>NC_141687.1:1613197019-1613531019 GCF_964263255.1 Lissotriton vulgaris | reverse complement strand
AAAATTCAGCTCTCCTGTGAGACCAGCGGAGCTGGTGTAATGTCCTGCTGAATTGCCAGTATATATATATATATATATCGTTACCAGGTTCCCAAGAATTGGTTCCAGGAAAGAAAAACGGCCAGCACTCCAATGTCGTAATCTCTTAAGTTATTTTATTTCCAAACCCCCCAGCATATATATATATACTGATTTGTTTTTTATTTTTGTATTTACTTAACAGAGGGGGAGATTTAGGGGTCTATTAGTATGTTGGGTGGTTCACCACTGCACGCATGGCGGTGGCGATCCGCCTGCCATTTTCTAACGCCCGCATCCCCTTTCCCCCCACCATATTACGATGGCGAGGAGACCCCGGCGGACGGAAAGACTGTCTGCTGCTTTTCCGCCTGTCAAACAGGAGACCGAGTGGAAAAGGGGCTTGATGTGGTGGTGGTGTCTGCAAGACACCGTCATCCATATTAAAGATGCAGGTGGTGATGTGCCTTTCCATGGCACATGGAAAGTCATGCAGTGTCTGCATGTGGGAGCCCGTTGCAGGCCCCCAGGGTGTTGGGGGTGAGGGGTGCACATGGGGTACCTATGGTACCCCCTTTATTTGCATGCACAACATGCCTTTTTTACATTGTGGCGGGTGCTGCTGAAAAGCACCGCCCGCCGCAATGTAAAAAATGCGGGATGCTCTGCCAGTGTGGGGTGTGCATCCTAATCTTCCCCACGGGACCGCCACACATATGGCGGGTGGTCCCTTTTGCCGTTACAGTGGCGGGTCATTGTAATAGTCCCCTTAGTGTCTTGAGTTTTATGACGAAACCCTTTTGACTCCGCACAACTCTGTAGAGCTGTGACGTAGGTGTCAGAGCAGAACGTAAAGAAAGCTTGTTTTAGAATGTTGAGTTCACAATTACACACAGAGGAAAAAAGATGTGGCATATTAAGATCTGTGTATGGCATAGTCATTGGCGGGTACCCAGGCTGGTGAGGACACAACACCCAATTGTACTCCTATACTCTAAACCTATGGAGAAGTGTGGCTCGCTGGTTAGAGGAGGCAGACCTGGAAGCAGAGGTCAGCCCGCGACCAGGGTTCATTTCTCGGCTTGGCGGGGTCATGGGTCCTAAAAAAATGTTCATGGACTCGACAATTCTCGCTCCAGTACCTACTCGATTCACGGGTTCCCACTCTGCGACTCTGGGCAATAGCTTGCTTAATCTCCACAACGGCCCCTCGCGGCGGGATGCCTGGCTTTCACCTTGCGGATACCCTGCTGGGGTTATCTCACAGGGGAATACCCGGACGGGTTCCCTAAGCAAGTGCTTAGAAACCGCTCGGTGATTTGCGCTATATAAATTCCTGTACATTTACATTTACATTTAAACCTACCATTCCAGATATACATGTGTGGCATTTTCATCTCTGATATACATCTCGTTTCTACAAGCAGGTATAGCTGCAGCGGTATAGTCGTCCTCCTTTTCCAGTCAAATGTGATCAGTACTTCTCACCTCAGAATACTTGATGCATACAATTCTCATGCGCTTACATGAAAGAGTATGTTATAGAAGACTGGTGCTTTTTAGTGTCTCTTTCGATCCAGTTTGGGAACTGCAGAGTCGGCCTTATTGCTTATGTGGGGTGGGATTCATAGGAGCAAGGCTGGGCACTTGCTACTACTTGAAGTTTGAACTTATAGTTAAAATTCAATGGTTTTCAATGCAATCAGTCCCATCATGACAGTCAGCTGATATTCCAGTGACTGAGAGTAAATCACTTATTCAATTATTTAGTAGTGGTATCTTCACTACAGCAGGCATTCTATCTGTCAACACTGTATTTCAGCTGCCCGTATCATTCCTTATACAATTCCTCATTGAATATATTTAAAACACATGAGAAAACAATATATTGCTATTCCAATATCAATATTCCTACTATTAATGAACTGTATAGTGTACCATACTTCTATATGTTTGTTCTTATTTTCTTCCACTTTATATTACAGCCTTAATCTAATTAGCTGTTACTTATTTAATGTTCTGTCTGAATGCAAAATGTGCTTCTTCCTCTTTATATATCATCATTATGATTATCCATTTAGTACATCGTTGTAGCACATATTTGGTGACCTGTAATCCTCAATCTAGCCCACAAAAGCAATTTGAACCCATCCAATGAGTAATGCAAAAAAACAAAATTGTTTGTATGGAATATGGAAGAATTGAATCATTGATTTACTCTGAACCAATAGAATGTCAACAGAGGCTGTGACGGGATCATTTGCACATGAAACTACTGAAATCTAACTAGTAGGTCAAATTATATGCAGCTATAATTATAAAGAGTTTTAAGGATGCTTTAGGTAGAAATAGGCGAACTGACATGCTGTTGTGATATTGTAGTTTAAAATAATGTTTGCTAATAAATTAAATGTTTTGAAACATAGCAGAGTAAACATATGTCCTTTTTTCTTGACAGTGGAATTCAATATTGTTTTGTTATGTGGTTGCTGTTAATAGGAGTCCATTGTATTTTAATTGTATTGTAAAAAATATTATATAGTGCTCACTACCCCTGACAAGGCGTCAAAGCGCTTATTCGGCAAGTAGCACGCACTCCGTACCCCATAAAGGAAATAAAAGATTAGTGGTGAATTAGTATAGTGAAATATGAAAGTGTTTTGAGTGATGGATATGTTAGTCAGTTTTCTCGGATTTAGAAGGATAATAGAGGGATAGAAGAGGGAAAAAGGTCTGCATTTAATTAGTGCTTTCTACCTCTGACGAGGAGTCAAAGCGCTTTTTCTGTGAGTAGCACACACTCTGGAACCCATAAAGGATTAGAGGTGAGTTAGTATAGTGAAAATATGAAAGTAATTTGTGTGATGGATATGTTAGTCAGTTATTTGGATTGAGAAAGATAGTCGAGGGATAGAGAAGGGAAAAAGGTTTGCATTTATATAATGCTTGCTACCCCTGATGGGGTGTTGAAGTACTTTTTCGAAGAGTAGCATGCTACACTGGAACGCATCCAGTGTTAGTGGTGAATTAGTATCGTAATTATGAAAGTAAATTGAGTGGTGGATATGTTAGTCAGGTATTTGGATTGAGAAGGATAGCAAAGGGGTGGAAGAGGTGAGAGGCTTTGTATTTTTATAGTGCTTGCTACCTCTGATGAGGTGTTGAAGTGCTTTTTCGGTGAGTAGCGCACTAACCCATAAATAATTAGTGGTGAATTAGTATAGTGAAAATTGAAATTAATTTGAGTGGTGGGGGGGGCTCAAATACCTCAGTAAATTCTTGTAAATGAAGATGGCCTGGCAACCCAAATGAATTCTGTCCAAATTTAGTTTTATTCAGTTTTTTTTGTAAAGATGCCACGGATTATTCTGCCTACAACCTCCTGGCCGGCGGGAGAACGAGAAAAGAGAACTAAGGAAAAAAAGGACCTTGCTAATGACAAATGAAAACAGCCAAGGCTACCCTATCTGCCCCCTCCCTCCCCAACAAACAGCCCTTCCCCCTTGTCCTCCCTCTAGACAGATTGTGCAGTTTTGGCAGCCCTAAGGTTTCATCATTTAGTGAGCTGGTGGCTCGGCCTATCCCCTCTCCTTGTGAAGCCAATCTTAGAACTGTAAGGTCGTGGGGACGAATCACTGACAAAGTATCGAAGGTCATACTATTAACCCACAAAAATATCGCAGGAAAAATATCAAAGTCACGAATATCGACATCCTATCAACATTATGGTAAGTACAAAAATATTGCACAAAAAAATCAATATCAAAAATATCGCTGCTAAAACTATTGTTTTCTTAAGTTAAAAAACTATTGCAAAATACAGTAAATATTAAGTATAATTAAAATAAACATAGTTAAAAATATTTAAAAATGCTTACAAATTATAAGTAATATATATATATCAAAAAAGTACATTAAACATATACATATAATATATAATGTATATACCTACTTATTAATATGTTTTATTATTTATTTTAATAACATAAATTGTTTACATTTTGCTTATACATTATAAATACATCTATACACATAAAACAATAATATAAATATAAATTGAATAAATATAAGTAACAAATTAAAAAAAATTAAATAATTTGTATTCTATTTAAAATTAATTATACACTACATTACCTAAAATAATACAAAAAATATTAGATAGCGGAGGAAATAAAATTACTATTCCAACTACAGTGACTGCAACAGTAGCGAAAGTGTTGGACAGTGGAGGAGTAAAAATGACTATTCCCACTCCAGTGAGTGCAACAGTAGGGAAAGTGTTGGATAGCGTAAGGGTAAAAATTACTATTCCCACTCCAGTAAGTGCAACAGTAGGGAAAGTGTTGGATAGTGGCGGGGTAAAAATTACTATTCCCACTCCAGTGTGTGCAACAGTAGGAAAAGTGTAGAATAGCGTAGGGGTTAAGTTAACATACTGATCAATTAAATATTTTTATAAAATAAATAACATATTAATAATTATTTAACAAAATAATTATTAATAAATACCTATTAAATTAAAGTAATATTTACTTAAATAACATTAAATTACTTCCCACCCTATTCCCCTAGAAACACACAATGCACTACACATAAAAAAGAACACAATTAATATATTTATCAATTAATCAATTAATAAAATTAATTACCAATTCATAATTAATTAACAATAATGTATTACCAATAACAAAAAATACAAATAAATACTAAGTTCATTATAATTGATATAATTTAGGATTAACTAATTAATAGACATTTATCAGCAATTAATAATTAATTAATAATACATTAATAATCAATAACAATAAATGCAAACATAATAATTAATTAATTATATTTAAATTGCTTCCCACACTATATACTAAAACGCACATTTAAAAGGAATACTATTTTCTAAACATGTAATACATATATTTAAAATGAATGAAAAAACATTTAAAAAAATGTTAAACATACATATAAAATACATACTAAAATTCATAACAATAAAAAAAATTCGATAATATTTCCAACAATAATTTTGCTAACGATAATATTTACTTCTATATTTCTCACTTTGATATTAAAAAAATCGATATTACTTCCCTTCCAGTCAATATTCTGGTCAACGATATTCTTGACTTAGATATTCTGTCCCTAAGATATTGAAAACTCGATATTAGTGTAGGTCGAAATTACAATTTCGATATTTTGACTGCTCACCTGTGGGGGCATGTCAATTATCTTTGTCTATTTAGTTGTTTTCCATTGTGTCTTCATTTACAAACAACATTTGAAGTGCATACAAAAAAAGTATGAGAACTGTGATCGTGTAACACCTTCAATTAAACATAAATATAAGTTAAACTAATTAGTGGGAAATGCACTCCTATACATTATCTAACCTCAGTTGATTAACACAGTCAGTGCAGATGTCTGTGTGTGTGACCAGAGAGTCTCAGAACTGAATGCTGGTTGACACAGTGGGAAACAGAGGCGTGTGTATGTTTTAATGTTACCCAACTTGTAACAGAAAGCACTGTGAATATTTAAGTCAATATTTCAAAACTGTATTATACACAAGATAAAATAGGCTGCCAAAATATGATTACACTAATAACATACATTAAGTGCATTGTTTTTTCTTTTATTGCTTCACAGTAACAAAACCAAACATTGTAAATTAGTTGTTTCACAAGTTCATATGGTCACAAAATGCCCCCAGATACACTTACCAATCTTCCGTTTCCTTGCCCTTTTTACAGAATACAAACTCAATTCTGAATTAAACAAATTATACATTTTGGCTCGCTAGCACTCGAACGAGGGGGGCTCAGGGTGAAGCCAGTCAGAGGCAATACACAATCGAGCCACTGCCATAGCAATAAAAATGAAAAACCGATGTTTGAACAAAGGGGTCCCTTTTTCGACATCTTGCCCAATCCCTAATAACATTATAGCGGGAGTGATATTAATCGGGGTCCCAATAATCGTGGACACATTTTTTTTCAATATCCGTCAAATACTTAAACAATTTACTACAGCTAAAAAATATATGAAGACTGTCCGCATTATCCACCCCACAACGAAAACATTTACCATCGTACCCACCCCCCCACTTAAGCATATGTGCAGGAGTATAATACAGATTGAAGACAGTTTTAAAAAATTGAGCTTTCAAATTAGCAGATAGGAGAATATCCCTAGATCTAGCAATAGCATTCTCAATGGATATATTATGTTCCCCAAAAATGACCATTGATCATTATGTTTCTCAAAATCATCCGTTCTGTAAGACAATAGTATCTTATAAAGCACCACAATTTTCTCCTGACACCTTATAGCCTCAACAAGTAAATTTGGTGTCAACACCAAATTCTTCCGACCGAGAAAATCACAATTTTTTTTTTTTAAAGAATTGGGATTTAGGCAAGTTATATTATCTCGCTAGATCTTCATACAATGGAAAGAGCCCCCCAGCTTCATAGAAATATCCTATCTGTGCTATGTTATGTTATGTTATGTTAATTTTGTCTTTTATAGCGCGCGGCTATTCCAAAGAGTGTCCCGGCACTTTTATTGAAAACCTGTAGCAGAATAACACAACACAGTGATATAGAAACAGATCAACAGAAACAAAGAAAAAGAGAAAGCAGCCTAAAGGTCAAACAGCCAAGTTTTAAGGCCCTTCCTAAAGGTTAGCAAATTGGCGGTGCTACGTAATGCCAAAGGCAGAGTATTCCAAAGCTGTGGCACTAATAGCCTAAAAGAGCGACCTCCAATGCAGGCTCTTTTTACTCGTGGGACCACCGCAAGGAACAGTGATTCAGATCTTAGAGATCGAGCCGGGTGGTAAAAGGCAAGTCTCCTTTGGAGATATTTTGCTCCCATGGCGTGAAGAGCCTTGTGGGGTAAGGTCAAGGCCTTGAAAACTATCCGCTTCCGGATAGGCAGCCAGTGGAGCGACTGCAGAAGGCCAGAAACTCTGGCTCGCCTATTCAGGCCATATATGGCACGTGCGGCCGAGTTCTGGACCACCTGCAACCGCTGCAAAAGATATTCCGGAAGGCCCAAGTAGAGGACGTTGGAATAGTCCAGTCTTGAACCCATTAAGGCCTGCACCGCCGTCTTCCTATGCTCCTCTGAGAGCAGAGGAAGGAACTTACAGAGCATCTTGAGGAGGCCAAAGCATGTTCCCGTGAGACCAAGGATCTGAGATCTTAACGTCAGACCATTATCCATCTTGATCCCCAAGTTCTTAGCTAGCTGGGACGAGCACGATGGAGGGAACATATTGACAGGCCACCATTCCTGCCAATCCCGATCAAATTGACAGCCGAAGAAGAGTACCTCAGATTTATCTGAGTTGCACATGAGGCTGTTAAGCTGGAACCATTTAAAAACAGCCCCAAGGCACTCACGGATACTCTCTCCATCAAAATCTTCTCCTTTCATGCACGTAAAGAGGAGCTGGGTGTCGTCGGCATAGGACACGATCTGGGCCCCAAAAGACTCCGCCAATGCCGCCAAAGGGGTCATAAAGATGTTAAAAAGAGTTGGGCTCAACACAGAGCCCTGCGGAACTCCGACTCTCAAAGGCGGCATCACGGCAGAGCTGGGTGAGGCCCAGACCGTTTGTCGACGGCCAGCCAAGAATGATCTAAACCAGCTAAGCACCGTCCCCCTCAGACCGATCTCATAAAGTCTGGTGAGGAGACCCTCGTGAGGACGGTATTAAAGGCCGCCGACAAATCCAACATTACAAGCATAGCTTTGCCCCCGAGTTTAATCCCTCTTTAATGGCTTCAGACACCTCCAAAAGCGCCGTCTCGGTGCTTAGATTGGGGCGGAAGCCAGATTGGGTAGAGTGCAGCAAATTATAAGATTCCAAAAAGTTGGAAAGCACGATATGCACGTGCTTCTCCAAGATCTTCGTCAGCGCGGGGAGGAGAAAGATAGGCCTGTAGTTGGCCAGGGCCTCCGGGTCAAGGCCAGGCTTCTTAAGAAGGGGAATGACCATCGCCTGCTTCCAGGCCTGCGGAACCACACCCTGACTCAGGGAGAGGTTCAGAAGTGGGTTCGCCAGCGGATTTATAACTTCAGCCATTTTTGCCAAAAATTTGGCCGGGCATGGGTCAAGAGGCGACCCAGATTTAAGATTGACCATGAGTGCCAATGATGAAGAGGCTGAAATAGACGGAAAATCTGCCAAGACTGGGCCTGAAGGGGCCAGTAAAACTGATCCGTCCTATACCTTTGTTCCTCCAGCCAAGTGCAACCCTTTCCCAAAATATAGGGAGGAGAATTCTCAAAGCATTTGTGGGCGTGCAATAAGATAATCTCTCCAATGAACATAATTTACATATTCTCCTCCAGACTTTAAAAACAGCTTCCAGTACTATAAACCTCGTCCCTTTAAAGTAGCTGCTGTCGCTTTCCTTAAATAAAGATTGTCTTGCCTCAGACCACAACAAGATCTGAAATATCGAAGGAGCCTCTGCTGTATTACCAACGTCCTCCCAAGTCAGTAGTACACGCATCTTTACCAAAAAACACACATAAATGTAAAGTGCAAAATCTGGTATTGCACGACCGCCTCTCTCGATTGGTGTCGTCATAAATCTAGTAGCCCGCCTAGGTTTGCCAGGGGCCCAGAGGAATTTAGCGCATAATGATTGTAAATGTTGGAGTTGGACCCCTGACACTTCCAGGGGGATAGATCTGAATAAGTATAACACCTTGGGTAGGATTTTAATTGTTATTATATTCCCTCTACCTATTAGTGTGAGATGTAGTCGTCCCCATCTATCTAACAAATCCTTAATACTACATAATGTGGCTGTCCAGTTGGCATCAACCAATTCAGACATCGATGTTCTAATTTTAATGCCCAAATATGTCACTTCTTTTAATACTCTACTGTCATTCATCACACTATTGTCAGTACATAACATTTGTGTTTTAGTAACATTAAGTTTGTAGCCAGATACCTGACCAAATTCTATTGCTAAATGCTCGATCTCTTGAAGTGCAGAATATGGATCAACCGAAGTCACAGCTATGTCATCTGCTTAGGCAAAAACAGAATGTGGAATATCTTGTACCAAAAAGGGCTTAATCGAGAAACTATTGCCCAGCTTCTTTACAAACTGATTTATGTATACAGCGAACAAAAGTGGCGAACAAGGGCAGCCTTGCCTAGTGCCTCTTGTAATTCTCACTGAATCTGATAATAAGCCCATTGCAGCAATCTTGGCAACCGGCGAAGTGTACAATACCTGTAAGGCAGTCATGAACCCCTTCCCAAGACCCGCCCGAAACATCAATTTTCCACACGTAATCCCACTCCACACGGTCAAATGCTTTTTCAGCATCCAATAAAATTAGCCCTAGTTCCCTTTTCTCAGCATGGGCTACATCAAAAAGCGTCACCACTTTATTCACGTGAGTTACTGTCCCGCGAGATGGTATAAACCCATGCTGATAATCTTTAATAAACGATTAGCAAAGATCTTCGAATATATTTTGCCATCACAGTTCAGCAAAGAAATCGGACGGTTCGATCTGGCCAATTCCAGATCTTTACCCTTCTTACCACAAACCACAATAGTGGCTTCTGCCAATGATTTGGGAGCATGTCCCTCCTGTGTATCCCTAAAAGTGGCCAACGTTTCACCCTTCATTTGATTAAAGAATATCTTATAAATCTCCCCTGGAAGTTTGTCAGGTCCCGCAGCCTTCCCTAATGCCAGACTATTAACTGCCATTTCGAACTCCTCCATGGTAATTGGACTATCCAATTGTTCTGTCTCAATAGGATCTAGATGTGGTATAGCACCCTCCAAAAATACATTATTATCCTACATTAAGTGCTTTCAAAGTACATGTTTAGTACTAGATAACAATACTGAACTAGTGATATCATTAAAAGGACAATTCCAGAACTCAACATCCCTATGTCACCTTTCAAAAAGAATACAACTTTGTCATTATGAAGCTCCCAGTGAATCCCTCAATTAAAGCTGATACTGACTCCCAATCAGCCTTTACATTTGTTGATTAACCCATTGCTCACATTTACATTTCTTTCAAGTAGCAGGCACCTTAATGAGAATGCCCTATTTCTTCTTTAGATCTCTGTACACCCTCTGCTTCACAGCACATAAAACCCCATCCCCTCCTCTTTCACTTTCACCCACAGGCATCTCATGGTCCACTTCAACTGTTTAGGGATGGGTATTATCTTAATAAAAAGTAAGAGAACTGGTTTTGTTCAATTAAAAAAGCATGGGCATATCATTCCCCATAAATCCTGCCCATTTCAACATGCAGATGCTCTTTCAGGTGGGTTGAGGGGTGGCGGGGAGGTCAGCAGAGGTGCGTTCAGAAGCAGATGTCCGATCACCCAGAGTAATGGTGCAAGAGGAATGGACCCAGATCCATGGACAGCGCCAAAGACAATGCCAGAGGAACGTGACAAATATGGAGGCTCATTTCGTTTTTTTAAGAAAGGCCATCAGTATAATTGCACCCCAATTATCGATCTCTTACTGGAAAAAAGTGGAGTGGGGCCCAAGCAGCAAAGGGTGGTGAGAAGTGGTACTTTTCTCAATTTTTTTTATTACAAAAAGAGGCAGACAGCTTACTTTGGTGTGAGAGTCCTGTGGAGTGGGCAGAGGAGGAAACCAGCTTCGTAGGGCTGCAGGTATCATTCTTCTGCAGGTGCATCAACACCAATCCTCAGGGGTGTGAGGGGCCAACTAAACTCCAATTATGGCTGTTTCATAAAACTTCCTTGATTGCATTAGGGCCCTGTGCTCCCTTTCTGTGACAATGTTGCTTGGGCTCTGCACCAATGGCCCAAGGGAGGAGAATTTGACAGAGAAGGGGATAGGGCAAGATGTTTTTTATCAACGAGCAGAGGAGACCTCCTTCTTCACAAGGCAGTAGTTATCATTAGTGAAGCAGGTAAAATGGCACTGGGGCTCCGGGGTGTGAGGGGCTCACTGCATCACAATCATGACTGCCTTCATTTCCAAAAGGGGTCTTGGGCCTTGCTAGCATTAGAGCTGTAGAAACCCCTGTTGCAAGTGGGAGCAACACCTGGGAGCTCATTTTTTAGGTCTTGTGTAACGTTGCAGGGCAAAGCACTGTTCCGCCTCCACAAGAGATTTTGTGAGAGAGGACTTTCAGAAGAGGACTTTAAACCCTGCTCCACATTTCCATAGGCTGGCACTACCGTTTCTGCTAAACGGTGCCCTGCCATAGGGTTTTCTATTCATGCCCTTTGTCTCCGAGCCGGACTGGCACACCTGCTTTGCTGCTGTCTCAAAGCACTTTCTTATCTTTATGGGGCCAAACACATGGCCCCATAAAGATAAAAGATCCCCATGCTCTGGCAGCGCAGTCCTCCTTCACTTTCGGGACCGCGCTTGTTTATGAAAGCAAGCTATTTTTTTTTTACTGCACCATTTATGTCTGAACACTCTGCTTTATTTGATTGGAAGGCCGCTAATGAGATGTGCACAGCTGGGATCAATTTTGTTTGCAAGGATAGGAGCTACGAGGGTGACCAAAATGGCCACCTGAGTCCCGGGCTCCCGAGACCCCCGACGCCCCGGGGCATATCCTGTCCATAATCCTGCCAAAGGACCGGCGAAATTGGCATTGGAACTCAAGCGGCGCTGGATGCAGCAAACACGTTTGTTTCTGCCCGCCAAAAGTAGAGAAAAAGGGACTTCGAATATTGCGACCAGTAGGCACAAAAGCCGGGGCCTCTGGTAGTGAACATATCCAGGCCGAAGTGCGTCCCCAGCGGGGTCCGCGCCGAGGGTCCCTGGTAGGGCCCTGTGGAAGCCCCGGTCATGCTACTGGCGCTTGTCCCCCCGGCCCACCCCCCTCACTGGCCCCGTAGGGCTGCAAGGCGGAGCAGACGGAGGTGCGACAACGCCCACCTGGGGTGTTTTGGGGTCGTTGGAACGGCGGAGCCCATACTGGGGTTCTAGAGGCAGCTGCTGCTTGATTGTGGGCTCAATTGACTTGCCCTGATACGAGCACTGCAGCAGAGTTGAAGGCTATTGCCCAGGACCTCTGTTGGCAAAACCACTTGCAACTAAGAGGGCCCAGATGTGAAATGAGCGGACTGACAGCCTAGCCTGAGACGCAACGGGCTGGGGCTTCACCGTGGCTGTGACCAGTCTTAGGAATGTGTTAAATACCCTACGTCGAAGTCCTCATCTACCCAATGCGAGGTCTCCAAGAAGAGAGTGCGCCCTGTGAGGTGATTCTTGTTCTGTGCCTTACAAACCACGGCGCTGTACCTGAATTAAATGGATGGTGAGATTGATATGATCACCGGCCCTCTCTCCCCCGGAAACTGGATTTGAGCTGCCTTTGAGAAATAGTTCGCAACAAACAAGATAAGGTGGTTGGTGTGGCTGTATGCGGTGATTAGTGCATTGTTGTGGGACTGCTGTCATAACTGTTTCCCTCCCCCCCCCTGGTCCGCATAATGGCGACTAAACCCAAAGCTGAAAAGACGCAGCCCAAGGCGCTTAGGGGAGCTAGGTACACCCAAACTAACAAGTTGGATCGCTACACGTAACCCAGAGGATCGCCACTAGGGCCTGGGAAGTCGCAGGATGGACATGTTGGGGACTCGGCCACTGCAGCGGAACCAACGCTGCAAGATGTGATGGCAGCGATAAACAGGGTACAAACCTCCCTCGGTAGTAAGATGGAATCCCTAGATCATAAACTTGATACGGTAACTATAGAAGTTAATTTGCTTCGAGCGGACCTCACAAAGACTAGCGAAAAAGTTAAATCGTTAGACATCAAGACCTCTAATCTTACAGATGATGTGACTCTTTTACAACAGGAACTTCGTGAGCTTAAAACGTCCAGTGAGGTTGCCAATCGTAAGTTGGATGAATATGAAGGGAGTGCCCGTAGAAACAACGTGCGTATTATTGGAGTGCCTGAAAAGGCGGAGGGACTAGCGGCTAACCTTTTCGTCGAAAACATCATTCTCAACCACTTGAAACCCAAGGGCCTGGGACGCTTCTTCACGATCGAATATACGTCAAATGTAAAATTAACTCAGCAAAGGAACTGATCATTTTATGCAAATTTCCCCCAAAAGAATTTGTCTGTCATAAATTTTACAAATTTTTAAAACCATGTTTAACTTTGTATTAACATGAGAAACTTTAAATGGTGTAAAACTGAATTTTATGCTTAAAATATTTGTGGTCCTGTGTTGAGTACCAAAGCAAAGAAATAAACTTGAAACTTGAAACTTGAGTTGAATATGCGGACAAGGCAATGTTCTTTGACAATCCCGAAATTGCCTCGGACTGGCTGGAGACCATCTCCTCTCAGAATGATCAGCGGCGAATGAGTGGAGACAAAGAGGATGGTGTACAAGAGCAAGAATAAGAACTAACACTATTGCCTAGGATGTCTGACTAAATTGATAGATGGGACGATATGAACAGAATACGCAGATAAGTCAGTCATACATACTTTGTCTCACGGTCTGACAGAAAATATGGGGACGGGCGGGGAAATCGGGGGTCGTACTCCTCCTCAGGGTTACTTTTCGGTAGTTTAGTAGTTTGAGTAGGGGGCGACAGGCACACTGCAAGTTGGGGGCGGTAGAACACCGTACGCAAGGGTGCAGGGAGGGGGGAAGCGCACAGGGTTTGCTTGGGGGGTAATGTATGGTATTTTTTTGTAATGTTGTTTGTTCGCTTCGTATTTCAAGGCTTTTTTCAGAATTGTGACGTATCTATGATGCAGGAACTAGAGGGGGGACTGATTCACTACATGTTTCATGATGGGGGGTAGGAGGCTAACGGTTTTAAGTTGGAATATAAATGGGTTGGGGAACAAAATAAAGCGCAGTGTGGTTGTTCAGTTTCTTAGACGTCGGGCCCCGGATGTTGTACTGCTGCAGGAAACGCACTTAGTGGGAAGCTCTTGTAGAGCAATGCACAGACTGGGATACTGTTTGGTGGTGCATGCGGGGTTCACATCAGGATCCAGGGGGGTGGGGATTTTGTTTAGGAAGACGCTCCCCATGGTGATTGACTCTGTTATCGAAGATGATAGGGGCAGATATGTAGGTGTGTCGGGTCGCTGGGAGGGGCATACCCTCTCCGTAGTGTCAGTGTACGTCCCCCCGGGTATGCAAGCAACCATGTTTGTGGATTTGGGGAAACTCCTACTGGACCTCCCGAGAGGTCTTCTGATTATGGGAGGTGACTTTAATGCTGTGGTCTCTGGTACTATAGATAGACATCCCCCTAGAGATATGGGGAGGGCGCAAAGATGGCTTCCTGAGTTCATGGATGCTGTGGGCCTGATTGATTGTTGGAGATTGCTTCATCCGGATCAACAACAGTTCACTTTTCACTCTGGTGCTCATGGTAGTCTATCACGCATTGATCACTGTTAAGTGCCTGCGGCCCAGGCATATCACATCACAGAATCTACGCACCTAGCGAGAGGTATATCAGACCATTTGCCGCTTTTGATCAGGCTGGATGTGTCCTTGGAGTCAAACGGTAGAATAGCCCCCATTAATCCTTGGTATATATTCGCAATCCTAAAATCCGTAAAGATTTGCTGAAGACGTTGGACCACTATTTTCGGGAGAATGAGGGATCGATGTCATCCTCAATTTCGCTATGGGAGGCTTTTAAGGTGGTTATTAGAGGCCAGGCCTTGTCATTGATTGCAGGAGCTAAGAAGGATCGAAATGCAGAAATTATGACAATAGAATCTGATATAGCCCATATTGAGGCGGACTTGGAGCGAGAAGTATCTCGTGGTAAGCTGCATGACCTGAATCTCAAGCAGCCTGAATATAGAGACCTAGTTACTGAAAGTGCCAGGGCGCTGAGTAGAGAGCAGCAAGGTTGCTTATATGATGTTGGGTATAAGGCTGGGAAACTCATTGCATGGTTAGGTAAGAAAGACAGAGCCGATCGGGTTGTCCCAGTTTTGGAGGCGGCTGATGGACGCGTATAACGGATCCCCAAGGCATTGCTGATAGTTTTGCGGAATATTTTCGTATAGTGTATGCCTCAGTCACAGGACGGCCGGAAGAGGACTCTTGCTTATTGTTGCGGGATATCTGCCTTTCAAGCCTGACTAAGGAAGATCGTGACTTTATGGACAATGCGCTAACCGTTGATGAGGTGGCTCTTGCAGTGCGTTCCTTGAAATCTGGTAAAGCGCTGGGTCCTAATGGGCTCCCGATTGAGCTGTATAAACTTAGACCCAATAGGATTGCCCCTTATCTTCGGGGTATGTTTCTGGAGGCCCGGGAGAGGGGAGTGCTGCCGCATGATCAAAGAGTGGCATCTATTGTAACTATTCATAAGGACGGAAAGTCTAAGACCAATTGTGCTTCTTAACGGCCTATTTCTTTATTGAATGCGGAGCCTAAGATTCTTGCTAAACTCTTATCCAATAGGCTAATCAAAGTTATTAGCGGGCTGGTACACCCTGATCAATCCGGCTTCATTCCGCATAGAAATACTGCCTTAAATCTTCGCAGACTGCACGGGGTGTTGGCCAGAGCTCACACTCTGAGGGAACAGGCTGTAATAGCATCGCTCGATGCAACGATGGCCTTTGACACGTTGGAATGGCCATATTTGTGGGCAGTTCTGACTAAATTTGGATTTGGATCGGAGTTTATTGGATGGGTGTGTCTGTTATGTACCGACCCTCTTGCGCAGGTGGTAGTGAATAACCGGATTTCTGCAACATTTACTCTGGGGCGAGGCACCCGACAAGGGTGTCCGCTCTCTCCCCTTTTGTTTTCATTGGCACTGGAACCATTGGCGGAGTGGATCCGCTGGAAGCCGTCCATTCGAGGTATTCGGTGGTCCCCTCAGGTGGAGGACTGGATCTCTTTATATGCGGATTACATTCTGCTCTATTTGACTTCACCCAGAAAATCTCTGAATGTTGTTTGTGATGTCCTGGCCTCCTACGGTAGAAATTCGGGGCTCTCTATAAACTGGGGGAAATCCTATCGGTTTGTGCTGAGTGGTGATGCCCCGATCCCTCCACGAAACTGCCCGATTAAGATCGCCACGGATGGGTTTACATATCTGGGAAACTTTATTTCATTAGATCCTGCAGTTAGATACGAGAGAAACCTCCCCACCCCTTTGGTTAGGTTGAAAAGTGATGCGAATAGTTGGAGGAAGCTTCCTCTTTCCCTGTTAGGGAGAGCTGCCCTTTTTAAAATGATGTCCCTACCTCGCTTCCTTTACGCCCTTCAGAACACCTTAGACCTGGTCCCTACCAGTTATTTCCGAGAGGTGGAGGGGATACAACGTAATTTATTGTGGGAAGGTAGGCCTCGTATTGCCTTAGCCAGATTGACGTTGCCGTGGTATGACAGTGGTATTGCCCTCCCCGACATCAGAAGGTATTACTGGGCTTCTCAGTTGGCAGCTATAAACCACGGTACTTATGGGCCGGGCTTGGACCCTGGATTCGCCATGGATAGATGGCTGCTTTTGGGTGGAAATTATAGTAGAGCTTTATATGGCAAATCGGCGGGGAAAAGTTTGACGGGTCCTACGAAGGTGGCGGTGCGGATATGGCATGACGCCACTGGTTCCTTGGGGTGGAGAGACCGCTTAACGCTTGCCACTCCACTATTTGACTCAGACAAACTCGGGAAGGTTTGGAGCACAAAAGGCTTCGACAGATGGGACCTGATTTTAATCACTACAAATGGAGATATATGGGTTAAGGGCAGGATTAAGACATTTGCGGAATTACAAACTGAGTTCGAGTTGAGTGGAGCTGAGTGTTTCCGCAATGGGCAAGTCCGACATGCGCTGCAGGCGGCAGTACCGACAGGAGAGGAACTGCCCGAGTCCTCGCCGTTAGAAGATAGGATATTGGATGGGCATTTGCCCGATAGAACTATCTCCCTCATCTATAAAAAATTGATTCATCACAGAGCGGATATCCTTGTACAGTTGAGGAACAAATGGATGGGAGTTGGTATTGAACTGGATGATGAAGACTGGCAAACAGCTGTGTCATCCCCGAAAGAGGTAGCAATTCCGTCGCGATTGAGGCTTGTCCAATTGAAGATATTACATAGAGTATATGTCACAGGTCCACGTTTGATCCCGATGGGGCTTTCAGATGACGATTTGTGCAGGCGAGGATGTGGGCAGGTGGGCACGTTCCTTCATATCATCAGGGAATGCCGCTATATGGTGGATTACTGGAGTGCAATACATGATGTAATGCAAGAGGTGCTGGGGGTGCCATTGTTGCCAGAGGCGAGGAGATTCATCCTTAATATTTGGTAACCCACAGACCTAAATACAGCACAGACCAAGTGGGCCACTCTAGGGGCAATGATAGCGAAAAGGAATTTAGCACAGAAATGGGGCTCCGGAAGACCACCTACGCTTGAGGAATGGAAAGAAAGCATGGATTGGTGTATGTTCCGTGAAAAGACCGTATGCCTGGCCAGAGGCCGACCCCGTAAGTGGGTGACTGTTTGGGGGCAGTGGAATCAATACAGGGGGGAGATATGTGTACCACCGATTGACCCTCCTTTGGATATGCCTGCATCACCGTGAACCTTGTTTGTAACGATATCTCTTCCCCTTCATGGCCCCACAAGTATATATGATTTGTTGTAATGATATGTGGAACTGTCCTCCCTATGTTCTATGCACTTTTTGGATGCCTTGTATTAATAAAAAGAAATATATAAAAAAAAGAAAATGTTGTTCGCAATGCACGAGGCCTGCTTCCACCCTTCCAGTACCCCCAACAGGCAGCTGCCAATCAGAACTGAACTCATCTCTGCGATGGCAACTTACTGAGGGCCGCCGGGAACAACAATAAAAATTGCAGCGTTCAGCATGACGGTACATCCATTACACTCCAGCAGCAACAATTAATCTTGCGCCAAGTGTGCCTGTTGCAGCACATGCTAGTGCGCATGACAGTAAAAGAGTGACAAATTGTATTTCAAGAGGGCGCGGGACGACATTAATTCACCCCCCGCCCCCACCCGGTCCCACTACACAGAGCACGGAGTCAATCATGCTTTGGCAGGGACAGTCCACACTCAACACATCAAAGGCGCTGCTCGAGGGTACACGTGGAGATCGCTCCATGCCTATCAATGTATCTTCCCCAGCCTCCTGGAGGGGCACCGTCCACCCCCACCTTTCTTTCCTGACTCCTCCTCCCCCCAATACCACCCTCCCCCAATTCTTTAACACCCCTGATTCCAGGCAAAGGGTTTGTTCCTTCCTGAGCAGACCTATGAGGTCGGAGCGTTATCTCAGTCGCACAGTGTTACAGCAGCCTTTACACACACATTATCATGTTTTCCTGCAATCCACGGGAAGTCAGAGAGTCAGACTCTTAAGGCTGCTCGGCCGTATAGTTTAATTGTTACATCTCTCTGGAGTTACACGCATTTACCGATCACTGCTTTGCGCTTGTTTTTCACAATCCTTTGTGTGTTTATGACACCCTCCTCCTCTTTGTGGTGCTACTGGGTGTAGTCAAGGTGCTCAAGGCTGCAGAGATATTTCTGTCATTCAATTTTTAATTCAGGTTTGCAAAATCTCACTTTAATAATCTGTGTGATTTCATAATTAAGATGGATGTGGGATTCCAAGGTTCAGCTCTAACATAAAATGCAGCTCTCAAAATACTCTGCCGCGTGCAGCAGGGGCCCATAATCCACTTATGACTAAAAGCAAACACGCTTCTTTTAAGCAACTTATTCGCAGCTAGATTGTGGTCGTGCATACGAAGCAAGAATCCCCCAGTGCCTCCCGACAAACCCCCATTCCTAGACTTAGAGGCGGGTTAGTTAGCACACACACAGTGTATGAAAACTCCCACTCAACCTATAAGCAGTGCAGTGCAACATCAAACGTGAAGCAGTGCCTGGCAGAGGGAAAGCTTGCTTTCCCAGTGAGGTCAGTGCACCATAATATGCTTTTGCGTCCCTCCTATATTGTAATATGCTTTCTGGTGGTGGTTGCTTCTTTGGAGTTTTATGGCACAGGGAGAGTACTTTGTGATGGGTGGAGGGCTTAGTAGAAACACACTCATTTGCAATGCAATAGGTCTCGCATTGACGCAAGTTTGAGCTATTGCCATTGCAAATAATAAAACCTTTTATACTTGTTTTTTTTTTTAAAAACATAAATAAAAGGCATTGTCATTTGCAATGCCAATAGCTGAAACTCGCGGAAGCATAGCTCCAACAAATACAAAACCTATTGCACAAGTACAAAACATCGCCTTCTACAATGCCAATAGCTCCAATTCCAACAAATGCGAGACCTATTGCATTTCCAATGCTTGTTTCTGAAAGGAAGGGAGTCTTTTTCAGGGTTGGAATGATGGCCAGGCACAGTGAAAGAGGCAGAGAAGATGGCTTGTTACTCAGGGCTCATAACACAATTATGTGGGGTCGTGTTTTTTAGTCGATTTCATTTTTTTATGTATTAGTTCAAGTATATTTCTCACCTTTAGTGAAGATTTTGAGCTAAAGAAAAGTAACCCTGACATTATCTCATAAACCCTGCCCCCTGCACTCAGCCCAGTCACTCCTGCTCCCCCAAGTCCTGACAAACTTTCAGAGTGTTGCCTGGCTTTGAAAATATTTTATTTTGGGGGGCTCAGAGAAAAACTGTTTGAAGACCTCTGCTCTACAAAGTGCGGAGCCCGCAGGCGGGCCCTTGCTGCTGGTAGCAGTCCTCAGCAGACACGCTCCTTTTCCCAGCAGACGGTTTCTGCTCTTTCTCAGAATGAGACATTGTGCTCAGAAGAGGAGGCGCATTCAGGGGCTCGGCTCTCAGCTCTCAGCTCAGTAAGCATTCACTAACCACTTCTCTCTCTCTTGTTTGGAAAGAAATGTCATTCTAAATAAAAGCTTTCAATAAAATTCGTTAAAGTCGTTTCAGCTCAAAGTGTTGTCACTTGAAACATCCGTTCTGCTTCTGCCACAGCTGATGAAACCCGTGCTACAACTTTTATCCTTGACACACAGACACACTTCCTGTTCATATTTTTTTTTACCAGTATCAACAAAAACATTTCATTTTATTTCTTTTTTTGTTACTACTATGCGTTTGTATAGTACGACGGTTATATTTTATTTTCACAGGCTGGTATGTGCAAATCAATTACATTTAAGCTATTCCCATGAAGAGGCAGAGAAATCCGCAATCTGGCCCCATGCCAGCCACGGCACACATAATGCGGTCTGGCACGTGTTCCAACACACTTCCCATCAGGAAGTTAACTCTGCACAAACAGCCAGATAATGTAACACGGCACTGTTGCAGGACAATTTTGCACCAGCTTTTGCTCTCACTGGCATGTGCAGAATGGCGTTTGCTGCAAGTAGAGCAAAAATGCATTGCTTTCACTGTTCATGTGATGCAAATGCTGCTAGGTGTAGGTTTATCAACATTTATCGAAGCAAAATAAAAGATTTACTAGCTTGCCTAGATCACACTTCCGTTGTGTCATAATCTTCTAGCTGATGTTCTCTATGAAGAAACTATTTATGTAATGGCAAACCCAAGAAAAAGTGATGGGTGGAAAGCTTTAATTAATCCCAGTCTCTGGTGATTACTCTGGGCTGCGTTCCAGTGATAGTTATTTGGCTTACTGCGCCACTACAGACCGGGACCCACCATGTGCAAATCAGTCTTGATCTTACTCCAATCAAAACAGAAACAGAATCTTCTGCAATCCCAGACTGGCTTCAGTCTTCTTGGTCTCATCAGTTGAGTCCTAAGCAGTGGCATAACAAAACTTGAGGGGGCTCCCCTGCAAGGTACCTGGAGGGGCTCCCGACCGACTTAATCAGGAGCTCTCAGGTCAAACTACTTTGCTGAGGGGACCTCTGAAGCTGGGGTCCCCCCGCACCGCAGGGGCAGCCAGGATGTATGTTATGCCACTGGTCCTAATCACACTGGCCTGTGGGCAATAACATAGCCTTATAGCCCGCCGTAGAGGGCTATACCGGCTATTAAAGGCCCTCTCCAGCGTTAAAGGCCCCGAGCCGAAGGCGAGGGCCTTTAACAAGGGAGAGGGACTTTAATAGCGGTATAGCCCATCTACGAAGGGCTATAAGGCTATTAGAACATTCTGTCACTAGAGCGCAGAATGTTGTAACAAAAAAACAAAGCCTTTTGGAAGCGTGAGGGGATTGGAATACCCTCAGGCTCCCTGAAGCCTTTGTTCACAGCCAGAGCTGTGAACAAAGAAACATTGGAATGTTGGAGCTCCAGGCTTATACCAGCCATTATAAGCCCAGAGCACTCCATTGTTTTCAATGGAGCTCCCAACATTCCAATGTTCTAATACACTGTTGAGAAAACAAGGAGAAAGAAGGTGAAGCTGAGATCCATAATTAGACAATTTCAAAACTCACAAATCTAAGTTCATAAACCAAATGAGAATGACACAAAGCCAAATGGCACACCCTTCACCTTGAGTGAAAGTGTAGCAGGAGAACCAGTAATCTGCTTTGAAGATTCTGTATATCCTAGTTACAGAGCTCAATTTCAGTGTAGAAATAGTTTTGTCGCTCAATGTTGCCATCTCGCAAATGTTGGAGCAGTTTTTCTAATCCAAAATAATTATTCTAGCCACTACAAATAGGTAAAACGTCAACTTGACAAGCTAACTGGTGTAGACTGTTAGAAATTGGGTTTCTGGTAGGTAGAGGTATGCACTATGCACCCTGTTCAAGTCAGGGTAAGTGTAGTACACAAATGAAAGAGCACACAGAGAGGCAGCAATCACAATACACTGTACAATGCTTCAATGCACATAAAGAGACTTGCGCGAAATTGTCATTGATGCTGCTGTCGAGGTGTGGAATTATGGACCAAACGGGGATGTTATAATCAACATTGGACTTGCAGAATTGGTACATATCATAGTACCATGAAGAATATGCCTGAAATATCGATATACTTGTGAATTGGTGCTACTGTACTGTGAACTCAGTTAGGCATTACTTTTTGGCTTGAGAGTATTCATCGTGACATAAATAGTTGGAATCTTTCTACCCGTGATTTCACGTCCCATTCGTATCGTCCCAGCTCTTGAGTGGACTCATTCAGGATCAGTTATTTAAGTGGACACCAGTTTATTCTCACTATTTAGCCCTGAAGAAGCCTACGGGTGAAACACGTTGGCTGTTTCCTTGGTCTCTATTTATTATGAACATTGGCTGTGGTTTTGTACATCTTTTTATCAGCAAAATACATTGATAATAAAAATAAGGACTTTTTTCATACCAAAAGACGGACATGTGTCTCTTTATGTGCATTAGTGTATTGCGATTGCTGCCTCTCTGTGTGCTCTTTCATTTGTTTATAATTGTTTAGTCCTGTGGCAGTGGACTAGTGAGGTGGTGCTCATATCCACCAAAAATACCTTTCGTGTATAGCTAGGTGGTGCAACAGACAAATTCCCTTACTGCCATTTTCAGTGTTTTGTTTTAAGTGTAGTACACCCTAAGGGGCATATTTACAACAACTTGCGATAAATATCGCAAGGCGCGCTTAGCGCTATTTCTTTTATCGCTGGATTTCAACGCCGAGATAGCGCATTATTATCAACGCTTATCTCCGAGGTGATATGAAATCCAGCAATAGCAGCGAAAAGCGCCAATATCGCTTAAAAACCAGAGATAAATTGTGGGAAATAATGAAATCCTTGCTGATACGCCACTGTGACCTTAACCCTGCAATCCACCTCCCATTATGTAGATGGCTTGGTCAACTTTTAAGCAGGTGTTAAAATCCTGCGATAAGGGGGCTTAGGGCGATTATTCTTGTTGCTAAGCGGGTCTACTGCAGGCTTGTAAATACCGCAAAGCCTTGTTAACGACTATTTCCATGTTGTTTTGCTCCGGAACGCCTACTTTGCATGTCATTAGTGATGGCATGCAGGGTGATAAACCAACAGGAGCAAACTCACGGAAACTAGCGCTAACAATGCTTAGCACAAGCTTGTTAATAGTGCATTGTAAATATGGCCGCTTTTCTGGCTTTTAAAGCCAGAAAAGCGGCGATATGGCCCTTGATAATATGCCCCTAAATGTTTACCTGTCCTCACCCTCTGGAAGCTTGACACTGAGCAGGCAGGCTAACTAAAGAGGCAATGTGCAGAGTAATTGTGCACACAGAAACACAGTAAAAACACCACAAAAGTACTCCACACCATTTTCGAAACAGAGGCAATATTTATCTGAGTAAAACAAGACAAAAACGGTAAACATTCAGTACACACAAGTCAAGATATTATTTTGCAAGATAAAAAGGAAATGTAGTACTCAGAAATCAGTAGCTCCAACTGGGGGTATTGGGTTGCACTTGACCGGGACAAATCAAACGCTCTGGCCGACCACAATGGATTATGGAATGGGTTTAGGAGTCCCGCTGACACTACCCTGGATAAGTCGAAAATTATAAAAGATGCATTGAACAAAGGAGGGGATGTGTCGCTGTCAAATGTGATGTGTCATTTCCGAAGTTGGTGCAATGTTGTGGATGCGCTAAAGATCATAGATGATGCATTGTGCAAAGGAGGGGATGTGTCATTGTCGAAGGCGATGCACCATTTCTGAAGCTGTACAACATCGTGGATACGTCGATGTCAAGTAGCAAATGTCATCGGTCTGATGCGTGCAGCATAGGGCGATGCAGAGGCGCTGCGTTGAAAAGTCAGTGCTGCAGTGAAGTTTGTGGGCGATGCGCCGCATAGTCGATTACCGCTTTCCACGGCTTTGGTGCAGGCAGCAGCAATGTATTGCTATCGTAGGGAAATGTGCCAGTTCTAATCCGCGGAACATCCTTGATGCATTGGTTTCTTGGGCTGCAGCACTAAACACCCACTTCCATGGGCCCAGGACTGGTTTTGGTACTACTTGGCAGAGTAGGACTCACAGCAGAGGAGCCAGGTGCTGGTAGCAAGATGCACTGGAAGCCTTTGATATCCTTGAGGTTTCAGAAAACAGGAGGCAATCCAACAAGCACTTAAAGAAGCTGTAGAGTTGCACGATGTAGAGAGTCCACTCCAGTCCTCTCCGACTCACAGGCAAAAAGCAACAGGCAGCAGGCCAACACAGCAGGGTAAGCAGCAAAGTGGCAGTCGATGACCAAGACAAAACCGATGTAGGTCGAAACGTGTTATCATTGGTCTTTGCCAAATAAAAAAATTGTGGATATTAGCTCCGTTGGTGTGTCTGTTTTTTTGTCTCTTCGTTGGGAGGAATCAATCTATCTATCTATCTATCTATCTATCTATCTATCTATCTATCTATCTATCTATCTATCTATCTATCTATCTATCTATCTATCTATCTATCTATCTATCTATCTATCTATCTATCTATGTATGTATCTATCTATCTATCTATGTATCTATAAATATATATATGTTAAGCTTCACCATGTCACGAACAGCCCGAGCGCACTCCTTTTGAAGAACCACCATCAATCAGGGTTTGCTTCCAAACAATTTATTTTGCATCAAGCCAGGAAAATACCCTACACGTTTCGATGTGGACCGCCTTGCTCAAGGGAAACATTATCAACATATGCAGTAGTATATAAACAAACATTACAGATTATGTGCAACGTGAAAAAGTAAACATAAAAAGTGGATTGTGACACAAGAAACTGTCGGCCATCTTAGTGTGGTAAACTACATACTTGTAGTGTATCAGAACTAGAAGTTCTCAGATTTACCATATACATTTCACAAAGTTGCCTAAGCATATACGTATATTCATCAACATGAGGGGATAATATCCAATTGTACCAAAAATTAAATCCTCTTCATGGGTAGCTCATACATTGTCAATTATTTATAACTCATTTTGTCAACCTTATTTTATTACCTAGTAGTTCCTTCGGCAACCTCCAAATATTTGAATTCTTCAATTCAAGCATGTAGCATCACAATACTACTAAACTTTTTTTAGTTCTCTTTCTTATTCCATCAAAAGACCGCCAGTGCGTAAAAATAATTTTTTCTTCAATCGTTTCGTACCCTCGTGATTGCAAAGTGAATTTGTCGAATTAATAAACTTGTTTGAAAAACCAAATATACATTCCTCAACACGCCACACTCCCTTAAAATTAAGGCATTGAACCATGGTTCATTACATTATATAAAGATTTCAACCCTAATGGGTGAGACCAACATTACAACAACTGAAATATAAATGATGTTTATGATATACACTTAATAATTCCCAAGTGGGTAAGGGGAGGCATGTTCTCAATACAAAAAACTAAATCAGTAAATATCAATCACAATGTTCAACCATCGATCAATCCATAATTTGATTACATATCCATATGTGGTGCATTTTTTGGGGGGAGAAGGCATGCCACCCTCCCTCCCTCCCGGCCACCTTTGTCCTTAGGGACCCCATCTTCCAGAGCCCAACACTGTAAAAGATGGGTTCCCTGGTGTCCTCCATGGGGGGGGACACCAGGGAACCCAGCAGGACACCAGCGGCCACACCATCTCACTTTGCAGCACAGAGCTCTCGCTTTGATCACCAGCTCTACTCACCCATAGGGGTCAGTAGTTTGCACTTTACAAATACTGTATTGATTTACCTACTCACTCCCTATACAACACCACCTAAGCACCATATATAAGTTGGACAGGTGTGGCACAGCGCCCAGAGCACTTGACTTCACAGCTTAGCACACACACTTTAGGCAAATCATTTCATCCCGAGTCCAGTAGCAGCTCAATTTAGCAGCATGACACTTTAGGCAATACCTCACTTAATTTCCGTACCCAGCACTTTCAGACCGGTAGGGGTCAGTAGTTCAGCAACTTTACTCCGACTTCTTTAGCAGCTCAGCTTACACCCCCAGCGCCATCACACCTGTAGGAGTGAGTAGTTTGCACTTCACAAATACTAAATTGATTTGATATGCACAAATTTACCTTCACAGTCCCTGTATAACACCCCCTAAGCACCATACACAAGTTACAATGTTCGAATCAAAATTTCCTCCGAGTAGCTATGACTAGATGCTCAGACTACTTGGACAAATGTGGCACAGCAGCCAGAGCACATGACTTCACAGCATATGACACACAGTTTGGACTCACGCTTTCATCCCTGAGTCTGGCAGCAGCTCAGCTTAGCAGCATGAGACTCTAGACAGTACCGCACATATTTTCCGTACCCCAGGACTTTCAGACCAGTACAGGTCAGTAGTTCATCCTAGTAGGTATAAACACAAGCTGACACTACTTCCACAAGTGTAGTGCAGCGGCCACAGCACATGACTTCACAGCATAAGACACACAATTTGGGCTCCGGCTTTAATCCCCGAGTCCGGCACCAGCTCACCTTAGCAGCATCAGACTCTAGGCAATACCTCACTTAATTTCCGTAGCCCACCACTTTCACATTGGTAGGGGTGAATACTTTGCTTTGCACCCACTCTGTAGCACACCCTACACACCCCCAGAGGTTACAGTGCTCCTACCCTCCTCTTTCCCACTTTTTTTGACCTTTTTTCCCCTTACTCGCTTCAACAAAATCACAACATGGCGGCCAATACTTCCTAGTTGCAAACGATCGCACCCCTTGCAGCCAATCAGCAGCAAGCTCGTGCTCATAACGCCTCAGCAAATCAGATGGCAGAATTCCCAAATATCAGTATCTGTAAAGTTCGATATTTCTCCAAAACTACTGAACAAATTTACACCAAAAAAGAAAGCGTGCTTTCTAGACTAAGACCCTTCTCCCTGCCAAATCTGGGGTAATTCCATTCACCCGTCCAACCTGTAGCCTTGTCTAAAGTTTCCTATGGAATTTAACATGGAGAAAACACGTTTTGGGACCCCCTTTTATCTCAGCCCCCCTTGACCAATCACCCCAAACTTTCAACATAGGTGCTGATATGAACAATTAAGAAAATTTCATGAAGATTCATCAAACGACGCCAAAGTTATAAGTAAAAAAAAATGCTCTTCTTATGGAAACTTGGTCCTAACTATAACTACCTTCTGGAGACCGCCTGTAGGTAATATATATCTATATATGCATACCTATATATGTGTGTATATATATATATATATATATATATATATATATATATATATATATATATATATATATATATATTCACTGAAAAAACCATAGGTTTCACAAAATGTTATAGTTAGAAATTAGCATTTAAAAAACCTTGCAAATTTATTGAAAAAGTTTCACATGTTATAGTTAGCTGAACATTTCTCTCATACAAAACCTTTGAAATTCCTCTGTTATAGTTAGCTCAGCTAGCTATAACTTGTGTGCCCGCAATGCACTGCTGTTGACGTCACATATTACATCACTCATGACATGGTCAGTGACATCACTCATGTCATCACTGATGACATCACTGATGACATCATCCAGTGAATGCGTGTCTTTCTGAAAAATATATTTTTTTATATATGTATATCTAGAGGTCGATGGAAGAATAAATGGGTAAATTAGTGTCTAAATGGATGTTTTTTTTTGTCAAATTCATTGTATAACTGACTTATTAAGTATATCTTAGTGAATAGGTGTACTAGCGAGTAATCTTTAAATATTTAAATATCTGTATCAGTGTCTCACTTTGTATATAAGTGGCTGCATGGGTTGGAGAGTAGTTACATGAGTGTGTATATGTGTTATTAGTTGGTCTTTTGAGTACCAACATAAGTGTTTGTACGGTTCGGTGGGGAGTATTACTTAGCGCATAGATGCATGAATGACTGTCTCACTGTATGTATGTGTTTTGAAGACAGCATGTGTGCAGGACTCTATGGGTGGACGGGTGTGTGTATGGTTGTGTTAGTGAGTGAATGACTGTTTCAATAGTATCTTTATGAGTAACTACATATGTTTTAAACTAGTATATGTGAGTATTGATGTACTTAAGTGAGTATATCTGAGAGTGACAGCTTCTAAGACTTCCTGTATAAATAAGTATGTGTTTCTATAAGTGATTGTTTAAGAGAGTAAGTATGTCTACGATTCTGTAGAAGTTAGTGTAGTGGTGGGTGTATAGCTGTATATGCAAGTAAATGGATATTTGATAGTTTATTTGCATGTGTGAGTATGTGTGTGACTAACTCTATAGATGAGTGTCGGTGTATAACAGGATATATAGGTGTATGAGTACATATGATGAGTCAGTACATGTATGAGTGACTATAGAGAACTGTTGGTGAATGAGTGGAAGTGTATGTAGATTTTGGGATTACTCAATAGGTTGTTCTAACTGGAATTGGTATCTCCATTATTTTGAAAATTTTAGTTTCTATTTTTGATCGTGTGTATCAAAGGTTATATTACAGTAAGAGGAGGTGTGCCACAAGGATGATGTCATCAGTGATGTCATCAGGAATGTCATTTGAGATGTCATCAGTGATGTCATGAGTGATGTCATTGACCATGTTAATAGTGATGTAATATGTGACATCATCAGCAGTGCATTGCGGGCGCGCAAGTTATAGTTAGCTGAGCTAACTATAACGGAGGAATTTCAAAGGTTTTGTATGAGAGAAATGTTTAGCTAACTATAACATGTGAAACCTATGGTTTTTTCAATGAATTTGAAAGGTTTTTTAAATGCTAATTCCTAACTATAATGTGTGTGAAACCTATGTTTTTTCAGTGAATTTCATAGGTTTTGTAAATGATAATTTATAAATGTATTAATTATTATGTCTTTCTTTTTACACTAATTTCTTATATTTTTAATATAAATATGTATATTTATTTCATTTTTTAGATTATATTTCATATTCTTATTATAAAGTAATAAGAAAACTAAATTGCTAAGTAATTTTTGAATGAATTATTACTTGACGTCGGTTGCAAGTATAACACAGCTCCAGCAATTCTCTTGCGGCCCTATGCTCACAATGCTGTATCAATCCTTACACCTGCTTCAAGCATGTGCAAGGTTTTGACGCAGCATAACCTATAAAGTCACTGAATAAAATGTTATACATTTCACTCAGTCACTTTTAGGAGGCCTTGCTGCACCCCCTTCTGCACAAGAAAGCCTCTTCTGGCGCAGCGCTTTACAATGTAATACACCCTCCCGATGCGTCACATTTAAATAGCACACACCATGGCACATCTTTTGCGCCACCGCTGTGTCACAAAAGTGACCCAACGGCTGTGTAAAAGAGGCACAAGGGGATTGTAAATCCGCCCCTAACACATACAAATTCACCCGGGCACTTTCACCAGCAGCGCAAATTGAAACATAGTCTAGTAACATATTTATGTACATATGATACATCCAAGTGCTTCGGACATACTACAGTATACTATAGATAAACACCTTATAGATTTATGCTGTAGCAGTTCCTTATAGTTCTGCACTTTCACATTCTCCATACACTAGTAACATATTCATTCATTCCTTTATGAACTACACATTCATTCTGACAAACGTTTACACACTAACATAGAAATATAGTTCTTTCTTTGACCAGTGAAGGTAGTTCTAAAAAGAACTGTTTTTTTTGTTTTGTATTTTTTTTGTGTTTTCTCAACAAATTCCAAGCGGAACAAAAGAATAAAAAAAAGAACAATTAATGTCGAGGACAGCAATGATCCTGCATCCTGCATTTCATCTAGTCTGTAGACTGTTCCCCATAACACAAAAGTTTATCGCAATAAATGCATAGAATTTTAACTTTAGTAAAGTCAGAATCAATATGTGGGTGTGGACTGCTTGCTGAAAGTCCTTCTGCCGCAGTTGATGTGCTTGGTGTAGCAGTAGGCGGGTTCTCGTGCAACCTCCGTCTTGCAGCTCGAGCAAAGTTCTTGGGGTTCAAATTCTTCCCGTGTCGCACCATATTTGCTGTGCCAAAGGAGTATTTTTTACATGGATCACCCCTTGAAAGAGTTGTTTTGCAAATTTTACAGGTTACTTTTGGAGCATTAACCTTTTTTTGACCTTCTGGAAAAGTGAAAAACTTCCAAATTAGAGCTTCTTTCCTCTTCTTTAGAGGTTCTTCATGAATGAAATCTCCCTCTGAAGAACTGCTGGAAAATGACTCCATTGCTCTTATTATTGTGATCTTCCTTCTATTTGAGAAGATTCTCAGAACAAATGCTTCTTCTTAGAAAGTCAAAGTCGAATAATTATATGGGACGGAACTTTCAACAGTTGCAATAGGAAAAGTTATGAACCAATCAAATCTCTACTTTTTAAGTCACAAGGCTTTGCGTACGCTTTCAATACGATTACGCATGATGTTCTACCGCGATTTGTGTGATTCTTTTTAAAAGTAATAAATGATTATTACAAGTATTAAAAAAATGTATAGTTATCCCAAATGTCTGCCCTTAGTATGTACATTAAATACATACATGTTTTAAACCAAGTAGAAACATTGCCCCCTTTTGCATACAGAACGCCGTACATGTCACACAGATACTTTAATACGACGCGTAACGGCAAAGCATATTCATACTTTATGCACGGGTACACGCTGAGTATGATAAGCAGTACAAACTATGGTGCGATCACCTTTCAGTGACAAATCAGAGCACAGGGCACGCTAAGGAGAATGATTAGAAGTGCTGACTCATTGCAGATCCGATTCTGGGCCTGCCTCTGCGTACAATATAACACCGCCCCCATCTCTCTCTGTTGTTAATTGTTAGTGCACACACTCATACTTGCACATGCGCCGTGCACGCCCGCCCACACTACACACATGCCACCACCAAGCATGGTTGCTATAATTTAGCCTGGAAATCAACACATTAGCCAATGGGATGTCCCCCAGGGCCATCATTCTTGCAGACCGCGAAAACGCTACCAATAATGGCCCAGGGCTTGGTTTGGTCAGCCCCCGCGGTTCCCATATAATGCGGGCACTGACGTGAGCACGCCCTCTTTTGCCTGCCTATGCTGCGATGACACACAGACTGTCGAAAACACCCCAGACTCAGCGAAACCACAGCCTTTCAACACACGACAAAAGACGACAAAATCAAAGGTAAGAGAATACGTCACAACATCAGCCTCCACTGTAAATTGTATATGAATAATACTATTTTTTTATCCTTCATATGGCTTTCCTACCCCTCAATGGTTTTAAATTGTACTTACATGATTGAAATATTTCTTTATAAGTCACGAGGTCCTATACACCTCTAATCTTAAAAATTGTGCGTGCATAAATTTCTGTGTCGTATTTCTGTACTACGCCACGTGCTTAGGCCTCTATTATTATTAATTGGGCGTCCATGATAGTATTTTTTTTTCTGCGTCACAAGGCCGTCCCAGGCTTCTATTAACTTATTGATCTTCCTTTGTTTGCTGGAGCTGCAACAGTCTTAACTACGGAATATTAGGAACCCACATTAAAATTCACTTGTGATAGTAGTTACGCAACTCAGTTTACGATGACTAATCAAAATGTCCTTTTGTTTCCTTCAGCAAACATCGTTCAGAAGCAACCACGGCCTATCGAGCAACAGCAATGGAATTCTCTACAACTTATTGAATATACTTTGACGTATAGAAGCAGAGTTCAAGTGGAGTGGTGAACTCCGGTGGCCGCACTCTTTATACAAGGTAAGCACAGCAGCCTATTTCTGAAAAAAGCCTTCATAGGAATGCATTAGAAATAAGTTGGCATAACAGGCGTCAGGCTTCATATTATGGCCCAGAGTGCGTACTGTACAGCAGCTTCTTTTTAAATTCTATAATTACCTCGGAGCAGTGACAACAGATAGGTTACAACAGTCTGACAAACAGATCTACAACCTTATTACGCCACTTTTGAGTCACTTTTAACATGGTTAAAGTGATGCAAGGAAAAAATCTCAACTCCAGACTCTGCGACACAGTTTTAATGTTGTTTTCTCTCTCTTTCTCTCACTCTCTGTGACATCATTTCTCTTTCTCTCTTAAACTTAGACACTGCTGCCTGCTTAAGCATGTAGAAAAATTGTTGAAATCAAGTTGTCAATCCAACTCCCTGAAGTGTTTGGCCGCAAGGTTTATACAACGGTAAGCACAGAGGCCTAGATCTCCAAGTCCTTCATAGGAATACATTAGAAGTAATTCGGCATAACGGGCGTTAGTAACGCAGTAGGCACTTCCATATAGACACCACTTGAATGCGACACTATACCAAGTAAAATGTACCAGGTGCACTGCACTCGTAAAACTGTAGTGTAACTTTTATTTATGAAAGGAGAGAGGGCCATATTATCAAACCTTGGCAACAAAATTATCGCCAATTTATCGGCAGCAAACTGCCGCTAAAGTGGCCATAGTAGGTTTTATAATATGCTCTATGGAATTCCAATCGAAGTTCATGTTAGATGTGAAGGACATCTAACATGAACTTCGATTGGAATTCCATAGAGCATATTATCAAACCCATTATCGCCAGTTTAGCAACACTTTCCTGCTGATAAAGTGGCGATAATTTTGTCGCCCAAGCTTGATATTATGGCCCAGAGTTTTAATGTTTTCTCTCTCTCTCACTCTCTGTGACATAATTTCTCTTTCTCTCTTAAACTTAGACACTGCTGTCTGCTTGGACGTGTAGAAGAATTGTTGAAGTAAAGTTGTGAAGTCTTCTTCCATATGTATTTGGCCGCAAGGTTTATACAACGGTAAGCACAGAGGCCTAGTTCTACACATCCTTTATAGGAATGCATTAGAAATAATTCAGCATAACGGGCGGTAGTAACGCAGTAGGCACTTCCATATAGACACCACTTGATCGCGGCACTATACAAAGTAAAATGTACCCGGTACACTGCACTCGTAAAACTGTAGTGTTAGCTTTATTTGTGAAACGAGAGAAGTCCATATTTTCAAGCCTTGGCGACAAAATTATCGCCACTTTATCGGCAGCAAACTGCAGCTAAAGTGGCTATAATGGGTTTGATCTATAATTACCTCCGAGTAATGACAATAGATAGGTTACAACAGTCTGACAATCAGATCCACAACCTTATTACGCCCCTTTTGAGTCATTTTTAACATGAGTGACGCAAGGAAAAAATCTCAACTCCAGACTCTGCGACACAGTTTTAAAGTTGTTTTCTCTCTCTTTCTCTCTCTCACTCTCTGTGACATCATTTCTCTTTCTCTCTTAAACTTGGACACTGCTGTCTTCGACGTGTAGACGTATAGAAGAATTGTTCAGAATAAGTTGTGACACCAACTGCCTGAAATGTTTACCCGCAAGGTTTATACAACGGTAAGATATGTGTAAACAAAACACCCAGGCAAATTATCAATACCTGCTAGCACATGAAGGGCGGCATATGCCACACACGTAATAATAATAATCAACTACTGTTTTTACACACGGAATACATTTTAATTCCTCATACAAAACATGATATTTGATAAAATCGATACATACTTATAAACAAGTGATAAAATATTCCAGCATTATAGCATATGCATAATTTCATACACACAACATTTATTACATATAAAAACTATTAGATGGTTTCCTGTTTAACCATATCAACGAATAAAAACCGAACACACAAACAAGACATACTTACTATCTTTGGGAGCCAGTTAAAAATACGGTGAGCAAGATATATAAATATTAGTCAAAAGGATTGTATCTGTGTTACATTGCTGCCAATAAGACCAAACATTAATGTTAGGATAATCTCGTGTTTCAGATCACTCTCTTTCTGATATCAAATATTATCTTCCCGGCACCCTGATGTGTATATAATCAACAGATTAAAATAGGTAAGCTGGACGACTGTAAAGTATGTATAGGGATCCTTATAATTGTTTTTTAAAATGGGTTATGATAGATAATTTAGTATCCCCTACATATCTCATGTGATCTTCATGGGGTACCAAAATATGATAAAAGGTTACCGATTATTGGAGCAACACAATCCATCCAGGTGTCATCATGTGGGGGGAAAGAATTAGACTTTATGAGTTAGATACTACACTGAAGTGATATGTGTGAGTCACCAATAATAGCGAGATAGGCGTTTGTAAATGTATTACCTATAGGCAACCACACTGAAATCTTCTTTCCCTTCTGTCTCTATTTCCTTTATCGTTTCCTCCTTGTTTTCTTTTATTGGCTATCATTAGGATACCTAAATGTATGAAAATGCTTGTTGTGAGGTGAACATTAGATGAAAAGAAATTATCAAACAGCAATATGCATACCAGACGAAAAGTTATTAATATATGCATAATACATGAAAAGTATTTAATCTTAATGTGAATAGAACATCATAAGAAATTACTGAATTGGAAAGAGTAGGACATGAGAAATGCCATGAAAATGTTATCAGTATATGCACCTATTCATGTAAACGTGAGTGATATGTTCAACAAGTATTTATGTACTGGTTTTTTGTGTGAGGTAGCTGATATGTAGATGTCAAAAGCTATTATATTTATTTAGGCGGTATTATCATTGTAAATAACCACAGACTTGCGCATATGACTATAATTAAAATATGAACTGTTTTTGCACTGAAATACAAAATTGTAAAAATATCTTTTTAAACCGTTTTTTACAGCACTACGATGGTACAGACAGAAAACCATCTAATAGTTTTTATATGTAATAAATGTTGTGTGCATGAAATTATGCATATGCTATAATGCTGGAATATTTTATCACTTGTTTATAAGTATGTATCGATTTTATCAAATATCATATTTTGTATGAGGAATTAAAATGTATTCCGTGTGTAAAAACAGTAGTTGATTATTATTATTACGTGTGTGGCATATGCCACCCTTCATGTGCTAGCAGGTATTGATAATTTGCCTGGGTGTTTTGTTTACACATATTATTTGCCCTGACCCAGGAAATTGATTCTTATCAGGGGGTCCTTGTTGTCTCACATATTTATATAACGGTAAGCACAGAGGCCTAGATCTACAAAGCCTTCACAGGAATTGTTAGAACTGGCTATTTCTGGTAGGCTAAGGCTGACGCCAAAGCCAGGCAGAAACCACCATTCTAGTCAGGGCAAGGAAGTCACACGCCAAGATAACCTCTGCTCACCCCCTTGGTAGCTTGGCTCAAGCAGTAAGGCTAAACTCGGAGGCAATGTGTAAAGCATTTGCGCCAGCGCACAACAGCAACAACATACTAGGCACACCACAAAAGAGACTCCACACAAGGTTATTATAAAAATAACTTTTGTATTGTAAAAACATATCAGATAAAATCACACATATACATTGTGCCAACTGGCACAGGCAATATTCACAGGGATTATGTACACAAGACAGGGCCACATGGGCGCCTGTCAAAATCAGATATAGAACTTCTAGATAAAATGTAGAATATCAAATCACTTCTAGAATAAAGGATAAATGTAACATAGAATAATAATCAAAGATAACCACCAGTAACCACTGGTAACAGGAACCAGGACCTTACTAGGACCACCTGTACTAAGAAAGAAGAACCACCTAAGTATCACACAGCATTAGGGGTCTAAGAAAGGATACATTACCCATGATGTAATAAACCTACATTCAGAGGAGTAGAAAAGACAACCACCTAAGAATAACCACATTTAGGGGCATAAACCAGAACACCTTACCCATGATGCCTGAACACATTCAGAGGAGTAATAAGGAGAAACACATGATGACTAAACATTCAGAGGTGCAGCGCATGGAAAGGAAGACACATAATGCATAAACATTCAGAGGTGCCATAACCTAAGTCAATAGCGCAAAAACACACAGTAGGCAATTACTATTTAAAAGCATAGAAATCACATTGCGCCTACACTACATAAGCCACTACCTGTGGCAGTCCCTAGGCCAACTGGCCTTGATGGGGCAAGGATGCCCTGGGTCCAAAGTCAGGGAGCGCTGCCATGCAGCGCCAGTCCAAAGTACAAAAAGCCTAAACGTGGCAGGTGCCCACAAAGTGCTGGGCACCTGGGCATCGCAATAAAATAAACTGCGACAGGGTCCTCACTGACCCTTGGGCGCAAACTGCGCCATGCTGGAGCCACACAGGCTCTGGGACACATACACTGTGCACGTTGGAGCCACACAGGCTCTGGCCAACACTGGTCAAACGTTGGAGCCACACAGGCTCTTAAAAACACATATGGCCCCTCTGAGCCACACAGGCTCTCTCAGACTGCGGGGGTCGTTGGAGTCCCTCACGGGGGACACGAGCAAAAGAAAATGTGGCAGGGAGCCCCTCAGGCTCTAAATAGGCCAAAATGCCCCCACGAGCCTCTCTCAGGGCTCAAAACTGCAAATGCCCCTGGGGAGCCTCGGGGGCTCGAGCCAACGGTGGGGCGACCCACTGCCATCCGGGGCCGCCCTAGTTGCACCAAAGTTAATTATGCCCCGTCGTTGGAGTCCTTCACGGAGGACTCGAAATCACCACATGCCCCCTGCCCCTCTTGGGGCTCTCAAACGTTGGGGCGACCCGCTGCCAATCGGGGCCGCCCATGAAGCCTTCATGGCTTCCTTCAAACAAGCGGCGCGAACTCGCGCTACTGCGGGGGGGGCGGACACCGGCAATGTGTCCCGGCGCCCCTCCCCTGCTCCATTCTGCCCAGCCCCAGCCCAGACTCACCGGGCTCTCCTCTGCGGGGCTCATCCGGGCGGCGGCTCCTTCTTCTGTCCAGCGCGGGGCTCCTCTTCCACCACGGAGCCCCGCCGGCCCGCTCCGACGTTCTCGGCTGCTCTCCTCTCGCTGCAGGGCTCCCTCCGCTCACGGGAGCCCTGTACGCCGGCATCACTCGTCCTTCTTCTTCTCCCCCGGGCAGCTTCTCTCCTCTCGGGCTGCGGGGGCGGGACTTCCGGCCGGCCGCGCTGGGATTGGCCGGCCGGCCATCCACTTCCGGGTCGCTGCGGGCAGCGCAGCGGCCCTTCTCCTTTAGGCAGGCAGGCGGGGAGGCATTTTAAAATATCGGTAATACCGGCGTGGGCAGCCGAAGTTAGATAAAAAGTAAGAATAAGCGAGGTGGGCACTCGCCAGGCTGGCAAAGCGCTCCTCAGCGCTAGAATCAAAAATAAAGCGCTCGAAAGCGCTATGGGCAATAAAGCGCTCCCAAAGCGCTAGAACAAAAAGTACAAAGGGTCCTTCCAGAAATGCAGCTCCACCATGCTGCACAAAGGTCCAGAGAGTCCCAGGGGGCAGATTAAAGTCCCCCCCATCAGCCCAGCAAGGCAGAGGGGTCCCCCAGGAGTCCAGGAAAGTCCATCAGGTGCCCAGGGGCTGGGCAGAGCCAGGGATTCCCCTGAGCTCAAGCAGCAGCAGCCCCTGGCAGATTCAAGTTGAAAACAAGAACATTTTGGAAGGGGATACAACCCCTTTTTATACAGTGCAAAACCTTTGAAGTTCTTTGAAGTCCTTTGAAGCAGGCAGTGTGAGAACCAGCTGGACTGGTTTAGAGGGAAGTCCCCTTCAGTATCAGGGACAGAGGTGTCAGTCGCCCAGCGGGAGGTGGAGCCAGCTTTGTAGTTACACAGGAACAGCCCTTCACTATCAGGTGCCATCTCCTCCCACTTCCCTGGCAGCAGATGCTGCCTTTCATCCATGGGCTGACTCAGACAACCTCCTGGGCTCTCCAGCCCCTGTCATCCTCAAACCAGACAGTCAATCCACAAGCAGGCCCATGCACTCTGGGCCAGGCTCACCAGCCAATCACACGCTAGCACCAACTTACACAAATATGCCAACTTCCAAAAGTAGGACTTCTAGACTAGACACAGCCATGTCGCATACATCATTTTGCAGCATTCATTCTCACGAGTTCTCTCATACCAAACTCGCCCCTGCACTCCCCACGCATCAGGAACTACCATGGGCATACATATTCCCCATTCATTCCTATGGGAGGGCAGGTCACTCACCATTCATCCACAGAGAGCTCAAGCACTTTACACTGTACCACAGTGAAAAAGTGCGCAGAGGCCTAAAATCACCAATACCAGGTTCCATAAATAGGCTAGGAAAACGCAAAAAGTCTAGGGGTGAACCTGCCTAATGGGCCGGGTCCAACACAACCCCCTTCCAGCCAAAACGCAGGGTAGACCAATCACACCACTGATGGGCTTCACTGCTTTGGGCGACAAAACCACGGACACGGCCTCGCACAGCAGGGACACCGTCCAGTTTTTCGCCACTCTGAACCTACATGGTTTCCTCCAAATAACAACTCTCTGACTCAACTAGGGTACCCCACTGGTACACACTAGTCATCCACAGCCAAGACCAGGCCATAGGCCATCCAAATCACAGGTCCTAACTAATCCACAGAGTGGGGGGTAGTAACCCCTGGCACACAATAGCCATTCTCCACTCTCTCTCTCAGTGTAGCTACAACCACCACTGATCCAACAACCTAGGGACCATACCCTCAGGCTGACCAGAGGTCACGGGCAAGAATGCCCCACCCTACCTCTACTTCTGGGTTTCCGCACCCTCACAGAAAAGCACTTCACCAGAACACAATTCTCCTACCAGATCAGGACCTCACTCCATCACTGGTCTACCACCTGGAAACTATTCCACTTCTGAGGTACAAAGCACACAGCACAGTCCCTTTTCAAGCAGGTGGGGGGACACAGCACACAGCAAAGTCCCCTTTCCTCTACCTTAGTGAAAACAACAAACTGCAGGTGAGCCCCAGAACACACAGCAAGGGCAGCCCCCTCAGTCTCTTCAGCTGATCCACTTTGGTAGAGATTCCTCTTGACCTAGAAGTTTCCTAATTTCCCAACCTAAGATCTAAACCCTCAGGTTACACCGGGGTCAGAAGTAAGGACACCGTCCCTCTGCACCCCCTTCCAGTTCCAGTATGTCTCAGGCTAGACAGAGCACACGCCAGCGGCGTATCAGCGACACACTCTCCTCCAGTACTCCCTATCAGGTCAGGCCACACCCCAACCCGGCTTTCCCCCCTCCTCGGGGAACGACCTCCAGAGGCCCCACAAATGGTCAAGCACTCTAGACGGTCAAATGCTCAGCGAGCCAGGACTTCTGCACCCTCCACTTAGGAGCGGTACTGCCCAACACTAGGACCGCCGGAGTTCTGGTTACAGACACTCCCCGTCCTCTAGACACAGGAAGATCCTCCTCAAATGACCTATGTACAGCTTAGGCCCCTGACCTGGCGCTCCCTTAAGGAACCCTCCAGGCCCTGAGATAGGGTTTCAGGCCAACGTGGGACACACCGTCCCACACTCACTCCGCCTCCACTGAGACAGGGCGTGAGCCCCTACACCCCTACCATACTACTGGGACCTAGCTGGGTTACACATTAACCTCTTCCCCTTTACAGGATCATCAGATACACAAGCCACTCCTTTTGGAACCACTCCCTAATGCCTCTGCAAGACATCTAGCACACCACCAGACATCCACCTTCCTATCCAGTGCTTCTGCAGGACCTCCTGCACACCACCAGAGGTACACCCCTCATGCAAGCTCTTTAACAAAAAGAAAACTCACACCAACTCCTCCAGTTCAGCACATCACTCATTCGCACACTCCCCCCCCTCGGACTGGTAAGGCAGTTTCCACCACCCCTGATCACTCAACCTGACCACACGTGACACAGGTACCAAACTCTGGGAGCGGGGAATGGGAATTAACACACTGGACACATTAAAGCTGCCACCACTGGATCCTACCACACTGGGGAATCCAGACACACACTACACTCAGGGAACAACCACCCTCCTGAGCTAGTCATTTCTCCTCACACTCCCTCTCTTCCATCTACCCACACAGGGACAGGATTTGGGATTGGACACGGGACCCAGCAAGGGATTCCTAATCTATGGGAACCTCCCCCCTCTAATGGCGTCCCGCCCTGTCACTTTCTCTCATCTGCCACTAAACATAAAGCGCAGAAACACATTTGAAAATGACACTCTTGAGGAAAAAAATCAAAAACAATAATCCCAAACATGTGACTATCTGAAAAAAACAATTGCAGAGTTTTGTAATGTAGCCAGTTGTTGCTATGGCACTGCGCAAACACAAGTCCAAAATCCGCACCGCTGACCAACAATGTTAGAACTGGCTATTTCTGGTAGGCTAAGGCTGACGCCAAAGCCAGGCAGAAACCACCATTCTAGTCAGAGCAAGGAAGTCACACGCCAAGATAACCTCTGCTCACCCCCTTGGTAGCTTGGCTCAAGCAGTAAGGCTAAACTCGGAGGCAATGTGTAAAGCATTTGCGCCAGCGCACAACAGCAACAACATACTAGGCACACCACAAAAGAGACTCCACACAAGGTTATTATAAAAATAACTTTTGTATTGTAAAAACATATCAGATAAAATCACACATATACATTGTGCCAACTGGCACAGGCAATATTCACAGGGATTATGTACACAAGACAGGGCCACATGGGCGCCTGTCAAAATCAGATATAGAACTTCTAGATAAAATGTAGAATATCAAATCACTTCTAGAATAAATGATAAATGTAACATAGAATAATAATCAAAGATAACCACCAGTAACCACTGGTAACAGGAACCAGGACCTTACTAGGACCACCTGTACTAAGAAAGAAGAACCACCTAAGTATCACACAGCATTAGGGGTCTAAGAAAGGATACATTACCCATGATGTAATAAACCTACATTCAGAGGAGTAGAAAAGACAACCACCTAAGAATAACCACATTTAGGGGCATAAACCAGAACACCTTACCCATGATGCCTGAACACATTCAGAGGAGTAATAAGGAGAAACACATGATGACTAAACATTCAGAGGTGCAGCGCATGGAAAGGAAGACACATAATGCATAAACATTCAGAGGTGCCATAACCTAAGTCAATAGCGCAAAAACACACAGTAGGCAATTACTATTTAAAAGCATAGAAATCACATTGCGCCTACACTACATAAGCCACTACCTGTGGCAGTCCCTAGGCCAACTGGCCTTGATGGGGCAAGGATGCCCTGGGTCCAAAGTCAGGGAGCGCTGCCATGCAGCGCCAGTCCAAAGTACAAAAAGCCTAAACGTGGCAGGTGCCCACAAAGTGCTGGGCACCTGGGCATCGCAATAAAATAAACTGCGACAGGGTCCTCACTGACCCTTGGGCGCAAACTGCGCCATGCTGGAGCCACACAGGCTCTGGGACACATACACTGTGCACGTTGGAGCCACACAGGCTCTGGCCAACACTGGTCAAACGTTGGAGCCACACAGGCTCTTAAAAACACATATGGCCCCTCTGAGCCACACAGGCTCTCTCAGACTGCGGGGGTCGTTGGAGTCCCTCACGGGGGACTCGAGCAAAAGAAAATGCGGCAGGGAGCCCCTCAGGCTCTAAATAGGCCAAAATGCCCCCACGAGCCTCTCTCAGGGCTCAAAACTGCAAATGCCCCTGGGGAGCCTCGGGGGCTCGAGCCAACGGTGGGGCGACCCACTGCCATCCGGGGCCGCCCTAGTTGCACCAAAGTTAATTATGCCCCGTCGTTGGAGTCCTTCACGGAGGACTCGAAATCACCACATGCCCCCTGCCCCTCTTGGGGCTCTCAAACGTTGGGGCGACCCGCTGCCAATCGGGGCCGCCCATGAAGCCTTCATGGCTTCCTTCAAACAAGCGGCGCGAACTCGCGCTACTGCGGGGGGGGGCGGACACCGGCAATGTGTCCCGGCGCCCCTCCCATGCTCCATTCTGCCCAGCCCCAGCCCAGACTCACCGGGCTCTCCTCTGCGGGGCTCATCCGGGCGGCGGCTCCTTCTTCTGTCCAGCGCGGGGCTCCTCTTCCATTACGGAGCCCCGCCGGCCCGCTCCGACGTTCTCGGCTGCTCTCCTCTCGCTGCAGGGCTCCCTCCGCTCACGGGAGCCCTGTACGCCGCCATCACTCGTCCTTCTTCTTCTCCCCCGGGCAGCTTCTCTCCTCTCGGGCTGCGGGGGCGGGACTTCCGGCCGGCCGCGCTGGGATTGGCCGGCCGGCCATCCACTTCCGGGTCGCTGCGGGCAGCGCAGCGGCCCTTCTCCTTTAGGCAGGCAGGCGGGGAGGCATTTTAAAATATCGGTAATACCGGCGTGGGCAGCCGAAGTTAGATAAAAAGTAAGAATAAGCGAGGTGGGCACTCGCCAGGCTGGCAAAGCGCTCCTCAGCGCTAGAATCAAAAATAAAGCGCTCGAAAGCGCTATGGGCAATAAAGCGCTCCCAAAGCGCTAGAACAAAAAGTACAAAGGGTCCTTCCAGAAATGCAGCTCCACCATGCTGCACAAAGGTCCAGAGAGTCCCAGGGGGCAGAGCAAAGTCCCCCCCATCAGCCCAGCAAGGCAGAGGGGTCCCCCAGGAGTCCAGGAAAGTCCATCAGGTGCCCAGGGGCTGGGCAGAGCCAGGGATTCCCCTGAGCTCAAGCAGCAGCAGCCCCTGGCAGATTCAAGTTGAAAACAAGAACATTTTGGAAGGGGATACAACCCCTTTTTATACAGTGCAAAACCTTTGAAGTTCTTTGAAGTCCTTTGAAGCAGGCAGTGTGAGAACCAGCTGGACTGGTTTAGAGGGAAGTCCCCTTCAGTATCAGGGACAGAGGTGTCAGTCGCCCAGCGGGAGGTGGAGCCAGCTTTGTAGTTACACAGGAACAGCCCTTCACTATCAGGTGCCATCTCCTCCCACTTCCCTGGCAGCAGATGCTGCCTTTCATCCATGGGCTGACTCAGACAACCTCCTGGGCTCTCCAGCCCCTGTCATCCTCAAACCAGACAGTCAATCCACAAACAGGCCCATGCACTCTGGGCCAGGCTCACCAGCCAATCACACGCTAGCACCAACTTACACAAATATGCCAACTTCCAAAAGTAGGACTTCTAGACTAGACACAGCCATGTCGCATACATCATTTTGCAGCATTCATTCTCACGAGTTCTCTCATACCAAACTCGCCCCTGCACTCCCCACGCATCAGGAACTACCATGGGCATACATATTCCCCATTCATTCCTATGGGAGGGCAGGTCACTCACCATTCATCCACAGAGAGCTCAAGCACTTTACACTGTACCACAGTGAAAAAGTGCGCAGAGGCCTAAAATCACCAATACCAGGTTCCATAAATCGGCTAGGAAAACGCAAAAAGTCTAGGGGTGAACCTGCCTAATGGGCCGGATCCAACAGGAATGCATTAGAAATAAGTCGCCATAACGGACGTCATTAATGCACTAGGCACTTCCATATAGACACCACTTGAACGCAGCACTATAACAGAACTGGAATGTACGAGTCACACTGCACATGTCAAACCGTAGAGTTACCAAAACTTGGAGGGGCATAGTATCAAGAACGGCGATAAAATTATCGCTGTTTCAGCGGCAAGAAACTGCCGCTAAAGCGGCGATAATGGGCTCGATAATATGCCCTTGTAAATTCCCATAGTAGCCCAGGTTAACACCAGAACCTGCACGAAAATGGGAATTCACAACAGCATATTATCAAGCCCATTATCGCCGCTTTAGCTGCAGCAAGAAGGAATGAAAGAAGTAGCCGAGTGGATGTCGACCAGCCGCCTGAAGCTGAACTCGGACAAGACGGAAGTCCTCATCCTGGGATCCTCGCCCTCCGCCTGGGACGACTCCTGGTGGCTCCCCGCCCTGGGAACTGCACCCAAACCGACAGACCACGCACGCAACCTGGGCTTCATCCTGGACTCCTCCCTCTCCATGACCAAGCAAGTCAACGCAGTCTCCTCGTCGTGCTTTAACAGCCTGCGCATGCTACGGAAGATCTTCCGGTGGATCCCCACCGAGACCAGGAAGACTGTCACCCAGGCCCTCGTCACCAGCCGACTGGACTACGGCAACGCCCTCTACGCCGGAACCACCACCAAGCTCCAGAAGAGACTCCAACGGATCCAGAACGTCTCAGCCAGACTCATCCTCGACATCCCACGACACAGCCACATCTCCGGACACCTAAGAGACCTGCACTGGCTCCCGGTCAACAAGAGAATCACCTTCCGTCTCCTCACCCATGCACACAAAGCCCTACACGATCAAGGCCCGAGCTACCTCAACAACCGCATCAACTTCTACGCTCCCAAACGACACCTCCGATCAGCCAGTCACGCCCTCTCCGCCGTCCCCCGCATCCGAAGAACGACAACAGGAGGAAGGTCCTTCTCCTACCTGGCCGCCAAGACCTGGAACTCCCGACCGACCGACCTGCGCCTGACCCAAGACCACCTCGCCTTCAGGAAGAAGCTCAAGACCTGGCTGTTCGGGCAGTAGCAGCACCCCCCACCCCCCAGCGCCTTGAGACCCTCCGGGTAAATAGAGCGCTCTATAAATGTCTATGATTGATTGATTGGTTTCCTGCTGCTGAAACGGTGATAATTGTATCGCCGTTCTTGATAATATGCCCCGTAATGCTTCAGCTCATTTACTCACATCTACATCATTCTAAACTCTAATTTTCTTTTCTCTTTTGCAGATTACCAATCGGACACCTTTAGGAATCCATTTCACAATTTGTTTAGAACATTGTTTAAGTTATTTTTCCAGTTCTTATATAGTTATAATTGAGTTTCGTTTATATTTATTGTTTAATAAAAGTTAATTAAAAAAACTACATACTTCTTTTATTTTGGGGGGGAGGGGTATGATGGCCCACGATAAAAATAATGTTGAAATACTATAGTAAAATATTCCAGACTAGGGTTAAAAACTACTGAGTTCTAACTAACAGATATAATAAAAACAATGGTGAGAAACTACAAAAATGGCGATGGACGGAGTACGTAATCAACGTTTGGCGCCTCGGCACTACCTTTCATTAAATATATAAAAAATATGACTATTAATACTGTACAAAAGTACAGCAGCGGATGACACACACGAACCGGGAAAAGAAAGCGACAGATTTACTAACTGATACAAAGAAAGGTTTGCTTGTTGAACTTGAAGAAAAAGAAAACGTGGGCTTCGAAACGGCGCTGAGCATGCGAAGAGAGTACAACTGCTACACCAAAATAAAAAGGAAAGCTTTACATACTATCATAGAAATGAAAGAGCATTTTATCAACAAAAGGCGATACATCATCGCCGCTTTTATCGACAGGAAACTGCCGATAAAGCGGCAATATTAGGCTTGATAATAGGCCCTTCTAAATTCCCATAGCAGCCCAAGTTCTGATCTTAACCTGGGCTTCTATGGTTATTCACAAGGGCATATTATCAAGCCCATTATCCCCCTTTTATTAGCAGTTTCCTGCCGATAAAACGACGATAATGTATTTTCTCTTGTTGATAATATGGCCCATTGCTCTTTTTTTACCAGTAAACTTAGGTGCATATTATCAAGGACCGGTGTTAAAATTATCGCTGTTTTATTGGCAGGAAACTGCTGATAAAACGTCGATAAAGAGCTTCATAATACGGCCTTGTTATTTCCCATAGAAGCCCATATTAACACCACAACATAGGCTTCTATGGGAATTTACAAGGACGTATTATCAAGCCCACCCTCCCAACATTAATAAAAAACTCCAGACAATGCAGGTACCCGGAGCTGGAAGGTCATTTTACATATCACTGCCCCAGAAATGTAGCGTTCCTCGTGACGTGTACGGGGAGAGAGAGAGAGAGAGCTCAAAAAGGCCGGTGTTACAATTATCGCAGTTTTATTGGTAAGAAACTGCCTATAAAACGTCGATAATGACCATGATAATACGGCCTTGTTATTTCCCATAAGCCCATGTTCACACCAGAAAATAGGCTTCTATGGCAATTAACAAGGACGTAATATCAAGCCCACCCTCCCAACATTAATAAAAAACTATAGGCCCTCGTAAATTCCCATAGCAGCCCAAGTTCTGATGTTAACTTAGGCTGCTATGGTTATTCTCAAGGGCATATTATCAAGCCCATTATCGCTGCTTTATCAGCAGTTTCCTGCCAATAAAAGCGACGATAATGTATCGCCTTTTGTTGATAATATGGCCCATTGCTCTTTTTTTTGACCAGTAAACGTAGGTGCATATTATCAAGGACCGGTGTTAAAATTATCGCAGTTTTATTGGCAGGAAACTGTTGATAAAACGGCGATAATGAGCTTCATTATACGACCTTGTTATTTCCCATAGAAGCCATGTTAACACCAGAACATAGGCTTCTATGGGAAATTACATGGACGGATTATCAAGCCCACCCTCCCAACATTAATAAAAAACTCCAGACAATGCAGGTACCCGGAGCTGGAAGGTCATTTTACATATCACTGCCCCAGAAATGTGGCGTTCCCCGTGACGTGTACGGGGAGAGAGAGAGAGAGAGCTCAAAACATATTTTTTTTTCAAAAAGACCCGAGGGGTGCCGCTCACGGAGACTGCAGGGAGTAGGACCGTAACCCCCCTCCCCGCATACTTCAAAATGAAACCAGAGGAGTGCCGTTCCCCAGTGCTCGGGGCACCTTACATGCCCCCATTATGCAGAAAAATTGCCCCCGTAATTTGCCCCCCCGGGACCTAATGAATAAAATGGACTTCTACTTTTTTTTCACCTTTTCCACCACGTACAAGTACTGCACGAGTACCCCGCCATTTTTTATTTTAAAAAAAATAAAAATTGAGCCTAAAGATCCATGTACCAAGACTATAGCCTCATAATCTTTCCACCCTGCCCCGTTTCCTTATTTCTCAACTTTGTTTTACTGTTTTCTTGTGACTCTCCTCTCCCGACAAACAACATGGCGGCCAACACTTGCTGGTTTGGAGTATTGACAGCCATTCACCATGAAGCTCCTGCTCATAATTGTACGTATTTCCATACACGTATGCCGCAAATTTTCTTTAAAAAATACAATTAAAAAATAGAGCCTAAACATCCATGTACGACCCCCTGAACAAGCCTAGAGGGTCAGAATGTCTCTAGCCTACCCCCTTCCCTTAGTCCTCAACTTTGTTTTACTGTTTTCTTGTGACTCGGTTCTAGCGAGGCAGAAGATGGCCACCAACACTTCCTGGTTTAGAGTATTGACATACAGTTCACAGCCAATCAGCATGCAGCTCGCGCTCATAATTGAACAGATTTCAGTACACGTTCTGAACCCCGTCTCTAGATATCGCTATGACTTTACTAGTAATTTTCTCAGAAACTACTGAATGGATTTACACCATTTAACAAAAAGCACAATCTGCGAACAGAACTCTACCTCTCTGCCAACTTTCGTGTAATTCCGCTCAGCCGTTCGGGCTGTAGCCCTGGCTAAAGGTCCCTATGGAAAATTGCATGGGAATAACACGTTTTGGGACCCCCCTTTTGTCTCAGCCCCCACTTGATGAATCACCCCCAAACTTTCAGGGAAGGAGCGGAACCAAGCAGGCCATTTTCTTGGATTAATTCGTGAAGATTCGTCCACCGGCGCCAAAGTTATTCCAAATAGAATGTTGTGGATTTCCTATGGAAACTAGGTCCTAACTACTGACGGCTGCCAGTAGGTAATATATATATATATATATATATATATATATATATATATATATATATATATATATATATATATATATATATATATATATATATATATATATATTACCTACTGGCGGTCGCCAGTAGGTAGTTATAGTAGGATTTTTTTCAATGTTAAATCTCAAAATTCTATTTGGAATAACTTTGGCGCCGGTTGACGAATCTGCCTCAAAATTTCCTCAAAATGGCCTCGCGGCGTTCCGGTCCTTCCCTGAAAGTTTGGGGGAGATTCGTCAAGCGGGGGCCGAGATAAAAGGGGGGTCCCAAAACGCGTTTTCCCCATGTTAATTTCCATAGGGCGGTCGATTTCACTTTTAGCCCGAACGGCTGAATGGATTTCCACCAAACTTGGCAAAATTGTAGGGACTGGTAGCCCGATGTGCCTTTGCTATGTCTCAAGATATGTGCTCCAGTGGATTTTGAGTAATTAAGGTTAAAAAAAAAAATATATATAGAGCAGCGCCCCGGTACGCGCACCGGGGAGCTTACCGGGCGCGCCACGCGACTTTCGTACGGTAAGCTGATTGGCTCTCGGGTGTCTGTAAACATTCTAAACAGTCCGGAGTGGCCGCCATCTTGTGTCTCGGTAGGATCGAGACACGAGAGGTGGCCAAAACAAAGAGGGAAATGACCATAAGGGGGCAGAGTAGACCCCCCCTTGACCCCCTAGGTTTGATGTGGGGGCCATAAGAGGGCCCCGCGGGGCAAAAAAAAATAAAAAAAAAATTTATTTTCGCGGGGTGAGCGCCCGGTGCGCGTACCGGGGAGCGTACCATGGGGAAAAAGAATGACAGTTTTAAAAGTAGCTGTTTAAAAAAAAAAAAAGTTTTGTTGTTTTTTTTATACATACACATACATATATATAAATGCATATGCATATATATATGCATATATGTGTATATGTGTGCGTGTAGAGAGAGGTAGAGAGGTAGAGGTGTAGAGGTAGAGAGGTAGAGAGGTAGCGGTAGAGAGGTAGAGATTAGTAGAGAGAGAAGAAGAGAGAGGTAGAGAGGTAGAGAGTAGAGAGTGAGTAATAGAGAGTAGAGAGTGAGTAGTAGAGAGTAGTAGAGAGCAGTAGAGAGAGTAGCAGAGAGTGAGTAGTAGAGAGTAGTAGAGTGAATAGTAGAGTGAGTAGTAGAGAGTAGTAGAGAGTGAGTAGTAGAGAGTGAGTAGTAGAGAGTAGTAGAGAGTAAGTAGTAGAGTGAGTAGTAGAGAGCAGTAGAAAGTGAGTAGTAGAGAGTAGTAAAGAGTGAGTAGTAGAGAGTGAGTAGTAGAGAGTGAGTAGTAGAGAATGAGTAGCAGAGAGAATAGTAGTGAGTAGTAGAGAGTGAGTAGTAGAGTGAGTAGTAGAGACTAGTAGAGAGAGAGTAGTAGAGAGTGAGTAGTAGAGAGTAGTAGAGAGTGAGAAGTAGAGAGTGAGTAGTAGAGAGTAGTAGTGAGTAGTAAAGAGTGAGTAGTAGAGAGAGAGTAGTAGAGAGTGAGTAGTAGAGAGTAGTAGATAGTGAGTAGTAGGGAGTAGTGAGTAGCGAGTAGTAGGGAGTGAGTAGTAGAGAGAGAGTAGTAGAGAGTAGTAGAGTAGTAGAGAATGAGTAGTAGACAGTGAGTATTTGGGAGTAGTGGAGTAGGAGAGAGTAAGTAGTAGAGAGTAGTGGAGAATATTCCAAAGTTTGGCACAGCACCACTTTCACAATGAGTCCAATCAAATCATATCACTTAGAGTCCTTATTGAAGCGCTGAATCTTGGTGTATATTCAAATGCTTTTATTTTCCTTAAGTTTATGTACCACAGCCAGCCGAAAGGTTTCGTTCTGTACAACAGAACTTCTTCAGGGCGTTCCTATTTCCTTCAAGTTATGTCGGTATCCAGTTGTCATATAACTAGATATTTCTTCCAAATGTTAGACGAGACATAAGTATATTCTTATTCAAAGTGACTAGGTATCAATTTTACCCACACAATTCGGGCAGACTTGAGTAATTTATAGCATCCTCAAAGTCAGTCTTTCAAAAATTCCAAAGTATAGGACATGATAATCCAAATCCAAATGTTTCTCAAGAAAAGTCATTTTCAATCGTTCGGAATATCGGTGTTTGGGCAGATATGACCCAGGGACCCCCAGTATGCAAGGGGAATTAGTCCCCCCTCTGCAAACGCGCCAGTGGCCTGGGCTGCAGAGAGGTGTAAAAAGGGTTGTGGCTTCATTACACCTCTCTGCAATGCAGTCCCCTGGCGCATACTGGAGGTTCCAGGTGGGCTCATTGGCCCCCAGGGGCCCCCAGTATGCAAGGGGAATTAGTTCCCCCTCTTCAAACATACACGGGGGCTGCGTTGCAGAGAGGTGTAAAAAGGGATGTGGCTTCATTACACCTCTCTGCAATGCAGTCCCCTGGCGCATACTGGAGATTCCTGGTGGGCTTTCAGGTCTTATATAGTTAGGAATTAGCATTAAAAAAACCTTTGAAATTCACTGAAAAAACCATAGGTTTCACACCAGTTATAGTTAGGAATTAGCATTTAAAAAACCTTTGAAATTCACTGAAAAAACCATAGGTTTCACACCAGTTATAGTTAGGAATTAGCATTTAAAAAACCTATTAAATTCACTGACAAAACAATAGGTTTCACACCAGTTATAGTTAGCTGGAAATTTTACTGACATAAAACCATTGAAATTCCCACGTTATAGTTAGTTGGACTCACTATAACTTGCGCGCCTGCAATGCACTGCTGATGACGTCACATATTACATCACTCATGACATGGTCAGTGACATCACTCATGACATCACTGATGACACCATCCTTGTGACAGAGTGACAGACCTAATTTCAGTGTAATGTAACGCTTGAAACACATATTCAAAAATAGAAACAAACATTTTCAAAAAAATGGAGATACCCAAACCAGTAACAACAACCAATTCAGTAATTCCACCATCTATATACACATCCACTCATTTACCAACAGTTCTACATAGTCACTCATACATATATTCACTCATCATATGTAGTGAAACACCTATACATCCTGTTACACACCGACAGTCATCCAAAAGTTACTCACACACATAATCACACGTGCAAATAAACTATTGAACATCCATTTATTTGCATATACAGCTATACACACACTACCACCTTACTTCTAAGGAAACTTACACATACTTACTCTCTTAAACAATCACTTATAGAAACACATACTTATTTAAACAAGAACTCTTTCAATCTCTCACTCTCACATATACTCACTTATATACATCAATACTCACATATACTAGATTAAAACATATGTAGTTACTGATAAAGACACTAGTGAGACAGTCATTCACTCACTAACACACACATATACACACTCATCCACCCATACAGTCCAGCACATATGCTGTCTTCAAAACGCATACAAACAGTGAGTCAGTCATTGATGCATCTATGTGCTAAGTAACACCCCCACCAAACCATACAGACACTCATACTGATACTAAAAAAAATCTAATAACCCATATACACACACATGTAGCTACTCACCAACCCATGCAGCCACTTATACACAAAGTGAAACACTGATACAAACATTTAAATATTTAAACAATACTCGCTAATATATGTATTCACTAAGATACACTTAATAAGCCAGTTAACCAATCAATTAAAAAAAAAAAAAACATTCATTAAGACACTTATTTAAACATTTATTCTTCCATCGACCTTTACATATACATATATAAAACATATTTATTTTTCAGAAAGACACACATTCACTGGATGGTGTCATCAGTGATGTCATGAGTGATGTCACTGACCATGTCATGAGTGATGTAATATGTGACGTCATCAGCAGTGCATTGCAGGCGCGCAAGTTATAGTGAGTCCAACTAACTATAACGTGGGAATTTCAATGGTTTTATGTCAGTAAAATTTCCAGCTAACTATAACTGGTGTGAAACCTATGGTTTTTTCAGTGAATATATATATATATATATATATATATATATATATATATATATATATATATATATATATATATATATATATATATATATATATATATATATATATGTGAAAGTTTCTTCACTATATTGATGGCTTGGAAAGCATCGGGACTGTTGAGTAAAGATGAATATTTGTTTTTAAAAAACAATACACCAACGGCACTGGTACTTTATTTTATACCCAAGCTGCATAAAGACCCGATTAAACCCCCAGGACGCCCCATTATTTCTGCCAGGAGTAGCTTAACAGAACTTGCATCTCAATATATTGATTGTTAATTGCAGGACTTTGTACAAAAACTAACCTCATACCTAAAAGATACCAGCGACTTTTTGGCTAAATTACACAATTTTGAGTGGCATAAGGACTACTTACTGATAACTGTGGACATAGCTGCTCTATATACGAGCATTAGCCATAAGATGGTTTTAGGGCGATCAAGTATTACTTGGGACAAAGACCAAATATGTACAAACATCATAGCAAAATGATCATAGATATGAGTGATTTCTGTTTGAACAATAATGTCTTTATATTTCAACATGTACTATACCAGCAATGACGGGGTGTTGCTATGGGGGCCAGTTTCTCCCCTAGTTATGCCTGTCTTCACATGGGCGGGTGGGAGGAATTGGTCTTACATAGTGAATTTGCCCACACCCTTAACCAACAGGTTAAATGCTGGTGGCGTTACGTAAACGATTTGTTTTTAATTTTGCATGGTTCTAAATCTGAGGCAACAGAATTTATTCACCAGTTAAACCATAATGACATAAATTTGCAATTCACTTCTGAAATCAGTGCTGACCATGTCCTCTTTCTAGTTGTAGAAGTATATATAGAGGAGGAAAAGATTGAAACCAAAATGCATAGAAAACCAAGTGCAGTCAACTCAGTATTACATGCTCATAGTCACCATCCAAAGCATTTGGTTCAAAGCATCCCCTATGGGGAAATGCTACGTATAAAACGGATTTGCAGCACTGAAGGTGAATTAAAGAAAGCCCAACTAGAATGTAAAAAGAGATTTTTGGCCCAAGGGTACAATGCAAAATGCATAGATGCCGCGATTCTAAAAAGCCAAAATGCAGACAGAGACAAGCTCCTAAAACTACCAGGACCAGGTACTAATGCTGATGTGAACATTGCTAGACAACCAATAGAAACCACAGATCAACCCACAAATGAATTTAGGATGAATGTGGGCTACAGCAAGCAACACAAAGAGATCAATCGCATTATCCAGAGGAGCTGGCCAATAGTTATAAAAAACATTCCGTTCTGGGACCCATATTACCAGCTAGACTCTCTGTTACGAACAGACGGGCCACCAATATGAGAGTCAGACTGGTGGTCAATAATCCAATAGAGCAACCCAAATTAAACTGGCTAAGCCAAAGGAAGGGCTTTTACAGGTGTAAAACCTGCAAAGCCTGCCAGAATGGGGTTAATACCACCAGCATTCAAACAGCATTTGGAGGAGGGGAACACAAGATCACAAAATCTCTGTCATGCAAATCAGAATATGTTGTGTATGTCCTCGAGTGCCCCTGCGGGCTTAGGTACCTAAGAAGTACAAAGCTGCAGGGGCATAAGAGGATTTTACAACATATCAGAGCAATCAAGAATCCTGACCCAAGTGTATCCTGTCGCCCGCCATTTTAATGAAATTCACCAAGCAGACCCCAAGTTTTAAAAATACTACATAATTGAAAGTGTACCTTTTATAAGAGAGGGGGCAAGAGAGAGGGGACTCTGCGCAATCTGGAAACCAGATACATTTTAGAACTGGATTCCAAACTCCCGAATGGCCTCAACATCACAGAAGATTTATAGACTTGTCTATAATCATTAAGTAGATCTTAATAAGATAAGATCAGTTTTTATTTGTAGGCTTTTTTAGATAACTTGGGAGTCTTGTAAGAATATAGTATTTAAATCTCAAAAAACAGGGTTACAAATAACATGGCAAGTGGGAATGTTTTGATTTCAGAACATAGAAATTGGGTAGATGCAAAAATCAGACCTTATTTTATTCATGGGCTAAGATCTTAGAAACTGATTAGATGTTAAAGGCTTTTATCGTGTGTTGTTTATATAGATCTTTTAGGGTTTTTTTACACACTAAACTTTTATTTCACCTATATGCACACTACTGAAGACAGAGGCTTCTGTTGATCAGTAATTTTTATTGCGTGAATAGAGGGCAACAAACAACCAATACCTTTTTCACTTACTACAGGGACTGTACATAACTATACCCAATAAACATCAACATAATGGGAATGTCACCATACAAATCAATATAGTTGAATTGAACTACCACATGAGTTAGACGGACTCAAAGGACCACTCAGATATTAGTAGTGTTCCCACAAGCAACAGGATTGAAGTCCACAACTATGTGTAAATTTTAAATTGAATTTTATGTGGATAACTACATTAAATTAAGGGTATTTACACCCATAATTGCACAGTTCTTAACTCTCAAAGGAATATTTATTTATTTATATATTTATATATTTATCTGTAAAACTGTATGTATGTAGGTCACACTGTGTTGCACTTTGCACTTTGTTGAACATTGCATAATTTTGCACAGTTATAGGTTCTAGGCACATGATGACGTTGATCAAATTGGTATTTATACCACGACTGTTGATGAAAAACAATTGTCTTAATTTGGAAAATTGTAAACATCAGGGGGTCGATTCCGATTCGGGAAACGAATCCGTATGATGATTCATTTTCGTAGCCGTTTCCGTACGAATCGTACAAATCCATCCAAATCGCGTAGTACGATCCGTAGGTTAGAAATACGTCCAAATCCATGCGAACCGTACGAAAAACAAGGCTAAATCTGTACGACTTAGACTCTCACAGTGAACGGTACGATTTGTAAACATGCCAAATGACCCGCCAAGTACGATCCGGACCGGGTAATGAATATGCGATTCGTACGAAACACGTCGCGAATAGGCAATTCGTACAGAGAGCCACACATTCACATACGCACCGTACCCCTAAACTCAAGGGGTGTACGCACGGGGTGTACGCACCGTACACCTACAACCTTGGGAGTATGAACCGTACCCCTACGCTCCATACACCCACGATGATGGGGTGTATACACTGGGACATACGCACCGTACCCCTGAAATTCAGGGGTGTACGCATCGTACTCTGACGCACCGTATCCCTGCTATCATGGGGTGTACGCACCGTACCCGGGGGGGTCCGTATCGTATGCATTTCGAGGCAAAATTGGCTTTTACTGACGTTTTAAGGTCCTGTAAAAAAGAGTCGTACGGAGTGTTGACGACATGAATCGTACTTGCTGGGTCCTACAAAGCTGCTGCGATCTGTACGTACAACGCGTACTGCGGGTTCCGAGGGATTATTGAATCGTACGGTCTTTGATACGATTCGTACGGAGAACTGCATTGGGTACACAACGTACTACATTGTATGTACGGGGACGGTTCGGGATCCGATTCATATCGGAAAAGTAGGAAAAGTAATGTAATTTGCATCATTAGGACCACAAGTCCCACTAATCACTGCGAGCTGTACACTTAGCACACGCCCTTGTGGAGGCTTGTTTGAATAAAAAGTCAAGAAATGCTAATGAAGCACATCGAGTGTTGTTACTGCAGCCCATGAGGAAGGGGATGTTTCCCCGAAATGCGTCGGGCAGAATGAAAAGAGGAGTGGAAAGGCATGTTGACATTGGAAGCCCGGAGGGTGGAGGACTGTTTTGTTGAAATATATATATATTGTGTACCAATCCGATTCCCATGCGATAGAAGGAAGGCACTGATATATATATATATATATATATATATATATATATATATATATATATATATATATATATATATATATATATATATATATATATATATATATATATATATATATATATATATATATATATATATATTCACTGAAAAACAGAGGTTTCACACCAGTTATAGTTAGGAATTAGCATTTAAAAAACCTATTAAATTCACTGAAAAAACCATAGGTTTCACACCAGTTATAGTTAGCTGGAAATTTTACTGACATAAAACCATTGAAATTCCACGTTATAGTTAGTTGGACTCACTATAACTTGCGCGTGTAATGCACTGTTGATGACGTCACATATTACATCACTCATGACATGGTCAGTGACATCACTCGTGACGTATCGCGTAGCCGCGTCCGCGTGATACGCACGGCGTAAGCGCATCCGGAAGCACTCGAGCGAATACGATCGCGCAACGTAAACATCCGACGCGCTTACGCGACGCACCCCGGGGCGCGCCCGGGGGTGCGTCGCGTAAGCGTGTCAGTCATGTGACCTGAAAATAACACTTTTTATTGGTGCAGAACAGTTTTGGTTTCATAATGATGAAATCCCTAGTCTTGTGACCTGAAAATAACACTTCTCATTGGTTCAGGCCTTTTTTTTTTCCAAATGATGAAAGACCCCACCTTTTTTCCTTATTCTGACTTTGTCCTTTGACTGAGGAAGACCTGTTTGTACCTCTCTGTACCTTTGTGAACTATAAAATGGCTTCAGTAGCAGCAGAAGCTGGAGCATCTGCACCACCACCACCACCACAACCACCAAGAGGACCACCACAAGATTACATTGGTGGTCAACAAGAGGAGGAAGAGGAGGAGGAGGAGGAGGAGGGGAGGAGGGAAGGAGAAGATGGCTTGAAGAACACAATACCCCAAACCAGCCAAGACCACACATTATATGGGAGTTTTTTTCGATCCCAGAGGGGAAAAAAAAGTCAATGCAGCCAAGGTGACTTGCCTAATCTGTGGCATGGAACTTTCTAGGGGGAACCCTAATAAAAAATATTCATTCGGAAACAACACAATGATTAGACACATGCAGCGCAGGCATCCAATCAACTATTCTGCTGCATAGATGAGGGGACTGGCCAGAAACCCTCCCCAAACTACAAGCACCAACTCCAAAAGAAAGCAACGCACTCCATCGGGACAAGAGGCAAGAGAGACGATCCCTTGCATTCAGCCACGGTTTGCGGATTTCCGAATAACCTGCAAACATTGTGGGAAGACCATCTCCTACGGAGAACAGAGCGTAAAGCTCATCGTCCTTGCTGGGGACAACCACAAATGCCCCAAAAAACCCTTTGCTCCAGTTGAGCCATTTTCAATTTCCTGTTTTTTCGTTTCTCTCCATGAAAAATACAAAAAAATATAAAACTGTTCAAAAACCCCAAAAAAAGTAAAAAATGTTCAAAAAACAATAAAAAAAATAAAACAACAAAAAGAAGAAAAAAACTGTTCTTTTTAGAACTACCTCCAATTTATAAAAAAAGGCTACATTTTTTTAAAACTCTGTCATTCTTTTTTCCCCATGGTCCGCTCCCCGGTCCGCTCCCCGGTGCGCGTACCGGGCGTTCCCCTTGCGCAATTCAAAAAAATATATATATATATTTTGCACCGTGGGGCCCTTTTATAGCCCCCACATCAAACCTAGGGGGTCAGGGGGGATCTACCCTGCCCCTTTCCTACCGAGACACAAGATGGTGGCCGGTCCGGACTGTTTCAAATGTTTACAGACACCCAAGAGCCAATCAGCTTTTCGTGCGCTCCCCGGTGCGCGTACCGGGGCGCTACCATAGGCATATATATTTTTTGGAACCTAAATTACTCAAAATCCACTGGAGCACATATCTTGAGACATAGCAAAGGCACATCGGGCTACCAGTCCCTACAATTTTGCCAAGTTTGGTGAAAATCCATTCAGCCGTTCGGGCTAAAAGTGAGTTCGACCGCCGTATGGAAAATAACATGGGGAAAACAAGTTTTGGGACCCCCCTTTTATCTCGGCCCCCACTTCACGAATCCCCCCCAAACTTTCAGGAAAGGACCGGAGCTCAACGAGGCAAATTTGAGGAAATTTTCAGGCAGATTCGTCTACCGACGCCAAAGTTATTCACAATAGAATTTTGAGATTTTGCAATCCTAATTATAACTACCTACTGGCGACCGCCAGTAGGTAATATATATATACGAGGGAAGCCACTGCTGAGGCTCGATTTGAAAGCCTTTCAACTAACATTCCCAAAACCAATGAGGCAACACCAGTTACAGCTAACAGTGATGCTAAGACTCTGCTGAAGAGTCTGGAAAAGCTATTAAGAAGTGAACTCGCCAAGTGGTGGGAGAAGAAATCTCTGGAAAAATACCGGGATGCTAACAGAGTTCCCAGAGGCTTAAGAATCCTTACAGTTCCAACCTATGAAAACCCTGACCCCCAGATGCTACAGGAATGGGCGGACAACAGCCTGCAAAGTTCTATGAATATGGTGAATATTCTAATTAAGTACGCTGAATCAGACCGTGACAAATTACTAGTGGAAATAGACAAAACATTGGCACTGTTGGAGGCTACTGGAGAAACGGAATTCATAGCCAAAAGTAAAGCGGAGATCGATATCCGCACAAAAAAATTGGAAGACAGCATAATAGAGCGCAAAGTAACCAAATTTGCGAGAGATAAGAACGACTACGCTACTGGAAGGATTTTTACCTTCTCAAGAAAATACGATAATTTGAAGCGCAAAGCACTATCTAAAAGTAGCAAAACTGCGAGCAGCAAAACGATTACAACCAACCAAAGCTCTGGCATTCCAATTGACAACAGTGACACCATATCAATCAACTCCTTAACTTCGAACAGTGAAGACGAAGGCACCTCCACATCTGCAGCCCTAGACCCAGACATCAATTACACCGTAGTAGAGGAATTGGGTTTTGTAAACGAGGACCGGCGCTACTCCCTGCGCTCCCGGAATCCTCCAAACCAAGCCGGCAATCAGCCAGCCAGCGCAGGCGCTCAAGGCGGAAGCACCATAAAAAGAAATACCTCGCAGGCAAAAACAAACAAGAACTGGCGCAGATAATTTCCACTGTGGACAATACCGTCATCAACCTGTCAGACACTATCCTCACTAAGGCAGAAGAACAGCTTTTGTCTCTTGGTCTCTCTTATTGCCCGCCTAACAAATTTTCTTATAATCAAACCCGAATCGATCTATACAAGTTTGTCAGAAAAATCAAACTCATCAAATATTTTAAATTGGAGGCCAAACGCAAACAAAGTGGGGCTGTAGCAACTCCTTCCAATATGGAATCCAACCTCCAAGTCAATGATAATGCTGGTTTGCAAGACCTGTACGACCTAGCATTTGAAGGTACGTCTCAAACTACGCCCACTGTCAGTCAAGTGTTCAATGTCAACAGATCAGTAACTACACACTTCAGACCCAAGTCCACCTTTTTTCCCCTCATGCCTCGTGATGCAGTTGATATCTTCAGCGACCGTGTTATTATTGAACTAAAGGCTCTTAACAGGTCCATCATGATGCAACGGAAACAACTCAAGTACAATGACCGGCAATACAATCTACTCATAAATAAACTACAGTCTGATAACAATGTCGTTATAAAAAGTGCTGATAAGGGTGGCAACACTGTTCTCTGGAAAACCACGGACTACATCTTGGAAGCAGAAAGACACTTGTCTGACACTACTTGCTATACCCTCTCATCACAGTTTGCAATGGTCCAGAATCAAAACCTAATACGCAAACAGCTGACCTCATGGAAAAGACTGAGTCTCCTAACTAAGGATGAATGCAACTTTTTATCCAAAGATCATCCTGTAACACCGTACTTGTACTTCCTACCTAAAGTGCACAAACTTGTTACCCCCACACCAGGTCGACCCATAATATCAGCTATTGGGAGTATGACGGAAAATATTTCCAAATACGTTGATTTCTTTCTCCAGCCCCACATGGCGAGTCTTCCTTCTTTTCTAAAAGATACCACCGACTTTTGGACCAAGATTGGTAATATTGTTTGGTGCAGTGACTATTTGTTTTTGATCCTTGATATCGAATCCCTCTACACCTCTATCAACCATCAGCATGGTGTAAATGCATGTCAATATTTTCTCAATTCACGTGCCATTTGTTTTAGAGAACATAATTCTATGTTGATTGCTATGATTAAACTGTGCCTGACCTCCAACTATTTCCGCTTCAAGAACAACATCTACCAGCAATTACGCGGTGTGGCTATGGGCTCGTGTTTTTTCCCCCAGCTATTCATGTCTTCATGTTGGTTGGTGGGAGGAGCACGAGCTCAGAGCCACACATGCGCACTGGTCGCCTTGTATCGCGCATTACTGGCGTTACATAGACGACATCTGCATCATCTGGAAGGGCACCCAAGACCAAGCCCTCTCATTTGTATCAGACTGTAACAACAACACCCTGAACCTTAAATTCACTGCTAACCTTAGCAGTATTGAAGCTGAATTCTTGGATGTACAACTGTTCATCAGGGACAACACCCTCATGTCCAAATTACATCGAAAAAGTACGGCGGGAAATTCTATCCTGCACGCACATAGCTCCCATCCTGCCCATACCATCCGCAGTATCCCATTTGGCGAATTTATTCGCATTCGCAGAATCTGTAGTGACCCTGATTCTTCTGCTACATGCCTCGAGGAATCTAAACAACGCTTTCTGCAAAGGGGTTACTCAAGAGCCATACTGGATCAAGCTTTGGCCAAAGCTTCATCACTAGATAGGGCCACATTACTTAAGCCCAGAGAGCTCCGCACTACTGGCACTAATGATAACCAGGATGATTCCCAACGCACTGTCAGGCTCATAACTACCTTCAGCTCACAAGAGCGTAAAATCAGACGCATCATAGGCACTGAATGGCCTATTATTCTGACTGACCCAGTCTTAGGCCCATTACTGAGTGAAACTCCTATCATTACTTTCCGACGTGCACCATCCATGCGTGATGCGCTCGATAGAATTGCACCTGAAAATCTTCCAAAACCTAACAAAACCACCAAAATGGGCTTCTTTTAATGCACCTCCTGCCGTGCTTGCAATTTTGCCACCAATGCCACTCACTACGTTACTGCTTTCAGTAACACTCCTATTCCCATTAAGGAACACCTCACCTGCAGATCAGAGTTCGTGGTCTATAAACTAAAGTGCACATGCAACTTAGAATACATTGGCAGTACCAAACTGCCAGTACATCAAAGAATACTGCAGCACATAAGGGCCATTGTCAACAGTGACAGCAGCTACCCGGTTGCCCGACACTTTGGGGTGGTCCATAACAAGAAACTTAAAGACCTCCAATACACGGTTCTCTGTTCAGTGCCCCCACCTAGCCGGGGAGGTGACCGTGAAAAAATGCTCAGGCAGCGTGAAACCCAACTCATTTTGTCCCTCGACACCAAAGCCCCTAATGGTCTCAACTTGACTGAAGATTTGAAAAGCTTCCTGTAATGCTTCTTCTTCTCTACAGTTTGGTGGTCTGGTCTCTGTAGATTTATTCACGCTCTAGCTTTCCTTTCTTTCGCTCAGTTTAGGCGTAACTGTTTGTCTGTTGGCCTATTTGCCAAATGTCTAGCATGGCGTAACCTTAGAATCAAGACTCTTGCTACATTTTTACTTGACTAGGATTTGTCGCTATGTTTTCCACCTTCATATGACGCCGCCATATATTATTTTGTTGTTTATCTGTTCTGTTGTCTTCCCTCTCCTCTCACTTGCTATTTCTCACATCTGTGGTTGGGCTCTTTTATTCTCTTTTTACTTTTTTCACTTATTTTTTAGAAATTTGTATTCTCCTCGTTTGCCCTTATCTTGGCTCACATGTCTCATGCAGTATGTTATTTTATGCCACGTTTATCCTTATTCGTATGACCATTCATTGCTTTGTGATGAGTTTCCTCTATGTTCTAATGATTAATATGTGCAGATAGTTTTTTCGGGCACTATGCCGTAATTGTCTTCAGCGCGTCTCTGATCCTGTGGTTTACTAATGTTGTTCCCATGTAACTTTTTTTATGGCACTATGTCGTGATTCCCATGGTATTTTACATGTCATTCAACCGCAACTAGCTTTCATTGAGTAGCGCTGTTCTGTTTTGTTTGAAATTCACTGCTTAGATTCTATTCCTTATCACATTGCACTGATTTACCTTCAACATGCTAATTTCATGTGGTACATGCTGCTTCTCATGTGAACTAAACATGTAGGATAATGCAGACACTGTTGCTTTATTTATTTTTCTGTTTTTTTAATTTTTGGGCGTTTCCTTTCCCCAATCAAGCCCCTCCCACACGCTGTATATATATCCTCACTTTTATGAGTGCTTTTGTGTGATCAAGCTCCCCAGTGCAGTGAAACGCGTTACCTCTTAATAAATGTTTTGAACCTGCTACTCACTCGAGTTTGGATTATTGGAGAGCTTTACCTTTAACTGTCTGCTGTGACGCTGCGAGGTCTGCACCCTGCTGCTGCCTGTCATTTATTGACAGGCTGGGACTCCTTTATATATATATATATATATATATATATATATATATATATATATATATATATATATATATATATATATATATATTCATCACACAAAGGGTGCTCACATAGCAGACGCCTCAAACCAGGGATGTTTAACGCCTTTAATTGTTGTTTTACAGCCTCGCAGATCTTCATGCTCCCCACAGGAAAATCGCCAGCCCAACGCGTTTCAAGCCCTAGCGTGCTCTTGGTCACCGGCAAAGTGGAGGAGAGTAAAAGCAGTCTTGCAGGGAAACGCCTGATAACTCAAAGAAGTCCCGCCTTAGTGGGCGTGTGCATGCAAGGCATGCTGGTATTCTGAGTTTCCCTGATGTTTAGCCCATGTGGGTGCCGCCTCATATTCTCCCAATAGTCCTTGAATTAAAAACCCCAGTGGGTTTGCGGGGTGCTGGAAAGCCTTGCAAAGCTGTTTGTAACTGTTCCAACAACAAGACTTTCCCTGGTTCCTTTCAGCGTGTTTGGAGGCCCAAACACCGGATCCGCTTCTCACGGCAGGGCGTCCTCGCGACCGAGCCAGCCGCAACAGATTCATCACACAAAGGGTGCTCACATAGAAGACGCCTCAAACCAGGGATGTTTAACGCCTTTAATTGTTGTTTTACAGCCTCGCAGATCTTCATGCTCCCCGCAGGAAAATCGCCAGCCCAACGCGTTTCAAGCACTAGCGTGCTCTTGGTCACGGGCAAAGTGGAGGAGAGTAAAATCAGTCTTGCTGGGAAACGCCTGATAACTCAAAGAAGTCCCGCCTTAGTGGGCGTGTGCATGCAAGGCATGCTGGTATTCTGAGTTTCCCTGATGTTTAGCCCATGTGGGTGCCGCCTCATATTCTCCCAATAGTCCTTGAATTAAAAACCCCAGTGGGTTTGCGATGTGCTGGAAAGCCTGGCAAAGCTGTTTGTAACTGTTCCAACAACACGACTTTCCCTGGTTCCTTTCAGCGTGTTTGGAGGTCCAAACACCGGATCCGCTTCTCACGGCAGGGCGTCCTCGCGACCGAGCCAGCCGCAATAGATTCATCACACAAAGGGTGCTCACATAGAAGACGCCTCAAACCAGGGATGTTTAACGCCTTTAATTGTTGTTTTACAGCCTGGAACAGTCAACCGGAATTCGTTGTTCAAATGATTTTAGGTGAATATTTTACATTTCGAAAACTCCACACTCAAAAGAATTTCCAAGTGAAACCAGTCAATGTTAGCCTATGGAAGGAAATTCATGTTACTGCTAAGTATGGTTAGAATTACTTTTCAGGATTAGTACTGGGCTCAAAGATGCAGCACTGAGGTATCTCCTGATAACAGGTGAGTAAATCGGAATTCATAGTTCGACTGATTTTAGAAGGTCCCTAGGATTAAACCAGCCCACTACGGACCTCCAATAAGCGCCACAGAGCTGTGTTGCACAGAGGTGTAAAAAGGGGCATGGCCTCTGCACACCTATCTGCAACGCAGCTCCCTGGTGCATACCAGAGATACCCGTTGGGCTGTTTGGCCCTCAGGGACCCTTAGTATTGAAAGAGCATTAATTCCCCAACTTAAAACCCGCAACAGGGCACAGTGGTGAAGGAAGGGGATGTGGCCTGAGGTGACATGTCTGCAAACACGCCCTGTGGCGCGTTTTAAGTTAGAGAAATAATTCCTCCCCAATCCTGTGGGTCCCAGGGAGCCAACTAGAACACCAGCTACCTCCAGATGTTCAGAGATTTGGCAATCAACTGTGTATAAGGGAAGGAACTCGCACATCAACAATAATGTATTTATTTTAATACTCGAATAAATAAAAAAATCGAATTGCACCTTTTAAAAAAATATTGATAATAGGGGTTTTGGGAGGGGAAGTGTATTAAAATTGTGCACAGAAACTGTACACAGTAACCAATAAATATACTTATTTTAAAAATAAATACAAAGGTATTTATTTTAATACTCATATAATAAAAGAGAGAAAGAATTAAAAGAAAAAAAAAGAGCAATACGTATGAGGATATAAAACAAAACTAAAACTGTTTAACAAGTTACACGTTTACCAAAACACGTGCGCAAGTTAAACAGTGGAAATGTGAGCATGTGTCAACTGAAAAATGTGACAAAAAATGGGAGGAACACTAAATTTGTTCCATAGTAACTTGAATAGCCAAAAAGTATATAAACCACACCCGTAGGATGATTAGTTTCATTTCTGTGATTTAATTAAGGGTGACCAAACTATGAGCAAGATAAACCTTACGATCGTCGGATTCATCTTCAGTTTATCTTCTATTTCCTCAGAGGGAACATAAAGTTATTGTATATATTGTAATATATAAAACATTATGCTCCGTCCAGAGGAGTTGGATGTATGTCGACGGAAGGAAGAAAGAATTTATATTTTTCTAATGCAAGAATATTATTATGATTTCTAAATGTAGTGTGTAAAAGTATAATTATACTTTAGAAACGAAATGACGTAAGAACAGTTCATGTATTATCGTTGCGAATTGAAAATACTGCGAAGACGCAAAAAAAAAGAAGGTTTGAAATATGTACAAATAAAAAAAATTATTAAGTAATTCTCTTTTTCTTCTAGATTGAAAATGGGTTTATCAGTATGTATATTGTGGAGTACTGTAGCATATTTTCACTCATGAGGAACTGGAAATTTATCGTTGCAAGCAGTAAACATGAAAAAAAATATTAATGTCAATTAACAAATAATAAAATAATCCTTTTTAACAGTCACAATGTTTTCATAAAGAGTAATTGAAAAGAAATGTACAAAAAAGAAAAAAGAAAGATGAAGTAGTGATAAAGTGTTTGTACTAGCACTTCTGTTCTACTTAATCTGAAAGTAAATCATGCCCTCCTATATTAATAAGAATTTGGGGCAACACTTTAAAAAAGATTTGAATAGAAAATAGTGTTTGCAGAGAAAAAAGGGAGTGTGTGCATATTTATATAGCGCATAGTCGACCCAAAACCATATCAGCAATTTACATGAGCACCAGAATTTACAGTACATTTTCAGGCAGGCGTAGATTACGTAATTTCTCTTCAATAACAGGATCTTGACGCGACTCAGAGGCTCGAACACTGATTTCCAGCAACAAGTTCGACTGTGTACCTGAATAACCACATACGTATATATTAGCTGCCCTTCATGTGCCAAAAACTGGATCCTAAAGTTTTCATAGCCCTGTATTGCTAGAGGTACAACACTGCACTGAATTTACAACAAACATTCATATTCGCAGAAATACGTCATGTCCACCATCTTTTATGTGTGCCAAGGCCAGACTGGCTGCAGTGGGCACCGGGCAATTCCCCGGTGCGCCGCACAGGTGGGGGCCAGTTTGTTACAGGGCCGTTTAAATCGGCCCTGTAAAAAAGTCGGCCAAAAACCGGATCTGGCAAAGAGCTCGGCGGCACCCCCAAACCCCCGGGGGGGGGGGCGGCCAAGCACTTTGCCAGGGCCAGTTTTGGTTGCCAGTCCGGCCCTGATGTGTGCAACTATGGATGAATATAGGGTAAGTGATACCCCGTACCTTCCATGTTGGCCATTCTGTGGTACTTTACACATATAATGACACATTTGGGTTTAAGACCCGGGTGACGTGAGCACTACAACACGGACACCTGAATCAGTTGATTTCTCATATAGCTCACGACTAAATCATGCCCATAGCTCCGGAATCATGGTTCACAGCCTTGCGCAGCTCTCCCATACGTCAGTCCAGCCCACTCCGCTTACGCTTCCAAGAAACCACAACAAATTTAACAACACTTTCCTAACTCTAAAGCAACAATATTTGAACGCTGTCCTTGTAAATATGCCCTAATATCGCGAGAAATACAGCGAAAATTCATGTTTGCAAGCGAAAACCTTGTTCATATAAGACTGTGCACTTAACATATCAATTCACCTCGCATATTAAACATGCTTAAGTCTACTTCAGAACAGATGTTAGGATCCGACATAAACCACAATTAGTGAGAGTTTTGCTATAGGTCCTCAAATTGAGGGCCCCCTTGTAAATACAACGCTGTTGTCCTACCTCCCTCTTCCATGTTATATTGTCATCGGAACACCTACCTTGCCTCTGGGAACGCCTACATTGCTACTCACTAGAGATACGAGGCGAACCATTAGCAAACCGGCTTCTAACATGGAATGCATTTAAGCATTACCTAGTAAATAGGGCGATAAAATTTTCACCACATTTTTGGCTTTTAAAAAAAAATTGCAGCGAAATGGCACTTGTTAATATGCCCTCAAGCTTGCTATGACACAGCGGGAACCTTGACTCTGCCATAGTAAACAGCCGTGTCCAGGGGGTAGACACCCCGAGACACAGCAGGAGCCGCTCCTGGGGAGTTGGTGTTCCCCAAGGCTTTTGACTGCTCCAGAAAGGAGACCATGCGGCCCCCCTCCAAAAATATAAAAAGCCCCGGAGGATGGTAATCCCCCGCTTAGATGGCTTAGATGGACCTTTGAGTTCCCTCACCCAGTTATTTTGTAGCACCAAGGAATGATGGTCCCTGGGCTGCAGGGCCCCTCTGGACTGCAATCAAATGTAATATTTTAGACCCCGGAATTTGACCATCCTAGGTAGCTAATTTTTAAACAAGCACAGGACCCCGCGCTTCGTTTTTATTTTTTTTACTGCGGATCCATGCACCTAGTGCACATTTATCAGTTTTTTGGACAACAAAAAAAACATTTAAGGGGCCCTAGGGATCCCTGTGGGACCCCTGAGCAGGTCTAGAGGATCAAAATATTTGTTGCCTGCCCCCTTTATACATTTTGAACACTTGTTCCACTCATTTTTAGACCCTTGCTTCTACTGAGGCACAAAATGGCTGCCAACACTTCCTGGTTTCGAATGTTGACAACCACTTGACAGCCAATTGGCATTCAGCGCGTGATCGGGACAGTGCGCTTAGTGTGTGCGCAAGATCCGCGCATCCACCGAGGCCATAGATATATATGTACTTTTACTTGTCATTTTCTCAGAAACTACTTAACGTATTACACCATTTAAGCAAAAGGCACAAGTCTAAACCGAGGACAACCGTTCGGGCTGTAGCCGCAATTAACGGTTCCTATGGAAAATTGCATGGGTAAAACACATTTTGGGACCCCTCTTTTTTTTCTGCCCCCTTCAAATGCAGCATTTTAGACCACAGGATTGGTCCTTCCCAGGTAGCTAATTTTTAAACAAGCAGAGGAGCCTGCGCTTCGTTTTTATTATTTTTACGGAGGATCCATGCACCCAGCGCACATTTCTCTGTTTTTTCAACAACAAAAAATAATAATTGGGGGGCCCTAGGGGTCCTTGTGGGACCCCCTGAGCAGGTCTACAGGGTAGAAATATTTTGTACCTGTCCTATTTATACATTTTGAACACTTGTTCCACAAATTTCTAGATCCTCGCTTCTACCGAAGCACAAAATGGCTGCTAACACTTCCTGGTTTCGAATGTTGACAACCACTTGACAGCCAATCAGCATTCTGCGCGTGATCGGGACGGTGCCCTTATAGTCCGCGCAAGAATCGAGCATCCACCAAGCCCATAGATATATATGTACTTTTAATTGTCATTTTCTCAGGAACTACTGAACAAATTTACACCATATAACCAAAAGGCACGATCCTGGACCAAGGACTACTACTTTGCCAAATTTGATGTAATTCCGTTCAGCCGTTCGGGTTGTAGCCGCAAGGAGCGGTACCTATGGAAAATTGCATGGGGAAAATATGTTTTGGGACCCCCCTTTTTTCCCAGCCCCCGCTTCACGAATCACCCCAAGACTTTCAGGATAGGAGCGGACCAGAGCGCCCCACCAGTTTTGAAAATTTCGCGAACATTCGTCAACCGGCGCCAAAGTTATTCCAAATAGAATGTTGTGGATTTCCTATGGAAAATAGGTCCTAACTATAACTACCTACTGGCGATCACCAGTTCGTAATATACACACATATATATATATATATGTTACAGAGTGGTGATAGCCCCACTGTAGTTACAGTTCGGCGGCCATAGATAGGCATTTTTTTGTAATTTGCCCTGGAGTAACTTTGCGCCCGTTTGCCAAATCTGCACTAATCTTTGCAGACCTGATGCCCCCATTTGAATCTTGGAGTCCTGAAAGTATTGTGGCGTTTCATCAAGGGGTGCAAAATAAAAAGAGGGCCCAAAACGAGCATCAAATCCAATTCCTTTTACATAGATTTTTGTATTTCACGTACAGTGAAAACCATCAGTGGGATTTGGACAAAATTTGGAAGGATTATATATTGTGGTGCACAGATGATTCTGTGGGGTACTGCTCATGAATATGGTATTTCAGAAGCTTTAAGTGTTTTTAATTTACATATATCTATAGCTGCTGTAGTACAGTGGTAGTCCTTAGGTATATAGCGATGATGACAAGTCAGTAGTTGATTGGCTAATGACTGCCTTTACCAAAGTGAAAGGCAGTCATCTTGTTTTCAGCTCCAGTTTACCTGTATTCAGCGTCACGCCATTCAATGTAGGTAAGTGTTAGGTTTGATATTTTTCGCATACCTATTACCACTTTAGTTAAGTGGTAATAGTTAGGGAAAATACGTGTGGGTTAACATATATTTTAAAAAGAATCTGGATTACCGCAGTACTGGTAAAAAATGTTAAATACACTATAAAACACTGGAGTTTAAAAATATAATCTGAGAAAGTGTTTTTCAATTCTTTACATATTTAAATATGCAAATAACAAAAATGTAAACCTTTGAAAAATGTTTTGGGGCACTGCAGTACTCCTGCGTTACTCTGTAGTTTAAGAAAAATATATATAGGAAGTTGTAACTATTTTGCTGTACCTATTGCCTAGTACCACTTTACTAAAGTGGTAATAGATAGAGCCAAAATACCAAACCTACTACTTACCTACATCGGAAGGCGTAATGTACAATACAAGGAAAGTGTGCCTAAAAACAGCAGGCCTGCTTTTAACTTTTGTATAGCCAGTGATTACCTAATCACCCAATGATTTGTGATAACTATGTGCTGTGGTCCTAATGCGAAATACCCCCACATTTCGCAATAATACTGCAATAACAAATATTACTAACTTTCAATACATTAAAACTTATAAAATAATTACATAACTTACCTGCACTACACAAAACATCTTTTGGCACCCTTGGGTATGGCAGTGCTCAGCCAGTGAGAAGCTAGCCCCATGATGAAGCATGCCACGTAGGTGGGTTAGGGCTATTGCATCCTAATAATAGGAGTCTCCATGAAAAATGGGTAACATTGATTTTACCATTTGATTCTGACTATGGTGGTGAGGCAGAATAGAACACCAAGAGTATTTATTTATTGCTTAGATATATGCTGGACCGTGATAAAGGTGTCCTCTCCTTCCCACCTTTGGTTACTTAATGATCAGTTTCAGTACCGATGTGTGAAAATGGCTGACTGAAATGTTCATCTAGACGATCAGTTTAATGTTTTTGATCAAAAATGGGATCATTCCTAATGGACTAACGTATTCCAATATTGGATGGACGACCTTGGAGATAGGCGCAAGTGACATTCCTTCCACTTTCTGAACCCCTCCTACCACTTATTGCCTGAATCTCCCCTGTCGAAATGTGGATGTGTATGAACATAACTCCATAGTAACTAGAACTGACCATTCACCTGCAAAACGATGATTGAGCATTATTTTGAGTTACTGATCCGGGTGTGTTAGACTTTCACTTAGTTCGCGAGGAGATTATAGGATATATACGCTGGACTATGCTTGTCTGACCTGTGTGCCCGCAGTCTAAATTTAACAGGATTTGTGCCATCTGACCATGTGCCTGCTTAGTAGGCCATGTCCCTACGTTCCCCATTGTGAGATATAGGCATTGTACAGTGGTGCTGGTGCCCTGAATTTCCTTCATGCATCGTACTCCATGGATTTCTTTTTGAAGCAAACATTTAAGACTGAAGAAACAGCTTCTTGTTATCTGCACATACATTTATTGACAGACAGTATGAAAATGGTCGGTAGCTCAGCTGTTGAACGTATGCAGGCATCGTTCTAACAATTTTAGTGCTGTAACCCCCCAAAAAGGTGATAATTGAATAGGTACAAAATATGTTATGCCATGCTATGTATTGTGTCTTAATAAAGTGCACCTACATGTAATAGTTACAATGGCTAATAAGTCAGTGTGTGATTACGTATAATAATGATGCACTTGTTCAAACAACCGAGGGGCAGATGTACAAAAATATGTTGGACCGCGATGTTACGCCAAATTTGGCAACGCCCGCTCTGACATTTTTAAAATGCAGGGAGGGCACCGTATTCACAAGAATACGATGCACTCCTCTGTTTCCCCAAGCACTGGCGTTAAAAACGCTGCCTAGCGCCAGCCCAGGCACCCTGCCACCATGTTGCAATGGTGCCTACTCCTTAAAAATCAATAATGGCGACTTGCTCTTTCTGCCACTAGAAACAGGACAACCCAATAGTCCCCAAGGAACTGGGTAATATAAGTTAAATAGACAAAAAGCTCCTTGAGGAATTATTTCCAATATCTAAATAATTTCTATTAAGTCTTTTATAAGTACTTTACTTGGAAAGAAAACATAAGAAACATGATATCTCCAATCTTTTATACATATTATTTAGAAAAAGATTCTTATAGTTTTTCACAAAATTAAAGAAGTCCAGATGATAGGCAACAAAACAACACTACAATTTTCAGTACATTTTCTGTAGTGTGATACACCGTTGGTACAGTATGTAATATATAAATATATACATAGGGTGCTCCTGTACATGCAGTCAGTTAATCCATCAATTCAATGTATACAAATCCTTTTTTTTAGATGAATGTAAACCAGACGGTGTATATGCGTCGACGTTTCGGTCTCTACTGTATAATTTCCACCAAGACCATCCTCAGGACTATGTGTTGAACATGATATCTACAAAAACATATACAATATTTACATATTCAGTATAGGGAATACATCTACTTATGTCCAATATGTGATAGTCTGCTTCCATTAAATTACCATCACCACACCCAGTGTGACCAAACTACGTGCCAGATACTGCACATATCTACAACCATTAACTCCTTAACACCTCATATGAGGTTCTCATGTGGCTATCTATACTCACTGAACAAGCTGTCTTCCACAATCTCAAACCACCACCACTTCACAGGGTAGATCGACCAAGCTCCTAAATAGACATTGGACGGGTTAAGTATACGTATTCACATCATTGAGTCAACAATTCTATGGGAAACCAGGTTTGGAGCTTACCTAAGTTACGTTTAAACACGGGCTAACATCGGCTCTCAAGTAGCCAGCAAACCATCCAAACTGCGGGTGAAAAAACGTAAAATACCCTGTAATTTTGTTGACCAGTAGAAAGCCCAACACATATCTATGTCCAGCCCTGAGCAGGGGACTTACTTGGGATGCTGTATTCAAAGACGTGACCGTATCACTCCAGTCTCCGTCAGCGTTTGTTTGCCTCGCTGGTAAGTGTCGGCAAAACAAACACTGTCGGACTTGCGCACATGCGCACATCGCAGTGCTGGGGTACCAGAATGCGGCGGCCATGTTAGAAGGGAGTGAGGAATACTAAAACACCACATGGAGCCAATAAATGCAACGGAGTTAGGTCCTCAAATGAAACACACAAATAATTAAACACAACTTGATCTAAACCAAATAATAAAGGGCGCGAGGTCCTATAATATACTATAAAGATGTATTTAAAGAAAGTGTATATACAAAAAGTGAATGTCTAAAACGGGACCAGTCAAAGAACACCTACAGCTCGCCCAATTTTTACAGTTACTGTTAATCAGGTATCAAAATATCAAGCACACAAATCTAGCTTATCAAAATTACAGGGTAGCTAAATTGTGCCACTCTACACATTGGTTTAAACCATGTTCCACTGTCTTTCCTGTCCAAATCCATCTGTTTTCTTTTAATGTAAGTAGACGATCCACATTGGTCCTTCTCTTGGAACTTTTGACAACCTCCATTACATACCATTTCATATCTTTGGGACCATGAGATTGTTGTATGTAGTGTTCAACTAATGGGGCTGTTAGTACTTTGCACCTAATGCGGGACTGATGTTGTATTATTCTTTTTCTCACTTCTTGAGTGGTTTTGCCTATATACAAAAGTTTGCATGGGCATTCTATGCAGTAGATGACATTTCTCGTAAGGCAATTGGAATGATGTTTAAAAACGATTTGTTTGTCATTTTGTACACAGGTTTTTGTTGGTGTGGTAGTGTCACATGCAGCACATTGTCCACATGGGTAGTGTCCTACAATAGGTGGTAACCCCCATAAATTATGTAAGGTGTTGGTGTTGGGTTCCCTATAGGTTTTGACCAAATGGTCCCGAAGATTTCTCGCTCTTCTGAACGCAAACCTGGGGAGATTTAGTTGTGGCTCCACTTTCTGTATCAGATGCCAATTTTTTGAAATAATTTTCTTGATCTGATTGGACTCTGTGCCAAAAGTGGTTATACAGGCAATGGTGTTATCTGTTGCTTCTTTCCTTTTATTTTCATCCAACAATGCTGTACGATCATAGTACCACGCATGTTTTAGTGCTCGTTTAACCAGCCTATATGGGTATTGTCTGGCACTCAGTTTTTGTTGGAGAATCTTAGCCTCCCTGCTCTTTCTGCAGCACACATAGAAAGAGCAAAAAACGAGGAGAAATCTTCTCCTTGTATCGCCATTCTAAGACCAGATATTCATTGGCATTCTTTTTTGGTGCTGCTCCAGCCTTGTAAATCTGGGGCAGCTTAAAAAAAGAATGGGTGTTGCCTGTAATGCCCGCTGTAACATCCATTGCACGCCCCTTTGCCATACAGGACTGCGGCGAAAAGAGGCATATTTACAAGGTGGCGTGAAGCCACGTCAAGTGGCTTAGCACCGCCTTGTAAATATGGGGAATGTCTATGCCACATGAGCGTTAAAAAAGTGGCACCTCGTGGTGATAGGGGCTTGTAAATATGCTCCCATGTTTTCAGGATTTTCCTGAGAAACCTGAATTATGATGAGCTAAAAGATGTTCCAGTGTGTGGGTGCCTAAAAGGAAAAGCCTTGACCGCTCATGTTTTGTTTAGTATAGCTCGGTGTAGTTAGAAAGTTGGCATTGGGTGATTATAAAGTACTTGAAGGAATGTGTTGCTTGCTCTTCTTGGCCACAAATCGCAGAGCCATTCCATGTATTTCTTTGGATGTATGACAGCAAGTTTTAAATTGTATTCTTTGATTCATGAGTAGTCAATGTTTTAACAACGGAGCCACATGGGATCTCCTCGACGTCTAGATAGAAGGTGTGCATCCTTATTTTGCACTACTTGCAATCTATGTATGGCATTATTAGGAAGCCCCAGATATATGAAATAATCTAATCCTGAATCAATAACAGATATAGTTACCATTTTAGTGATTCCATGGATTGGACAAGGATTAACTCACTGAACATTTTCCACAAATATATGCATGTGTACACCACCACAACAATGAGGGAATTCAGGGAGAGATTGCTACCTATTATTATCCCAAGCTTTTTGCAGAATCATCATAGTTATACAGTCTGCTTCCTCTTGTGGCCAGCTACTTTGTTAGAGGTCTGGAATATATATGTTGAATAGGTGGGGCAACAAAAAAGACCCCATATGTACTCCAGAACTGTTGCAATAAAGGGTGATAGTTGGATCTCTTTGGCCTGATTTTAAAAAATGATTGCATCATTTTAAGGATGGTCCTACAGTTTCCACACAGTCATTTTAAAATATCATGGTTGACTTTAGCAAAGGTGGCGGATAGGTCCAGTCACACTAGTGCTGATGTCAATCCTTTCTCAACCTGCAGCCTAAGGTCATCCATCACTGAAAGTAGAACAGATTCCATGATATGTGCCGGATGGAAATCTGCTTGTAGAGGATCAAATTAATTTGAAGTCTGGAGATGACTACACATTTCTTGAGCAACATGGACATTTATGACATTTGTAGCATAAAGTAATAAAGACATTGTGGGCAATAGCTTTTTTTGCAATTGTTGGATAGTCACCTTGCTTTTTAGAAATCGGGTCACTAAGGCTTTCTTAATGATTTAGGGGCTGGGACCCATGTGAGTGAATTATTCAATACAGTCAACAGGGTTTCTGGTATTGCTGATGCCATTGTTTTAATAATAGTTAGAGGGCAGGGATACAATGGCGACTCTGATTTAACGTTTATCGTTATTTTTGTAGTCGATCCTCATCTATCAGATGTAAGGAGGATAGACAATAATGACTGAAGTCAATTTCTTCTGTATATGTGTGATTAGGAGTAATAATGAGGCTGTCTATGATTATTTTTATTTTGTCTATTAAAAAAAAACATGCAATTTATTGCAGAATTTTTGCGTAGAAGTCAATCTTTGAACAATTCTTCCGGCAGACGAGAGCTCCTTCACAATTTTATATACCTCTTTCTTTTTTTTTTTATTTCAGTAATTTTTTTATTGAAAATAAAGAGCATATTTACATGGTACAGGGTGAAACACATATGTGTTAGATGCTTCTACGATTTTGTTAGAGTAGTAAGCTATATTATCCAAAGTAATTTAGACTTGTAATCTGTTATAACTAATTTGAAAGATATGTTTTGATTTCTAATTGTAACCTTTCCACCAATGACGCTGAAGGCAACAATGTTGAAGTTTAGATTCTCTTTATCCTTGAGCAAACCAGGGACCTGGTTTAGCTCTATTTGTTACACAGCACTTTTTGCCAGGCGTGTATGTTGTCTGCTTCCTGTAACCAGAATGTTTATTTGTTTTTGGCTTCATTTACTGAGAAACTCATTTCAGGCAATGCGTTATGAAGTGCTGCTATCATAGCTACTGCATTTATTTGTCACCAATTATGCATCAGTCTGTATTCAGATGACTTATCTTTCTACATTCCTCCAATGGTGGGTCAAATCTTATCAGAAAAAATGGTTTACCAAATACAAGGAGAAATATCTAAATTTATTATGATGACATTAAGGGCCAGATGTACGACCATAGCATTTTGCTACTCACAAATTGCGCTCAATTGCGAGTCACAAAATTTATGTACAACAGTGTCAGAGACACTGTGTGCGATTCCTAAGGGTCCGCAAAATGCATGCCTCATCAATATTCATGAGGCACTCTCAAATTGCTACCCCACTGGGAATGGCTGGCCCTCCCAGGTATGGCAGCCTGCTAGGCTCAGCAGATTTCCATTTCTGGGACTGCTTTTAAATAAAGAAGTTTTTTTTTAAATGCAGCCCATTTTCCTTAAAGGAAAATGGGATGCATTCAAAAAAAAGAAAAATTAAAAGTTTTCTTTTCATTTTTTAATGGCGGTTAGTGGTCCCTAGGACCACTGCCTGCCCCTAAAAAATATTTTCCCCTGCATTCACAAAGGGGAAGGGGTCCCGTGTGGACCCCTTCCCGTTTGCGAATGGGTTACCACCCTCTTGAAGAGGGCAGTATAGTGCAAGTGTTTTGCAACCACAATTGCGATCGCAAAACATTCTTACATAGGGTAGCGAGTCGCTATTAGGAAGGGACGCACTTGGAATGCCCCTTCCTTTTAGCTAATAGCGAATTGCAAATCCTATTTAGTGAGTCGCAAAAAATTGCGACTTTCTCAATAGGGTTTTTACATGGCCATATTATATTTTGCATGCGCAAACGGGTCACTTGCTAGCCCTTCTCTAGGACATCTACTCCAGGTCCTCCAAACAAAACTTCTTCCTACGAAAACCTATGGGAGTGAGCCAATGTGTAGAAGAGATGAAATTACTCTGGATAAAATGATAATTAGTACAGATAGAACGATCTTTCACCTTCTAAACTATACCTCCCATGCACAAATAAGGTTAGAATTTTGCCTACAGAAACAGACTCTGGGTAGAAGGGGTGCATTTATAAAGCCATGGCACAAGATCAAAGGAGCATAACAAGACAAACTAAACTGGCCCCTTGGGTTCTGCTCTCCTTGCATGCAGCTCCACTAACAGCGATCCTGGGCAGTACCTCTGCCTTTTGACTGCTCAAGACTGCAGTTCGGGGCCCGGTGCCTTCACTTATTTGCTCCTGTCTCTTTTTTCTCTACTTTGCTTTTCTTCTGCCCCCTGAAGGCCCTGTCCCTTCACTTATTTTCTTTTACTCTCTTTATCTCTCCTCTTTTACTTTATTTTTCCTCTTCAGCTGTTTCCCACCACTGCTGTCTACACCCGTTCGCGACCCGACCGCGACCAGCTTCAGGAACCCTGGTCCACTGACCCACAAGCACTACAGCCACTCAGCTTTCCACACACCCAACATCGGCAAGAACAACAACTGCAAGCGCTCCTCACCTCTCGATGCCCACAGACCCATCACCAGCCGCCACTGCAACCACTCCTTCACTATCGATGAGACCCGGGACCCACCTTCACCCTCCAGCAACAACTCCATCGCGCCCCAAACTCTGCATTGCATCCTCCTCAATATCTGCTCCTTTCACAGACATGCCTCTGACATATGGGACCTCCTCAACATCACTATCCCTGATGTTGCCTTCCTTACCGAAACCTGGACGAACACAGACTCAGGACTAGACATCACGATCGCCATCCCTGAAGGATACAAAATCACCTGGAAGGACAGCCCCAACCACCCCGTGGGAGGCATCGTGATTGCCCACAAGACCAACCTCCGTCTGAGCACCCACACTGACGGGCCCACAGACCTCCTCTTCAAGATACAGACCAACCTCTCCACCACCCTCCGAGGCCCCCTCATCTACAGACCCCCCGGACCCTGCAAACCTTACTTCGACTCCATCTCTGACATCATTCCCCCGCATGCCATTATCTCCACTGACTACACATTGCTGGTAGACCTCAATTTCTACCTCGACAACCGCCAAGGCCCCAACTTTACCTCCCTCCTAGACAACCTCCACAACATCGGACTCAAACAGATTGTACCAGGATCAACACCCTCTACAGAACACACCCTCAACCTCATCTTCACAGCAGGAAACTCCATCACCTTCAGCCACACCTCTGAACTCCCATAGATGGACCACCGTTGCATCCACTTCACCTTCAAAACAAAAATGTTCTGCAGGCGTCCACACCAGTTCCAGCGTAGGAATTGGTACAGGAGCTCCGACTACCAGCTCACCGCATCCCTCAGCAGCTCCGCTCCCACTGCCACGAACAATGACCCCAACCTTACCATTTACAACTGGATCACTGACTGCGCTACCACCATCGCCCCCCTCAAGAAAACTTCCAACCCACACGCCAAGAAAGCCAGCTGGTTCTCCACCGAACTCAGGGTATCTAAATGAACCTGCAGATGCCTCGAAAAGCTATGAAGGAACTCCAAAACCCCAGCAGACCTCGACAACTTAAAAACAGCCACCTCCGCCCACCACAAACTCGTCAGATACACAAGGAAGGAGGAACTCCAGGACAGAATCTCCACCTATGAAACAACAGCAAAGAACTTTTTGGCCTCATCAAAGATTTCACCCAACCAAACAGTGAGACTACTGACATCCCACCCTCCCAGGACTTCTGCGACAGACTAAGTGCCTTCTTCCATCACAAAATCAAGACCATCTATGACAACTTCGATGAAAACAACCTTCACGAGGAACCCACACCCACCGCTCCCTCTCCACGCAACCAACACTGGACAGCTGGACCGCCCTCAGCATTGAAGACACCCTAAAAACTATGAAGACCACCCACACAAGGGCCCCCATGGACTCCTGCCCCCATGGACTCCTGCCCCCACGACATCTACCACAGAGCCTCAGACATCATCGCCCCAAACTTCAACTAACCATCAACGGCTCCCTCGAGACCGCCTCCTTCCCCGACGACTGGAAACACGCCGAGATCAACCCTTTCCCCACTAACCTCAAGAACTTCAGACCGATCTCCTTACTCCCTTACCCAGAAAAAGTCATTGAAATAGCAGTCAAAGCCAACTCGCCTCCTTTATAGAAGGGAACAACATCCTCAACTCCTCCCAATCAGGCTTCAGGAAGAACCACAGCACCGAAACCGTACTTATCGCTGCGACAGATGGCATCCGCTCCCTCCTCAACAGAGGAGAGACTCTGGCCCTCATTTTCATGGACCTCTCCGCCACCTTTAACAGTCTCACATCGTATCCTTGCCCACAAGCAGGAATCCGGAACAAGGCCCTCAACTGAATCTGCTCCTTCCTCTCCGGCAGAACTAAGCGGGTCAGACTCCTGCCTTTCCTCTCGAAAACCCAAACCGACCACCTGCGGCGTCCCATAGGATCTTCACCAGCCCCACCCTGTTCAACGTCTACATGGCCCCTCTTGCATCCATTGTAAGATCACACAGCCTCAACATCGTATCGTATGCAGATGACACCCCACCCATCATCTCCCTATCCAACGAACCCTACATCTCCAAACACAACTTTCAAGAAGGTATGGAAGCAGTCGCTAGGTGGATGACAAACACCTGCATTCAACTCAACACGGACAAAACCGAGATGCTCATCATGGGCCCACACCCCGACGCCTGGAGCGACACACAGTGGCCCCCGGTCCTCGGGACCCCCCTCTCCTTCGACCACATACGCAACCTCGCAACCTGGACTCCGAACTCAAAATGGACCGCCATATCATTTCTGTCACCTCTTCCTGCTTCCACAACCTCCGCCTACTCAGAAAGACCTTCAACTGGATTCCCCTCGAACCACCACGCTCTCATCAGCAGCAGACTGGATTACGGCAATGCACTCTACTCCGGGATCAACAAGAACCTCACCCGCAAACTCCAGAACGGCCAGAACACCGCCGCCAGACTAGTCCTCAACCTACCACGCCACTGCCACAACAGCCAACACCTAGGGACACTACATTGGCTCCCTGTAAAAAAGAGAATCACCTTCAAGCTTCTCACCCACACCCACAAGACCCTTCACAACACCGGACCCACCTACATGAACCACTGCCTCTCGTTCCATGCCCCCCAAAGATCCCTTTGCTCAGCCCAGCTCTCCCTTGTGATGGTAACACGCATCAAGAAGACCAGAACAGGACGCACCTTCTCTCTCCTTGCGGGCAAGGCATAGAACTACCTCCCTCTCCACCTCCGACAGACACCTACTCTCTCCAAGTTCCTGAATGACCTCAAGACCTGGCTTTTCGAATCACCATTAACTTCTAGGAGCGGAGTAACGCCTCCTCCCCCGCTGCGCCATGAGACTCTTTCGGTGAGTAGCTGTGCTGTAGAAATCCCTGATTGATTGATTGATATTTGGGCTGAACTGTCACTACAAGGAAACTCCGTACTCCAGCTAGGCCTGAATCCTCTTTTGACGACTTCAGCAACTCACACAATCTTTTTTAAAAAAGTCTCTAAATCGATCAAAGTAATTTCCTTGGCAGAGGATAAATATGCATTAACAGAAAGGGTGCATAGATGGTTTGTACTTAACAACTACATTGCAGCCAAACCACAAATGTATCTGAGTACTGGGTTCAATATACTAGTGAAGGAGAAATTCCTAAGATATCAGCTGGGCAGTCTTCCAATGTTACCTCATTTACATCCATGGAAGAGGAAACCAGGAGACATCAATTGCTGCCTATGCGGATGTGCACGAGAACATCTTCTCCACATAATATGCACTTGCACAAGTCTACTGAAAGACCGACGCTTACTTTTCTGCCCCATCTTCAACTAAAAAGGCATTCACTCCAGTAGACAGGCGGTGTTGGCCTGCTTTATCCCACCATCACGCAATTAAATTGCCAATTTACTCAATTTCTCAAAGTAGTAGATAGGAGATTGCTTCAACTCTCACTCAGTATTGATAAAACAGCTGATCAATCTTTTGTTATTGTTATACTAGACTAAAGTGAAAGTCCTGCTTCCTTGAAATGATTAAGTACAGACTGAAACAATCTCCTCAATTTATAAACTACTGTCAAGTCGGCAAGCTTGCTGAAATTCGCTCAAGCAACGATCACCTACTGCTCAAACCTGAAACTATTCTTTCAAAGGCCTATTTTGCACAGCAAAAATCTGCACAAATATATCAACCCCCAAAGCACTGCTACTGTAACCTGGACTTTTCTGCAATCCTCTTGGCTGAAGGTCAAGGTCTGAGGGAACAAGACCTATTCCAACATAATTGAACGATTCAGAACTAAGCACACCAGGAGAAATTAGACCTTTTATTTGTAGGTTTTAAAAATATTTTTTCTCCTAGCACTACAATGACAATACTGGCTAAATTTTTTCTAAAAACTGCTATTAGAAATCCTCACCTATGGTTGGAAGTCCAAAGTTTTATTTTTGCCGATCTGCACCAAACCATGGATTTTTATTAATCATGCATAATAAACTTACTTACTTACTGTATCAGACATCTGCACAATTGTTACTTTGCTAGTGTTTTAAAGAGGGCCGACGGGCTTATATATGTTCTACTTTGTTATTGTGTCATTGTGTTTAGTCACCTGGGGGCTCATTATGATTCAGTCCGCCCGCCATCATAACGGTGCTGGGACCACCTGCCAGAGGTGAGGCGGTCCCACCAGTCCAATTAGGATGCGCCTGCCGGTATGGCGGGCGCATCCTGGCCTTTTAACATTGTGGACGGTGCTGCTGGCTGCAGCACCGTTCGCAGTGCCAAAATGCCATGATGTGCATTTCCATGCACATCGTGGCTGCCACCCACTGTGCCTGCCACCTTGTGCATGGGAAGGTACCATGGGTAGCCCGCCAGTGCACCTACAATCTCCCTCCACACTGAGGCGGCTCGCAATGGACCCCCAAACCCAATCCCCGCCACCATGGAAAGGCATCTCCCAGGGCACATCATAATATGGCGGACGGTGCCTGCCAGGCACCGCCATCATACTAGTGGCCCTTTTCCGTCCGTCAGGCAATCGGTGCGATTGCCACAAGCAGAAAGCCGGTGGACAGATTTGCGTCCGCCGCGATACCCACCGCCCTCCTAATTTGGCAGTGAGTAAAATGCTCTGTGATGGCAGAAGGACCGCCACCGCTGGCCGGGCGGGGGCGGTCCTTCCACCAACATGATGAGCCCCCTAGTGGTTTATGTGTGAATAGACGAGAGATAGTTAAAGAAACAAAAATTGACTGAAAAAATACAAGCCAAACCAAGGGTGTAATGAACATATGGCCAAAATTGGAAGAAAATGTTGCATTGAAGAGTTGTATATCTCGCTGCTAGTATGATTCTGTATCTCACTTTAGAATTTTTGTAACATACCACACAAAATAGTTTAACAGAGAATGCCATCTATCCCAGGGCTGGCTATCTAAAGACAGATCCTACCCTGAGAATTAAATCATGGAGAGAAAGCTTTGAATGAATATCGTGTGAATATTTGGTTTATTGCACAGACTTTGACAGAGCAGTGGGAAGCAGTGCTTAATTTGTAAAATAAATAGGTGCCATGGCCTTCGTCAGAAGGCCACTGCAGCTTGCACCACCCATTGCCACTGCCAGTGCTACCAGTGCCTGAACCAGCACAACCACAATCCTTCAAACCCTCCAAGTGTGATAATTCAGACAATTCTGGCTCCCAAAGCTATAACAATGGCTTGGGCACCAGATATTAGACATTTTCCATGTGTATTGAATTAATAAACAACTGCTGTTGTGTTCATCTCTAATTTAGACAAACAGCACAACTATGTGGCAGACTGTCATAAGTGCCGGTGTTGATAATTAAGTGCTGGTGCAGAGCACGGGAAACCACTGGTTCAAATTAAGCACTGGTGTGAAGGATTAATCGTACTTTGAAATGCATCACTGGTGACATGGTCTTGACTAAAACGCAGACAACGAACAGAACATAGCAAGGAGAATGGTACACAATTGACTCCAGAAAGTAGTCTGATCTGACCTTTGGTATATTTGCAGCACTCATTAGCTGATTGGCCTTATATTCTATATTGTGCTACAAAAGTGACACCCTGGAGCTCACATCCAGAACAGCCAAATACAGTAATCTGTATGGTTTCAAGCCCTTTCTTTAAATACTTGAGCCCACCCTTTCATGTGACCCTGTGCAACTGCGAAATATAATTAACTTTTATTTACACTCTATGGGGAGATGAAGGACAAAACCACTCAGAAGAGGGACTAAAGCTGATAAATGATCTAAGCATCTATTTGTCTGCATCGATCTTTCCTCTCAGAGAAGAGGTGAAGCAGAGGATTCACCAGAGGAGGTAAAAGGGCGACAAGGGCTCCTGGATATACTTTAGTCTGGTGATAATGCCTGGAAGTGGTATGTCATCCATGTCTGATAGCAAACGCCTTTACAATGTATATATTTCTTAAACGAGCATTCACATTGTGTGTGTATATATTGTTACACGTGTAGGTATGGTAGTGTTTTGTATATCTTGCTTTTGTCATATCTTAATTCTTTTAGCACATTTGCATTTTAGAATTCATGCTGCAAGGAAACCTAGGAGTGGAGAAGCAGTCTGTATGTTGGGATGTGGCACCTCTATACGACCAGCAAGGTCAATAATATTTTACTAAAAGTATGAAACACGTGCTGCATGAATCATTCCTATGATTCTGTGGTATTTCTTGTCCCTCGGTTTCTCCCGGAGGCGGCGATGCTTCGACAACTTGCTTGAATACTGAACCTTTTCTTTTTCGAAACGAGATAGCATCTGCAACAGCTGACATGTTGCTAACTGCCAGGAAACAACACACTTTTGTTGCCGATTTAGGGCCTGATTACAAGTTGCAAGGTTCAGACGTCCCAGGGTCGTAAACTCCATTTTAAGTGATAAATCCACCCCTGCAGCGTGTGCGACCCGGAATGGGGATTAACATGGGGCCAAGCCCTTCACCACATGTCTAGTCTCGATTCCGGGCCCGTTTCTACAAACAAATTCCTTTCTTGTGTCTACACCAGTGGCGGCCCTTGCATTTAAGCGTAGCAGGGCTGTAGTGGGAGGGTGGGGGGGGGGGGGGGGGGGGGGTGGAAGTGACAAACAATGAAATAGGGAAAATAAAAGAAATAATTAGATAAAGCTGCTCACCTTTTATTTGCTGCATCATCAACTCAGCGAGCGCAAGGTAAGTGGTTTTATTTAGTTATCTTATTTTTATTTTCCCTATTTTGTCATTTGTCACTTCCTCCTGCCCCGCCCCCGTTCCGTCTCACCGCACTTACCAGGCATGGGTCGCAACTGGTCTACAGAGCGCAGCTGTGAGGACCATGGGAACCCATATTGACAAACACTTTGTGCTAGGTTTTTGTTATTGTTTTATCGCAAGCCCGTGCAAGTGTTATGGTGGGATTCACAATCCAATGCAAATCATGATTTGCGCTGGATTGTAACCCAAAGTAATTCAAAGCTGTGCAATGCACTGGGGAAACAACCTTTGCAACACACCTTTTACAACGCACTACCATTACAACGAAACTTTTACAACGCAACATCCATTACAATGCATGCCATTACAACGCAACCATTACAACGCATGACACTACAACGCATACGGCTACAACGCATGTCATTACAATGCAGTCATTACAACGCATAGCATTACTACACATAGTACCCTTACACTATCCAACACTTACCCTACTTACCCTACTGTTGCACCCCTTGGAGTTAGAATAGTAGTTTTTACCCCTACATTATCCAACACTTACCCTACTGTTGCCCCCTCTGGAGTTAGAATAGTAATTTTTACCCCTACACTATCCAACACTTACCCTACTGTTGCACCCCCTGGAGTTAGAATAGTAATTTTTACCCCTACACTATCCAACACTTACCCTACTGTTGCACCCCCTGGAGTTAGAATAGTAATTTTTACCCCTACACTATCCAATACTTACCTTACCTGCAATGTAATGTTATTCGTTGTAATGGTATGCGTTGTAAAGGTAGTATGTGTTGTAATGGAATGCGTTGTAAAGGTAGTTTTTAGAATTTTTTTGTAATGGTATGCGTTGTAATCGAATGCGTTGTAATGAATGTTGCGTTGTAAAAAATGCGTTGTAAAGGTATGCGTTGTAAAAGTATGAATTGTAACGTCATACATCCAATGCACTGCCATGAGTTCTATGTGCCACAGTGAAGTTCCATGGGTGATGCATGTGCGTTCCAATGCAAATCCGTATCTACAAAGAATTAGAGACAGAGATTTGTGCCAAAATTCTGCACCTCCTTGAAGCAGGCGTAGCGAGGAGAAATGTTTTCCGTTTTCCAAATTTTTGTCTTTTTGCAAGTGTGCTGCAGAACTTAGCATGCATATAAAGTGGGAAATGCCTTAAAGCATAGTTTTTGTGCTGAAAGAGGATCCTTCAAGCACTAAAGCTATGCTTTAGACAAAGCAGACTCTTGCACTTTGGCACAAGGATGTCTGCTCTGGTGTATGCTTGATGCTTGCTTAAAGTGGACCAGAGCATGGAGAAAGCAGAACAGAACCACAAATGGCATTGTTCATCTCTCCCCCTTTCATGCAAAGCAGCAAGTTTTCTTGCTGCACTGCATTGCAGGACTTCTATGTAAATCTTGGACTAGATGCAAGTATGCATCCAGCAAATTAAAAATCAGGAGGGATCGTATCCTCCAAGGGAAAACTGTTCTCCTGGCTCATACTTGGCTCATATCTGTGAGCCTTGCTACCACTAAGACCCGTATTAAATTTTCTCCTCTGACCTGATTCTGATGGGGAAAGATAGAGCGGGTGATCTGTGAGGCTCATTGTGTCAGAAGGTTTAGCGCTTCCTGCACAAACACACTGGAGCTTATTGATTAGAGCCCTACATTACTTTTGCACTACATACAGTGATACATGCACGATGCAGGGCTCTGAATCGGGTTTATGAAGCCATGCAAAGCCACTGCAGTGGCCTCATAAATCTTAAGTAAGGCAACACACCGCAAATCACTGCATTACCTATCTCTGCTCCCAGCAGGTGTTCCATGCGGGTTGCTGAGGGTTTTCCCATGCAACACCCATGGAATGTGCGCAGCCCCAGATTTACAAAAATATGTATACCTGGGGAAGCGCCAAATCCTTACGCCTCCTGAGGTGAGGCGTAACAAGGAGAAATAACTTTATTTCTCCTCGTTTGTTTTCTCTACGTGCTCTGCATTCTGCAGCACACATAGAAGGAGGAAAACACCTCTTAGGATTATTTTGTGCAGGAAAGTGCCCCTTACTGCACAAAAAGAATCCTGCATGCAACGGAGGCACCCTTGCACCATGGTGCAAGGGTGCCTACGTTGGCGCTAGGCTGCCGAGTAAGGGAGTAAGGACAGGAATGCACCGTATTGCATAAATACAGTGTATTCCTGCTCTTTCACATTGACATAGGGCAGCACAGCAAGGTGCCCTGCTGCGCTGCCCTATGCCAAAATCCCATAAATGAGAGCCACAGGGCACAACATTTTTGGGTAGATTAGCACTATCGCAAGAGATTCACGGCCAAAGCGAATACAAATGTTTTCTGCACGTCTTTCTGTCTGTCCACTATTTTACCAAAAGAAATGTTTATTAACAGTTAGAGGGCCAGATGTAGGAGCCCTAAATACCGATTCGGTAATGCCCATTGATTCTTATGGGCTTCAATGCCAATAGGAATCAATGGGCATTACCGAATCGGTATTTACAGAATCGGTAAATACCGAATCTTAACGATTCGGTATTTACCGATTCTGTAATACCTACATCCCTCCCCTCTATTTTACCACTTCTTAAATACCGAATCGGTAAAATTCGGTATTTAAGAAGTGGTAAAATAAAATTACCTACATCTAGGCCTTGGTAAACTGATTATATCTACTGATTAAAGCCACACATTTTTTTACCACTTTGTTGTGCTTGATTATAGGTGGGCGAGCAAACCACATATAGATAGATTGCCTTTGAAAAACATGCCACGGCCAAGGTCGAATACTGTCTCCTCCCTCGTCGGATTCGGGATGAAAGAAAAACTAACTGCACCCTTCTAAGAAGTAATACTGCATAACAGCATAATATGTAGAACAGAAACAGAGAACAACCTGTGTGCCCCTCCTTGAGAAAAGGTATGCTGTGACAGCTCAAGATGGAGCTGATTAGTGTTATTACCTCTACCAGAGTGTGCCTGGCTTCTGAAATAGATTTGTTGGCCATGATCAGAGAGGTCACTGATATTTATATATATCACCTTCTTTGCGGCATTTCATTGAACTTTGCTCTACAAAATACAGTATGCTATATTTCTTTGATTCCAGACAGTCTGCTTTTTATTCATTTTGTAAATTATCAGTCCTTATGGCTCCCTTGTACTTTTTGTGGTGAAAAGACAGTTAGGGACTGATTTAGATCTTAGCACACGAGTTATCCCGTCCGCCAAAATATAAATCCCATTATATCCAATGGGATTTATATCCATCATGGAATAACCCATCCACCAATATCTAAACCCATCCACGGAGATCTAAATTAGGCCCTTAGTTTGCTTAACCTGTTTCTAAAAGTATTTCTTAGGTACTGTCAGAATGACCTATGTAGGGTTTTCAAATGTTTCAAGTTAGCCTTATTTAAGAGACATTATGAATTAAAAAAAAATTGCACATATTTCTTTAATGTTATATTATGTATTTAATTGAAAGGCCATCATTTAATACTGAACTTAAAATGGGTCTGCCTTTTATATGAAGAAGCTTTGTACACGGCACAGAGAAAGGACCAGAGGAAGAAATCCTGGTTGTCTTCCCTAAAATAATAGAGAACATATCCAAGAACTGAAGAAAATGCCATCTGGTGTAATCTGGGAGAAGGAGTTCGACTGACTGGTGTGCTGAGAACTAGCCTCATTCAGGCCCAGAGCTCCAGGCTCAGATGCTCTATGTGCTGCCATAATTTATTTTTAATCTGCCCTTGGAAAAGGACTAGATCTGTTGTGCTGTCGGACCTAAGAGTCCTGATGCTGATATTAGATGTGTTCCCAACACTCCATGTTTCCTTGAGAGAGAGAAAGATACAGAGCAACAGAACATCGCCAGATGGGTGAAGGTGACAGAAATTCAATGCGGAGTGCTACCGCAGAAGCACACACCCAATATCCTCCTTCACCTGCCCTGTGCTTTTTCAGAGTGATCTGCTGAAGAATGTAGTCAAGCCAGAGTGGTTCCTTTATAGAGTTTGACCTTGTTGGCTGTGACCACCACAACTGTGTTCTTCCCCGATGGATGCAGCTTCCTCAAAGGCTTCACAGCCTTTGTAGGAGCAGCAGCCATTACCTCCTCTTCCTTCTTGCTAATCTCTATTACACAATGAGGTCCTTGTGCCTCGTAGACACACCTCCTAACAAAATAAAGGCACCCGCCCCTATCCACACCTCCTGTTCTTTTATGTATTTAGATACTGTAGGGTGAGTGAGGTGCGCTTGCTCTGGTTAGGTATTTTGTTTATATAGCCTCAGTCCTGTTGGTCTCCTGTTGTTTGGCCGACATGAAGGAGGAGAGCGTATGGAGGATTTCTGGAGGACGTTACCATGCTGCTTCCTTCTCTCCGCGTGGTTAGCCTGGGGCGGAATGTGTGTCTTAGGTGCAGGAGGAGGCTTCCTTAGGATTCTGTGGTGAGTCTCCTGGGACCCACTTTGGAGGGTGGCATCTGCTCGTGGTGTTGCAGTTCTCCCCCTGATTATTTGCTCTTTCTCCCAGCTGGGGGTCTGCTGTATCTTTTTCCAGCTGCAGATGTGTTCCTGGTTTGCCATATAACCAGCTGCCTTACTGCAGAGGGCTTTCTCATTGTAGTTGTTTGTTGGATGGCCTCTTGATTTCGGCATTCTGGAGAATGTTTCCAATGGGGGCTTGCATTTTTTGCAGTATGTGCAGGCAGAGTCGCTCTGGCCAAATGGTTTGGGTCTTGACCTCTTGTCCTGATGGTGATGGGCTTGATTCCTGGTGTTTCATGGCTGTGTGTGCTCAGATGCAATGGTAGAGCACAGATATTTATTTAATGCTTCTTTGCTCTGTTTTGGTCCAGCGGAGGGCTGTGATGCCTTCTTCTGGCTTGGGTTGGCTGTATGGGTTGCTGGTGTTAGAGTGTCTCCATGCACTCTGCTAATCTGCCTGCGAGGTTCTATGGTTGAGCCAGAGCAGGTGGCTGGTTTACGATAGCTGGTCTGGGATGTGTGTAGGGGTCAGAGAGGGGAGCTCTGTCTGCACATGGTGTGGCAGGCTTTTTCCTTGCTCTGCTGTTCTTCTCACCCGGTCGGAGGTCAACTGTGTCTTTCTTCAGCCAAGGTGTGTATGTTTTGATTGCCATAGTTACCTACTGATCTCCAAAAGCTATAGCTCATGTCCGTCTTACTCGGGGACGTCTGTATTGTCAGGCTGTTTGCCTGTGCAGGGGGTTTTGCCCTCTCAGGGCTTTTGTCTTTCTCCTTAGGCTTTTGCCAAGGTATCTTGGTGTGGGGTTGCCTCTGGATTTGGCCTGTTTGTGCACCCTGGCTTTGCACTTCTTCCCCATTTTTTTCCCCAGAGAAACGGAAGTGTCTATTTTGAGATTAGATTCCCTGATGGGTCCTTGACTGGTGGCCCTAATATTTACTTCCATACGTTTCCTTGCTCCGGAGGTTTCTGGTTCATGAGGAGGGAAGGCTCTGGTTGTTCTTGTGGCTCTGGCATGGCCAGTTCAGTTTTTTCCTCTTTTGATGGATGTGATGGTGAGCTCCAGTGGCATTTTCCCTTGGCCCCACCTAGCCTGTGGTTTTTGAGTCTCCTGGTGTCTTCTCTGGTGATTCCCAGGTTGTCAATTTCAAAATTGAGTGGGGTGGCTTCATGTTGGCGGTTCTCTTGCCTTCTATTTCCTCTTCTGTGCTGACGTCCGGAGGGAGTCTGATAGCCTTCTTCTGCTCAGCATTGGAAGTTGTTGAGGTTTAGTGTGTTCAGATGCCTGTGGTTTCATTTTCTGTTTCTGGGCCTCTGGTGTGGGAATTCCTCCAGAATGGGCTTTTGAGGTTTTCTGGTCCCCTTGTTTGGGTCTTGTGATCAACCTAGGTCTGGTCTCCTGGTTCTTTGAGGGGCTATCCTTTCCATCTGGTGGTGTGTCCTTGGATTTTATCACTGATTTTGCAGGCTCTTCAGTATCCTCTGTTTGTGTCTCTGTCCCCTGCGGGGTTATGTCTTCTGTCTTTGCAGGTGTTTTTTCTGATGGCGTAATGTCAGATTGCCGGCTGGGGGAGCTTAACTCGTTGTGTGGCAATTCTCCTTTCTTTTGTGTATGTGGGGTACAGTTTTAGCTGCAAAGTTCTGTCCGTTGTGTTGGAACTGGGCTTTCTTCACTGTTTGTTTGCACATGAATGTGCATCTTTGGTTGGCTATTTCGAAGCAGTGCCTTCTACAGTTGTCCTGGCCTTTTTTGGCTTGGTATGTCTCATTGTGTAATGGAGATTAGCAAGAGGGACGATGAGGTAATGCTTTTATTATTTACCGTATATGCATTTCTCCGTATCCTTCTCTCGCTTATCTCCAGGGGCCGGCCCCCCCTCCCTCCCTCCTTATTCTCAGGCCAACTGTGTCCATGGAGGTTTTATACCCACAGGAGGTGTGGAGAGGGGCTGTGCTTTTATTTTATTATGGGGTGTGTCTATGAGGCACAGGGGACTCATTGTGTAATGGAGATAAGCGAGATTAGGTCACGGAGCAATGCAATTACAGGTAAGTAAGTAATAGAAGCAATATCACTGCTGCAAACTGCTGGTGTAACGCTTCACGGACTCTGTACCGTGCTGCAGTCTCCCAGATTTCCCCGTGCAACAGCTGTGGCTCTCCCTTCACTTAATCGCTGCTCCCCGTAAAGGACAAGGCTGCCAGAGCTAGGCGGTCTCTGACTTAACCTCAAACATGCTGTGTTCATGCAACCGAACAGTTACTATTGATGTGAGCGGATCAAGGATGCTATATGAAACAGAATGTGCCTTGTGCTATTCCATCCAGCGAACCCTCTCAGGAGAACCCCACTAGAGCAAATAAACAGAGATAACCAGAAGCGTTTTGAAGTGTTTCTACTCCAAAGACCAGTGGAACTCGAGTTAAGAGTGCTGTAGTGCTATTGATAATCAATTTCAGTCTATAATAATGCTTTCAATAATTGCCTTTCACACAGTTCAAAACTGTTAAATCAAAAAAAAGATAAACAAGCATTGGAAATGCAATAGGTCTCGCATTAGGAAAGTTTGAGGTATTGGTATTGTAAATGACACTTTTTTTTATTTATGTGTTGGTTTTGAAAGTAGCAAAATTAATAGCTTTGTCAGTTACAATGTCAATAGTTTTAACTTTTGCAAATGTGACACCTATAGCATTTGTAATGCAATGTGTGTTGTATTTACGTGACTTAGATGTATTGATATTACAAATAACAATGGCTTTTAATTTTGTAAATAATTAATACTTAAATAAAAGCTATTGTAATTTATAATGGCAATAGCTTAAACGTTTGTAAATAACTTTTGTGAAGATTATGTTCAGTGTATTTTATTGTGACGACAATCCAAGAACATTGCATTTGCACCTACACACACAGAGCCACACACATGTAGATGTGGTGGATCTGGGGGATATGGTGGTGGTGGATGTGGTGGTGGATGTGGTGGTGTTGGTGGATGTAGTGCTGGATGTGGTGGTGGTGGTGGTGGTGGATGTGGTGGTGATGGATGTGGGGGTGGATGTGGTGGTGGATGTGGTGGTGGTGGTGGTGGTGGTGGAGGTGGTCAATGTGGTGTTGATGTGGTGGATGTGGTGGTTGTGGATGTGGTGAAAGTGGTGGTTGTGGACATTCCACAGAGGTCTACTTTATTTAGACGTTAATGCCCTTCCTCTGATGGAGGGGAAGACAAGTTAGAACTAACAGTTGATGATTATACCTGGTCAGGTTGAAGCTTGTTTTTACAAATTTTATATGACAGATTGTCTTACCAATCAAAAACTGAAATTGATGCATCTTTTATGTTCCCACCTTCAGCCTCCTTGTGGCCCCTGCCATTCATGATAATCCTCTGAGCACTATTAGCATAGTTCATTGCTTGTTCTCCTTCTCATTGTATTAGCTACCACTGATGAGAATATCTGGCACAGAGGACATTGAAAGAGAAGGCTTTTGGCAACGAAATAAACCATATATTTAAATCTTACGATTGATTTAAAAAAAAAAATGTTTAGGTCTCACACACATGCACCTGTTGCATTTTTGTTCTATCTTCAACTTTCCCAATTTATATTTAGCATTTAATAATGTTTCAGCACTTGATCTTGTGACCGGGTCCCACCAATCAGTTTATGGACTTGGCTCCTGCAGATGGGTGACTATTAAGGACGAATGACCATGGTAAAATGTTAAAATCGGGGTAGAGATGAGCTGGGAGAATCATCTGAAAACTAGACTGAGCTTTCTGTAAATCAAAGTTCTGAAACACAACTTTTCGTACCTCAGTAACTCATGTTCCTGCATTTTAAATGTTTCTCTTAAACTATATTTCCAATGTGTGTTGTATATCTATATAGTTCTATATCCCCCTAAGGCCGGTGCACATAGACTACACACTGCTGAAGCCACCACAACGCCCCCATCCCTGCAGTGCATTAAATGAGTAGAATAAACTAAATATGGTAAAACAGATGCACCCAATTAAAGTCTTTATATCCCTTTTTACGATAAGTCAAGCTCAGAACGAAGACTGCGGCATCCTTGTGACCGCGAGTGACGTGTGCATCATATGCCATCCCAAAATAAACAGACCACACAAGTAGAGACAGACAGGCACAGTTTAAAAGTCAGAGAAACTAGGGTACAGCGAGAGGCAGAGGCAATTTGTGGATCAGATAGAGACGCAGTCTCAGTGGAAAAGATAGAGGCAGACAGCAGAAGAAACAAACAGGCAAAGAAAGAAAGACTCCCTGGAAAACAGATAGAGGCAGAGACTGAGGCTTGTAGAGTGGGTTGGAGGGGAGGGGGGGGGGGGGGGGGGGTTGGCACACCGCTGTAGTAGAACGGCGACCTCTGTTCTGTCTCTAGAACCTCAGTGGCGACGCCAATAGTTTTACACACAGCAAATGAAATGCGCATGATCTTGCTCTTCCTAATGAAAGGGGAGTTGTGCTTTTTTGGCATGAACTACAGCGACGCCGATTTTTTGTAGGTACCATGAATAAATATGCTTAAGGAATGGTCTGCGTGCACTGTGACATACCATATGCCGCTGGCCTTCATAGCTCCCTATTCAAAGGAGATGCTCTTTACAAATGGACATTCCTGTTACAAAGGAAGCTGTGTTGTCTGTTTTCACAAGATAAATAAGTCACCAGTAATTTACGGCACATTTTGTTGCTTCCACCCATACCGCAGTCCAACATGGGTAACTTCTTCCATACTGAATGCCTAAAGAGTGCTGCACTCATACTCATTTATCGTTTTGTATTAGCCCCTTAACTGCGTATGTTTACTCCAAAAACGAAAAGTCTCCTCCCTTTGCACATGTAAGTGTTCCTTGCTCAATACGTTTACAGATCAAACAAGAAACGGTGAAATAAATTAACATAGCCATCTAAAGTAAACAACGAGCATGGCGTCAGTGATGAAAGAGTCTGCACACAGAAAATGAACCAGGGCAAACAAAACACAAATGCTTCTCACTACAGTGCAGGCTAACATAACAAGAGAACCGCTTGTTACGAAATAAATAAAAAAGTTGTACTTACACAATGGTCTCTCTCAGCATACTGCTTCTGATGCCCTGCAAGACTAAACTCCAGCACTTGTTTACTGAAAGACGACATGGTCGCTGTTATAGATTAACAATACGGGCGCACGCTGCAGCCCCCTTCGAATGTGCTTTCATTGCAGTTTAAAAATGGACGTGCGCCCGTGTTAATTTGAAAGTCTGATTTTACGGAGGTCTGCATGTAATTTAAAAAATAAGCACAACAAGAGAAAGGCGTGTTCTGAAAGAAAACAAGAGAAACACCGAGCACGGCGTCAGTGTTGGCATTGCTGGGGGGTAGGGGGGAAGTGGGGATTTAAAAAAAAAATGCGACACGGCGGGCAGGGGAGGGGGCGGAGCGGGGAGAGGGAACAGACGGAGGGAAGGCAGATAAGGGGAGGAGAAATGCGACACGGCGGGCAGGGGAGGGGGCGGAGCGGGGAGAGGGAACAGACGAAGGGAAGGCAGATAAGGGGAGGGGGGAGGAGAAATGTGACACGGCGGGCAGGGGAGGGGGTGAGGGGGGAGGAGAAATGCGACGTGCGGATGAGGGAACTGATGTGCACGCGCTTTTAAGCTCAATGCGCATGCGCATTGAGCTTAAAAGTCACGGGCACTGCAAGGAATCGCCACAATTCCTTGCAAGTTGGTTCAAGAGTGGATAAGCCCCCATAGTCTCACAAGCTCGATGCGCATGCGCATCGACAGGCGAGACCTAAAAACGAGAAATGTATCAACTTAAAGCAAAACATTAAAACATGAAGCGAGGCACAAGAAATGTTAACTTTAAAACATAGTAATTCCTGTCCCCTCAGACTTCTGTGAAAGGCAGTGAAATGTTTTTAAGATGAATATTGTCATATCAAAACAACAGGATGGGGCGAACCCACCATCATATCTCTAAATAACTAAGGGGCATATTAGCAAGAACCTCGTTCAAATTATCGCCGGCCGCTAAAACGGCGATAATGGGCTTGCTAATATGCGTTATAGAACTCCAATAGAAGCCCAGGTTAGATGTCCTACACATCTAACCTGGGCTTCTATTGGAATTCTATAACGCATATTAGCAAGCCCATTATCGCCGTTTTAGCGTCAGTTTCCTTCCGCTAAAACAGCGATAATTTTAACAAGGTTCTTGCTGATATGCCCCAAAGATTCTTTTTTTCTTCTGGATGATGGTCCTTGTAGCCATGTATCATATAGTTAATTTTCCTCAACATAATTATATACAGTTTTTGCATTGCAGTCACTGTAGTACAGCAAAGATATTGAGTGAAACTCATGATACGTATTTCCAACTCTTTGGAGATCCTCAAAAGAAACGTAACACACATGATCTGAAAGAACTTGATGTTTCATGATCATACTTGTGCCCAATGTATTATATTATTGGAGAAGTAAGGCCTTTTCAAATATATAGCTTGGGGTTTAAAGTGCCAAAATGCTATGCAGTCTTCTCACCACAGACAATGGTGAACGTTTGCCATCCTGAATTGTGCCATGGCTTAAGGCTGTGCGGCAGACACAGATGAGGACATTACCGCAGAGGAGCATTGTGGTAAGTCTAAAGCAGGGACATAGGGAGCATCCCCTCTGAGAGAAAAAAAATGGGGGTACAGGAGGAACCGCGGAGGCACAGTGGGGAGCAAGAGCAAAGGGGCGGGCTGCTGAAGCCTACACAGATTCACATCAGAGTCATGCTCAGTCCACTTCAGTCTGAAAACTGAAAGCCGCTTTTCCCTGGAAAACAAATTTGGGGAAGAGCAGAAAAAACACATTTTAAAAAGGCAAGCAGAAGGGTTCAATATGAAAGACTCAAAGAGTGGCAATTTCACCATATGATTGTAGTTGACATAGAGCATGTGACGGTGATTATCCTTCGGTGAGAAGTCCTGGGCATGAACGAAAATCCGGCATTCATCCTGCTATTCTGCAAGGAATTGTACATGCTGCCACCGCAGCTGCTGTCGCGCTAGACTGCCATCTGATTGAGCCCCTTCTGAACAAAATTGTGGAATGGGAGATGCAGACCTGGCATCGGAAGGGGTGTGGCCGGGTGAGCTGTATAGCAATCTCATCTTGCTCTTGGCGCCCCTGCACGCTGTGCCGGCTAGCCATGTGGAGAATGATGAGACAGTGATTGGCAGGGGAGCTGGTGTCGCGAAACCCAAACTCATGATCAGAGACCCAGGTGGAGCTGCATGCATGACTGGGCCATAACTAACAGGTGGTGAGTGGTAGGGTGCAGCTGTGAGGAGACCATGCCTTATAGCGCTTGTGATCTGCCGGCCTGAGGGGCACAGCTGCCTGGGATTACAGGAGTGGCTTCAGCAGCTCCTGCATCCCCATCCTTGATCACTGGTGTGGTCTGTTTGCCGGTGTTGTGGCTGTGTCTGGGCCCCGGTCCTGCTAGTGTCCTCTGGTGGTGATATCCCAGGGAAAGGCGGGCCCAAGGTGAGGCATACCATTGAACTTGTCTGCACTGTGGTGTTGCGCCCAGTGGTACCAGGCCATGCATATCCATTGCGGGTTACACCCCCCAAGCTGGATAACACAGGCACGCTGAACATACGGAGAATACTTTAGCACCTGCAATGCAATTAGGTCTGCTCATGCCCCCATGGAGGCTCATTGCTGGGGAGTGGCGGCAGCCAATACATCTGTAGTAGGCTCCCTGGAGGCGGGGTGCAGGGATGCCCTAGGGATTACATACTCTGCCCTGTTCCTTAACCCCCCACCATTGGAAAAAGTAACAGCAAACAGGCCAAATTATTGTTTGAGGCCTGCCGCTTCACACTCACCAATGACCCAGATGAAGAGGCTCTGGTAGAGGGGTGGTGGCCCCAGGACTGCGATGAGGCCGCAGCGCCACAGGACTTCATTCTATGTTTTGAACCTTAAACACTGCTTTAACGCCATAGACTCTAAAATTAACCTCCTTGCAGATTGGTTTGACCGTTTGAAATAAAAATTAGACAGCTATGAAGAACGCATAGATCAATTGGAGCACCGCATTTCGGACGATGAAGACACTTCCTCAATGACTGCAGAGCAGTTATTCAGAATGAAGAAAATAATTGAGGTCATACAAAATAAGAACGAGGATCTAGAGGTGTGCTCTTACTGGAACAATTTACACATATTTGGGGCCCCTGAATCAAGGTTGATGGACCGGATGGAAACTTATGTGGAAAACATGCTCAGGACACTTTTTGGGGAAGAACTCCCCCATTGTTCATAGTGGAGCAAGCTCAATACGCTGTAGTGTAGTTCCTATATTCCCTATAGGCTCTGCACATTGGAATAATATATTCAGCAGTGTAGACATAGGACTGCGGTCGACTAGGTCTCTACTGACTATATTAGACTTAAGGTTTGCCAGCTAGCTCAGAGGTCACTAGAAACTTTCTCGAATAAACGAGGAGGAGTTTAACCTCCCTGGATAGACAAGAAGGGATTAGCTTCCGACAACCATATAACATGACAACTTTGCTCCCTCAGAATAAGAGTATATCTCTAGAGTTGTGTGAAAACAATAGACAGCTATTTCACTCAGTCAATTGTGGGTTCTTAGTTTCACCAGATCGAAACGCCTGCGACTTTACAGCTTATTAATAGGCGTACTTTTCTAATGTGGTTCAAATAATGGAAAGAAAATCTTTTATCTGTGATATCACTCTGTCACATGATCTGAGCCCCTCATCTGTAGATTACTTGCACCTTGTTCACAGTGCGCCGCCTCTGCTGTTCACTCCCCCACTTGCGTCGCCACTTTCACGACAGTCACTTTTGTAGAGCACCAAGTTTTTTCTATGGTTGTCATCTAATTGAGTTTATGCCGTGCTGCTTATAACTGTATAATACGGACCATGAATTTATATCATAAAACAAGATGATTTACTACCTTGTCTTAAATTCAAAGAGTGTTCTCCTTTTTCCTTGCTAGCAATGCGATGTGCATGCATACTTAATTGACTGTTTATTCTTACCTATTGGGACACTGTTTTTGACTGCACCAATTAACCACCAACGCTCCCGCCTAGCAAGCACTCTTAAACTGGCGGTTTCCAGCCACTGGAGACCATCACGTTCCAGAGGACGCCACAGCAGGTTTAGACGCGGGACAATACCGAGACAAAGTAAGAACTTTCCTTTAAAAATGGACAAGTGGCAAATTCAGCCACCACTTTACCCCAGCTCCCTGACACCCTTCTCATCTATACTTCATCTTTTAAACCCCTTTCTTTAGAGTGCACAATAGGAGCTCTTCCCCCCTGGAATCATATGGCCATGGAAATACTATGATTTACGTAAATACCAAACAGTCCTTTTTTACGCATATGCGCAGGCCGTTTCCTTAATCTTATAGCTCACGGTCCCTTTAGTCTCACGTGCATTAAGGGACAGTTTACAGCACGCTACGGATTTAGCGTGACGCTCATTTTGAGCCCCTCATTTTGGCATGCTCCCCGATTAGGGCCACAAGCATGGAAGTTTACTTAATGAAGACACGTTGCTTTTTCACTGTGGCAATGGACAATCGGTGCAGCATGAACCCATGACCTGCCCACAATGCTAGCATGCTCACAAACATCGCGAGCATGCGCTGTTTTATTTGTATTAATTGTACTATTATTCGTATGAATGATATCACACATAAGAGTGACACTGAATGTGTATTTCACCACTTGGGGGAGATTAGTACGGATGTGACTACAATCTGCAAACAAGTGTTTTTCTATATGTTACATGTCGGTTTGTCTTGTCATTTCCCTCTCCACAGGAATTTTACTATTGATGGACCTGTACTCATGGATAGTCCATCCTGCATGATAAGCACACCTCATTGAGTGTGTAAAAATGTGTTATACATGTGGTTTAATTTTTACGACCCACTTTTTCACTTTTGCATATTAATCACTATTTTGCAAGGTCTTGAAGAAAGCTCCAACCAATTATTCTGATGAGCTGAAACATGTTGACCTGACCTAAGGATAATCTAGGCACGTAATTACAGTTCTGACATATTATCCATCTTACCCTATTTTAAACATACCCTGGGCCATGGGAATAAAGTATTGTATAGTGAATTTCCCAGAGGTATTTTTAGCATCACCACACTCACAACATCATCATAGAAAAAACAAAAAACAGCTCCACTATAATCAGGAGTCGCAGCACAGTTGGGTAGCACCCGGCTACCCAACTGGGAATTCAATGATGAAGTTTGACACCAACTAGGATGGTGTGTGTGTGGGTTATTTTAAAATATTCCTGTGGTGTTAGACACTACTCAGGTTAACCCGTCACTCTCTAGTGGCCCGTCTCTGTTGGTTATTTGAATACTACATTAGCACACGGATGGCCCACACACTGTCCTGACTCTCTCTTTTGTTTTTTTATATAATATGGATACCCTTACCGCTAGAGCTGCCTCCTTGCTGGAAGGGTCAGCAGTGACCACTTAAGTGACAATGACTAACCACAGCAAGACCTGCTTTTTCCTGACTGTGCCTAGGGACTAGGGAATATTTGGCTGCTGGATCCAACTTCTGCGCTGGGTGTGAAACTCAGTACTTGCTGGTCGGCCATATGAATGACTCGGACATCCCATCCTCAGATCTGCGGGATGATATTTCCACAACTCTTGAATTCCCCCTGTCTCTCCTTTCCTGGCCACCCGGTTCTTCGAGGACTGGGAGTATGATGGCACCACTTGATGCCCCCCAGGGATGATTCCCATTCTGATTTGTCAGTTTCTTTAGATGTGTTGTGTGCTATGGTTCAGCTTGATTGGGGGTCCGAAGTGGTAGGGGTGGGGATGTTAATGAGGTATTTATTGTTTCATGTTCAATGCCCCTTTTTTTAGGCATGCCACACAGTCTTACACTTTTGTTTTACAGAGAGTCATCTCTCTGATGATTGACTCCCCCCATGATCCCTGATGGCACCAGTTAAGTAACTGACCCTGAATGTTTGGGGTAAATGATCAATGTAAGACCTGCCAGGTGCTGGCTTATCTGAACAGACATCATATAGACATCTGCCTCATGTGTGACACACAGGGCAGGTTTGTTAAATTGACTGGTGCATTTCAGGGACACCCATTGATCATGATTTCAGTATATGGCCCGAATGTGGATGACCCCCTTTTCTTTTCATTAGTCTGGCAACTAGTTGGAACCATGAGTCCAGGGGCAGTGCTGTGGGGGTGGTGGAGATTTTAACATTGTTCTGGAAGTTCACGACAACATGTCAAGTGACTCTCATTGCCCACACCCGGGGGCCACAGCATTGCTACCCACACTCATTTCTAAAATAACCTCAGAGATATTTGCCACTCAATGCATGCATCTAGAATGGAGGGTACACGCATAACATCCACCTATAACACCTGGTGCAGGATAGACTACTAGCTTATGACCAGGTATGTGGTACAATGGACAGCCAGTGTGCCAACCTCCCTAGGATGTTGTCCTGTTGAAGTAAGCATCCCCTGCATTTGCCTCATGTGGATTTTCCTGGAGGCTTCCCCTCAATGCACTCAGGGATCAAGTCTTTATCATTGACATTAAAGCAGCAATCATTGAGTACTTTGAGCATAATGTGTCAACTCCCATCCACGCTCTAGGAGGCATTTAAAGTAGTGATTAGAGGTGCATGCATAGCCAAGAAGGCTGGTGTACTTAAGATCCTGGGGGGGTGGGGGGAGGGGTGTCTTGTGTGTATAGAGGCCAATATTCACACCTTAGAGCTTCAATTCTTTGCTACTAAAAGTGCAACAGTACCGGTATCACTCAGTAGCAAGCTCTCAGACTATAATGAGGCAGCAGCCCATGAGACACACTTCCTTGGGAAAGAGGCAGTAGCTCGGCAATATGGGAAAAGGAATATATTAGGTCGGACACTAGCAGGACTGCTGAATAAACCCTGGACAAGTGAACATATAGTGGAATGCATGGATGACGAGTAGATTGCACACGCGAATGTCAAGGCCATACAGCATGCAATGACTACATTTTACATTAAATTGTACTCCTCCATATTGCCTCAGGCCCATACAGACCTATCCTCCTAATTAGACACAGTCCAGGTGCTTTGGTTGAATGATGGGCACCACTGGTTCCTCAAAGAATCATTCACTGTGGGGGATGTTATGCAGGTTATTAATGGTTTGCTTGGGGATAAGGCTCCGGCCTGGACTGCCTTTACGGCAGCCTTTTTTAAAGTGTATGTTCCTCTTGTAGCTCCTCATCTCTTAGCCATGTATGAAGAGTCCCTGTTGCATGGTGCACTCCAGCCCTCCCTGCGAGAGGTGCTTATAGTCACTATTCTTAAACCCGACAAAGTCCCCAGTGCTGCGACTCAATAGACCACTTTCCATGATTAACATGGATAATAAAATATTGGCTAAACTGATTGCCACCCGGCTCCTCCCCCTGCTGCCTGATATCTTCCACACTGTTGAGTTGGACTTAATGCACGGCTGCTCCAAAGCTCATAACTTGCACACCGTTTTTGCCCTTCTGCATAACAGTAGATCCCCACCTCAGTGTGGCGTCTGATATTGCTTGACGCCACTAAGGCGTTTGACTCACTGGAGTGGCTTTACCTTTTCCATCTCCTGACTGTAACTGGGATTGGTGACACCTTCCTGCTCCTTATTAAATTACATTATGCCAAACCTGTGGCACATCTCTGTGTTAATGGTGCAATTACTCCCCCATTGGCGGTCTCCGGAGGGACGTAGCAGGGTTGCCCCCTGTCGCCCATTCTCTCTGCTGTTGTGATGGAGCCCCCTGCAGCCCAGTTGCATCAACAGCACTCCCACCCGGACCGTACGTTTACCCCCAGGAATATTCTGGTCTCTATGTATCTAGATGATGTTAAGCTTCATGTCTGAGACCCCCAGATTAACATTGGTTCTCTTAGTCGTGAGCGGGTTCAGTTTCATAGTTACACTGGCATCATCAATAATTGGACCAAGTCTAATATACTCCCACTTACAAACCCCACACAACCCTTTGATTTGGAGTATCCTCTTACATTGGCAGGGGAACCGGGTCTGGTGACTCAGTGGACTAATGCAACATCTGTTATTCAGCACCTAGAGACCAATCGGTGAACGTGCGCTTTACAAATACACATGTTATGTTTATGTTTATGTTACTGATGTATTTGGGGGTCTGGCTCAGTCGGAAAGTTGAAGAGCTACAGTGGGCAAACTATGGGAGACTGATGACTTGGCTGGACAACAAAGTTACGGCATGGAAGAGACTGCTGTTGTAGCTAATGAGGAGGATTGCTATAGTCAAATTGGCAGTACTCCCCAAGTTACTATACTTGTTCATTAACCTTCCCCTGCCAGCTCACTTTCTCAGGCAGCTTAAATTGCGCATGACAGAGTTGGTGTGGGCAGGCAGCCAACCTCGGGTAGTGGTTCCTTTTCACCAGTAGCGGCTCCTGGATGGAGTGCTGCCGGGCGGTGAATGAGGGCGGGGGAGGGGCAGGGTGGGGGTAGTAAAGTCTGGATTATGGCCTCATGGAGGTAAGTATACAAATCAATAAATAAAACAAATTTCATTGTACGGGCTGCATCGTATTTGGCAATCCAGCGCGCCCAACTAAATTTGTTTTATTTATATATTTGTGTACTTACCTTCGTTAGGCCATAATCCGGACTTTACTAACACCCACCCTGCCCTTCCCCTGCCCTTTGTCACTGCCCGGCAGCACTCCCTCCAGGAGCCACCACTGCTTTTCACATGGTGGTCTTTGTGCCCCAGACATGGATTTTTACTTCTACTGTTCTCAAGCACACTTTATCCACTAGTGGTTACACCCTCACACTTTCATCCCCACATGGTGCCGGAGCATAATGTTGGGGTCCTTTCCCCCTGACAGCTGCCCTGTACCATTCTCCTGAGTGCCCTCAGGTCCAGATTGATACCGTAGCTCTCACGGTCTAAGCGTGGGAATGGTCCTGCTGCAGGACACTACTGAGCCACATGTATGTGCCAGTGGTGCCCCTAGGTTTTCATCCCTTGATCCCTGCAATTGCAGATGCTAGCACTCGCAGTCACATGTAGCTTTCGTCCTTTGGGGATGTGTAGCATGAAGGAAAGTTTATTCCCCTTCAGCGTGTTTTGGAAGAACCTGATTCCTCCTCAATAAATTTGCTCACCTACCACCAACTGCAGACGGCATTGCACTCTATGCATGACACTTTGCCAGAACCCTTTCCCCAATGTTTTTAGTTCTGAAAATGATGATCACCAATCCATCCTGGTGCAAGATCATTACCAGGCTTAATGCTTTGCTGCAGGAGAACAGGCTGATATGTACTCCTGAGCCTATTAGTGAGGAGCAGTGGCGCTACTGCTGTGTTTAATCTAAAGTTCTTTTACCAAATTATAGACTTTGGGTTGGAGATTGTCCTTTTTGCAGGGTCGCCCTAAACGTTTTTCCTTTCTCCACTCCTTTTGCTGAATTCGTTTTTGCTGGCTTTAGGATTCTGGGCACTTTACCACTGCTGACCAATGCTAAAGTGCTTGTTGTTCATATCTAAGATGTGATGACATCTGGTTTATCCATGATTGTATATCTGGTTTATTTATACTTTCCTAGTAAAGTGCACTGGTTGTGCCACCCACCTAAGTAGCCCTTTAACCATGTTTCAGGCCTGCCACTGCAGAGCTTGTGTGTGATGTTTTAAAATGCCATTCCGATGTGGCGAGTTTACCTACTTGCCAGGTGCAAACCTTCCCTTTTATTACATATAGGTCCCCCTACAGTAGGTCCAGAAGACCCTATGGGCAGGGTGTAGTGTACTTAAAAGGTAGGACATGTACTTTTAAGTCTTTCATTTCCTGGTAGTGAAATACTCTTACGTTCGTATTTCATCACTGCACGGCCTATTTCTCCCATAGGGTAACATTGGAGCTGCCTTGTAACCTTTTACAAGTGCAACTTTCAATTGGGAAAAGACAGGAAAAGTAAGTTTGGTGTCTCTGGACTCACAATTTAAAAACACATCTTTTAGCGAAGTTGGTTTTTAAATTGCAGGTCTGAAAATACCACTTTCAGAAAGATGGCATTTTCTTACTTAAACCATTTAAGGCCAAATGTAGGTGTCAAAATACCGGTCGGAATCGGCCGAAAATACCGATTTTCGGCCGTTTCCGACTGGTATTTTGACATTGGTATGAAGGGGCACTGAAAACATACAGATTCGGTAATTTTACTGAATCTGTAAAATTGCCGATTCTGTAAAATTATAGAATCTGTAAATTTTACAGATTCGGTAAATTTACCGATCGGTAAAATTACCGAATCTGTATTTTCCTATGTAGGTAGCACTTCTAACAGTGCTACAGGGCCTTTGGAATTCGTTATTTACCATGTAATACAATTGCATGGTAAATAACGAATTCTTGTGTACATGCACATCTGTGCATGTACACCTGTCTCGTGTGGCACACAGACATGCCCTAAGGCCATGTATGTGTGCCACATGGCGCACGAGCCAGTTACAGGGGTGCAACAGGGTGTCAAAGTGACACCCTGTCCCCCTTTGCAATTCGGTATTTTTACCGATTCGGTAAATACCGAATCAGTATTTGCTATTGAATCCTATGGGCTTCAAGGCCCATAGGATTCAATAGCAAATACCGACCCGGTATTTACCGAATCGGTAAATACCGAATCTTACCGATTCGGTAAAAAATACCGAATTATTACCCACATCAGATTCACCGATTCTAAAATACTGAATCGGTAAAATTCGGTATTTTAGAATCGGTAAATCTAAATTACCTACATCTAGCCCTTAGTGCCTTCTGTCTGTTTCTCAAATACACATCTGGTCTGGGTGACAGCTGGCTCCCTGCATTCCCTCTAGACAGACACACACAAAGGAAGGATAGGTGAGCCTGAGTGGTCATCTGCATGTTGATGGGTCAGCCTAAGCAAGAGTTGTGGAATGGGCTGGCACTTCTACCTGAAAGGGATAGGTCCTGTCCCCACACAACAGATTGCATACCCCCTGTTATGGGTCTGGAGCCAGTGCAGGGAAGGGCGGGATCCTGAGCATCAAAAAGACCTCTCCTTAAAGTGTCCCTACTTCAAAGACTAAAATGGGTATAAATACTGGACCTCTGACACCATGTCCTTAGTTCACTTTTGGGACCTGAGGAGACTCTGCCTGAAAGAGGAGCTGTGCTGCACGAGGAACTGCCACTGCTTACTGCTTTGCTGTGTTGGCCTGCTGACTGCTGATTGATGTGCTGTAGGAGTGACTGCTACTTTGCTACTTGCTTTGCCGTATTGGCCTGCTGCCTCTTGCCTGAACAGTGAGAAGGACTGAACATTATCTCTACAACCTCTAGATGAAGGCGAAGTAACTCCAAGGGCTTGTTGGCTTGCCACTGTTCATGAAGTCTCAGGGCCATCAAATACATCATTTTCATCTATATGGCTTCTGTTAGTCTGGCAGCTGAGCCCTGCAAAAATCAATGCTTGATACTTTCAAAGGCAGTTACTCCTACCTGGACTGACAGCAGAGCACTGCGTTCCGTGCACTAGGAGCAGTGTTTGCCTGGATCTGCAGTTGAGTTCTGTGCTCCGTGGATCCCAAAAGCTGCGCTTTATTATGAGTAGTGGCGGAGCCCAGATGAAGAAGCAGCGTGTTGCTCATGATCACCGTATTCATTTCCCTAAATTTTTCCAGGGCAACATCTATCCCAGTGGAGTCCAGATAAAGAGAAGCGTGTCGCACCTGAGCCCCACCTTCTTTTCCCCACCCATTGCCAGTGAAAGACGAAACTGCACAGAAACCAACATGGGTGCCTGAACCCGAGACTGATGACCTCACCAGCGAAATGTACTGTGTGGACCTAGGACCCGTGTGGTTCATATTGCCAACCTACATGCTATCGTGGGTGGCTGAAATCTCTTAATTGCACCGGCCTGAAATACCTGCCGAGTTCCTCAGTTCTGGTGCCTGTTGGATCCCCTGGCACGTGGTAACTTTGAGGAGACATATATATCGACCCCCCTGGGATCTGTGCCAGTGAAACCTACTAATTACATTTGATTTAACCACTGTGGTTATCGTTATACTAGGCAAAGTGTATAGTTGAGATTCCTTATTGGGATTTTTGTTGTTTTGGTCTTGTTTTTCCGATTAAAGGAAATACTAATTTCCTAACACTGTGTGGAGTCTTTCTGTGGTGTATTCACTGTATTACTGTGTGTTGTGTTGCACAAACACTTTACACTTTGCATCTTTAGTTTAGCCTAACTGCTCTTTGCTAAGCTACCAGAGGGTGAGAACAGGTGAACTTTTAGTGTGTACTTCACTTACCCTCACAACGTGTGGTGGTTCCTGCCTGGCCTCGGTGTATACCTCAGCTAACCAGGAGTCCCATTACGAACACTTTATCTCCTACATTTGAAACATTTGAAAACAGTATATCGTACCCACAAGATGGGCTTAGTCAAGGTGGTGCGTTGAGAGCGATGTGCTGCATCTGAGGCCACTTTTCTGCACCTGTCGTGGAAGTGTCCCGGGGTGGCGTGCTTTTAGTCTGAGGTGTCTGATACCATTGTATTTATTATGTATAATGCACCTGAGAGTATACCAGTGGTGGCATTGCTTGACTGTGTGAAAACATCCCCCCTGAGGTGATTAAACGCACGGCTATCCTCTGACTGCCGGCCAAGCGTAGGGTGTAATAAATGTAAGATCTGAACAAGGAGGCCCTTACGGGATCCAAAGAGTTCAGAGGACCCTTCGTGATTGAAGGGTGTATGGAGGGTTACTTCCTCCCTAATAAATCTGTTTTTAACAAAAAGTATCCCACCAAGGACCACCAGGGTGATGCTTTCCGATACAGATATTGGAAAGCATCACCCTGATGGTCCATAGTGGGATACTTTTTGTTAAAACAATCGTAGGGTGGCCATCCACTGCAGTGGGTGTCTGGTGCCTTGGCAGTGGGATGCTGCCTACTGCCAGGAACTATTGGAAACCTACTGGGGAAGAATGCCCGCCCGTATGCTCTCGCCCGAAGGATAATTGGTCTCCATTTTTTACTTTTCTGATGATGCAACCAAGTGCAGGACTGAGCACAGAATGAGTTGCCTTGCCTCTCCATGTGCTGCTCTTGGACACTGCTAAACTGTAACTGCCCGGGGTTTAGGCGCAATGCACGAATAAACCCTGGTCTACCGTGTGAGAATGGAGTCGGGGTATGAGTCCTCGTGGCAGACAATGGGAGTGGACGGAATCCAGGAGAGAGGGCTGCTGTCTTGCTATGCTATGAGGACTTTACCTCTATTGTAATGATGTGCCTTTATTATATATACCAGGTCAGCGGCTTACTGTGTGCCGTTGTTTTCTTGTTGATTTCCCCATCGGCGGTGTGGTTTGTATTCTGTATCTGTTGCATTTTTCAATGCAATAAAACATTTAATATATATTTAAATAGGAGCCTGCGCTACAGGGCTGGAGCTCAAATCAAGTACATTTCAGTGAAACCATTGCTGGTTCTAGGACAGGCTTCCAACAACTTAAATGAGTTTTCAAGTATTGGCATAGGTACAAGATGTCTTCCACTGTGATATCAGATGCTGATCATTCTGTTAGAAGAGTATCATTTTTTCCAGCCTCCTTGGTAGCAACAGTTTTCTTTTCTGGATTTCTTACACAGTCGGCAGTGGAGGATGTAATGAGCTACTGATTGTCTCACATCTATTTGACAGGTGCATTTGTCACTCATGTTAATAACACAGGTCTCATGCCAAAGGAAACCTCTTGAAATTGTCCGGACACAACTTAACTATATGATTCATCTGTGTTCTCTAAGTGTCACCCTGTGCCGGTGTGTACGTTGCATGCATCTATAATATAGATGCTATATGCATGTCAGTGTCACTCTGTCCTAGTGAGTGAGTCAGTTGCATTCTTGATCTCAGTGTCTGTGGCCCCTGTCCCAGTGATCGAGGTGTGTAATTTAGATGTCAGTGTCACTGTCTTTCTCCCATTGTGTGAGTCATCTGCATTTTCTGTTTCAAGGTTGTCGTGCATCAGTGTTCGAGTCACGTGTACTCTCCCTGTCACAGTGTGTGAGTTGTATGTATTTTCAGTCTCATTGTCGGCGTCTCCCTGAACCTGTGCGCGACCCTTGTGTGTTCTCTATTTTGGTGTCTCCCTGTCCCCCTGACCATGCAGGTTGGATGTGTTGGGCCTGACCCCGTTTTTCGCCACCTGTCCCGGCAGAGCTCAGTAAAATTCAACACGTCCCAGTTTTCAGGGGAGGTCAGCTGATCACAGCGGGAGGCAGGTTTTCACATGTTCTTATGAAAGATCAGTTAGCAGCTCTTCTCAGAAAGCAATTTAATTAACACAGTCTAGGTTTTCCATGTTGGTGAGTGCCGCCAGTCCAGTCAAACTGGGTTCCTCGGTTGATAAAAAATCGTTGTCCTGCTCTTATGTCTGTTAAATGTGCCAGTTTTTTTTGTTTTGTTTTTATGACCGGGTCACCCTACACCGTGTGAGAGTCATGTATATTCTTGTTCTTAGTGTCTACCTGTGCGAGTCACGTGCATTCTCGCGTTCCATATCCCACAATGCCTGCTGTGCTGCATGCCTGCCATCACTCAGCGATGTGACATTGCCCTTCATAGGCCCACGAGTGTTCCATAATATGTGGCATTCTGTCATAAAAATAGCAAGTAACTGACATTTATATGAGCAATAGGAAGCAAAAAGAAATATTTCCTCTAACTCAACCAAATCTGAAGTGTATCATATTAATAGGACATTTTCTCGCTCTCGTGAAAATTCAGCAAGGCTGCGTTCACCGTCTCGCTTCCAAACTGTTCAATTTGCCTGGCTTTTTGAAAAAGTATGCAAATCTATGCAAATTGAGAGTTGCCCTTAGTACCAAGCATTTAACTACTATAGAATTCCGGGAACGTTCTTTCTTTCCTGCTCGGCAGATAACACCTCATCTCCTCTTCCTTTTTTCGGATTTATTGTTCCAAATTCTTAAAGCCTTCTAATATCTAAGGAAAAAACTGGACAATGCTAAAGGCACGTGGTGTCTTTACAGCGTCATCGACACAGCTTGTTCATGCAACCATGCAACGCGCGGAACAATGTTCCGTTAATGTCTCGTGTACTGACTGGCCTGGCGTTACCAGTTCTACTGCTTACCTTGCTCGTACCATGTAGATGAGGCTTGCCTCGACGTCTTTCATAATTTTGATTACAAATATTCACCAGAGAAATGCAGGCAATGTTAGGCATGCCATACCCGACGTCAGAGAGCGCTCTCGCATTCCTTGGTGTGTGGCACCAGGCCATTAGGTTTCGCTCAGAATCCAGGAATGCAAGTACTAGCAAACACTTAGGTGTGGGCACAGATATCGCTGCCCATTGAAATGTGGCAAATCTTCTACGCCATAGGCAAAGCAACCTCCAGTGGAACTGTTTACTTCCTGAGTCATCTTTGTTGAAGTTATGCAAAAGGAGAACTTCGTACTGCGCATATGTTGTATCACCTGAGAAGAAAAAAAGCTCAAAGGCTTCCCTGCCTGTGTAACAGAACTGCTCAAACAGACGTATTCGAAGGGTGCAGTGCATCTAAAATAAAAAGTGTAAGATGCACAACACAAACCCAGTGAGTGCTGTGCCTCAGAGTTTTTCCATTATATTGGTGAGAAAACTCGTCTTAGATTCATGCTCTTACAATGCAATTGGGTGCTTCTCCTTCCCATTTTACTCTCCGACCTGAAAAAAACAGAATTTAAATGCATTTCATCTGGCACATCAACTCTCTAACATCTTCCAAAGTGAAAAATTGTTGGCAGCTAGGGAACTTAGGGCCAGATGTAGGTAAATATCATTTACCGATTCTAAAATACTGAATTTTACCGATTCTGTATTTTAGAATCCGTAAATGGTATGTAGCTAATGATTCGGTCAATTTTACCGAATCTGTAAAATTCGGTAAATACCGATTAGGTATTTACCGATTCAGTATTCCCCATTCATTCCTATGGGCCTAGAGGCCCATAGGAATGAATGAGAATTACAGATTCGCTAAATACCGAATCGGTAATAGGGGGTAGACTTACAAGGGTGGCTGGATGTCACATTGACACCCTGTTGCACCCCTGAATAATGCATGGGTGCACATGTGGCACACATACATGCCCTGTCTGCCACATGGCAATGTTACAAAAGCACAACATTGCTTTTTTAACGGATTTCGTTATTTACCACCAACTTGTAGTTGGTGGTAAATAACGAATCCTTACAAGTGAAAAGCACTCACTTGAGTGCTTCCTACATTAAGGATTCGGTAATTTACCGAATCGGTATTTAAGAATTCTGTAATTTACCGATTCCTTCAATTAACGATTCGGTAAATTACTGAATTCTTAAATTAGGCCCCTACATCTCCAATGCCTATTACTGGTCGGTAATGGCCGAAATTCTGGTAATTTTGGCTGTTACTGACCGGTATTAGGCTTCCTACATCTGGCCCTAAGTCACTGCACAACCTTAGATAATCACACATTTAACACCAACTGATCATTGCCCACCTCAAATGACCAGCTGCCAAATTGTTCATACATTAAACATATTGCCGGGCGGCGCCAGAGTGTGTGAGCAGACCAGCTGTCACAAGGACACGCTGGCCTGCATTTAAGGAGGGCATTCTAGGCGGGCTCCCTCTCTAAATAACACCTTTGACCTGGGATACCTGGGATACGAACAGCGCATTTCAGCGCACAGCAGTGTTGGACGCAGCAGCGTTTTTAATTGGACCAGTTTTTGTATTTTATTTAATACTTTGTTTGTATTCTACCCTGATCTTATATTGTAGCCTTGCCCCTCACTTGCACGATAATCGGCATCTCACCACTCTTTGGCGGGTCCCTGGATTCCCCGGCTCCTCCGGTTTTTGGCCGCCATATTGGGGGTAGTTTTCCTGGTCGCCGGGCGGCGCCAGAATGTGTGAGCAGACCAGCTGTCACAAGGACACGCTGGCCTGCATTTAAAGCGATCCTTCTACGCGCAGCGTTTGCGCTCAGCGTTTCGCCGTAGTGACGCCGGAGTCTCGCCAGAGTCCAGCCCGTCTGCGCCCGTCAGCGTCCCGGAGGCGACCGGAGCGGCGGACTGGGCTGTAACAACGCGTTTGTCTATCCTTTCTGCCATTATGGTATGTTATACGTCGCTTGAGTTACGGGCTCTGCAAGAGGTCTCTTGTGCTTGCCACAAAGTTTTTCCCGGCCGTTACAGGGGTAAGAGACGATGTCCTGGTTGTGGTTGGCTTCCAGGCATTACCTCGATTACTATATCTAATAGGGAGGTGGTTAGTGTGAAACATCTCTGTCTGCTTTTAAATACTAGATCAGTGCGCAGACATGCTCAGGATATCTATGACCTTCTGGTCACTGAAAAACCGTTATGTCTGATGTTGACAGAGACATGGTTAGGAGATTCATCTAACCCCGATATAGCTATAGCAATTCCCCCAGAATACAATATCTACAGGCAAGATAGATCGGAGGGGAGGGGCGGAGGTGTGGCACTGGTAGTGAACAAACTCGTCGCTTGCTCTATTATCCCTATAGGTGCCATCACAGGATCGGAATCCCTTGCTTTTTCTATAGCATTGGCGCCCCTTCAATCTCTTAAAGGGCTTTTAGTTTACAGGCCCCCTGGACCAGCGGGATCCTTTTTTGACGAGCTCCAGTCGGTAATTTCGGCGCTGGCTCTGAGAGCTGAGCACTGTGTACTGGCTGGGGACTTTAATTTCCATATGGATGAGGGACAGGACCCAGATACGATCAAACTGGTTGATATCACGGCCCCCTCAGGTCTTGCCCCCTACCTTTCTGGGCCAACGCATGAAAAGGGTCATACCTTGGATCAGGTCTTTTCTACGTCTCCCATAGAGGTGCTGGCACTTCTGCCGGTGCTTTGGTCAGATCACAGGCTGGCTAAATTCTATATACTTGGCACAAAGAAACCATCTAGCATTGCTCCTAGGCAGCAGGGACGAGCCCCTAGGGCATTTCATCAGGTGACTCCTGAAATGTTGGCCCAGGCAGCTCTTGATCATCCCTGCCCTTCGACAGGAGACTTGGAGAGGGATTTAGAGTCCTTGCAAGCGGGGATAATGGACAGGCTGAATGATCTAACCCCTGAGATGGCCCCCCCGACTAACATCTAAGCGGGTCTCGGCCCCTTGGTTCACTGAAGCACTATCGGCCTCTCGACGGCAGTGCAAGGTGGCTGAAAGGGCATGGCGGTCTCAATATGATCCCGTGGCCAGGCTTGCCTACAGGACAGCGGTTAAAGCATACCATCGGGATATTCTCCTTGGAAAGAAAGATTACTTGGCAAGGAGGATAGAGGCTGCCTTAAATTCCTGCAAGGAGATTTTTACGATCGTCAGGGAGTTTACAGCCCCACGATCCCAATTCGACCCAGGCCGCTCCCTCTGAGTCGTGGGTCTCTGCCCATGCCAATTTCTTTACCACCAAGATTAAACTGATTCAGGACTCTTTTCCCTTGAGGGCGGTTGAAGTACCCCCCAGTTTTGAGGACGGGTCAGTTTAGTTGGCCCCGGTAGGTCCAGTCCGAGCAGACTTTCCGCCAAACTCAGTTGTATCTTCATTGGCACTTATGGCCAATCTTAAATCTGGGTCGCCTCTTGACCCTTGTCCGGCCAAATTTTTGGCTAAAATGGCTGAAGTTGTGAATCCGCTGGCAAACCCACTCTTGAATCTCTCCTTGAGTCGGGGGGTGGTACCACAGGCCTGGAAACAGGCAAACGTTATTCCCCTTCTCAAGAAGCCTGGCCTAGACCCTGAGGTCCTGGCCAACTACAGGCCTATCTCTCTTCTCCCTGCGCTGGTTAAGATCTTAGAGAAGCATGTGCACACAGTGCTCTCCAATTTTCTGGAATCATACAATCTGCTGCACCCTACTCAATCTGGCTTACGCCTCAATTTAAGCACAGAGACGGCACTTTTGGAGGTGTCTGAAGCCATTAAAGAGGCACTGGACTCGGGGGGCAAAGCTATGCTCGTAATACTAGACTTGTCGGCGGCTTTTGACACCGTCCCCCATGAGGGTCTCCTCGCCAGACTTCATGAGATCGGTCTGAGGGGGACGGTGTTCAGCTGGTTTAAATCATTCTTGGCTGGCCGTCGACAAACAGTCTGGGTCCCACCTAGCTCTGCCGTGATGCCGCCTTTGGGAGTCGGAGTTCCGCAGGGCTCTGTGCTGAGCCCGACTCTTTTGAACATCTTTATGACCCCTCTGGCGGCACTGGCGGAGTCTTTTGGGGCCCAGATCGTTTCCTATGCCGACGATACCCAGCTCCTCTTTACGTGCAGGAAAGGAGAAGATTTTGATGGAGAGAGTATCCGTGAGTGCCTTGGGGCTGTTTTTAAATGGTTCCAGCTTAACAGCCTCAAGTGCAACTCAGATAAATCTGAGGTACTCTTCTTCGGCTGTCCATCCGATCCAGATTGGCAGGAATGGTGGCCGGCTAACATGTTCCCTCCAGCGGGCTCGTCCCAGCTAGCAAAGAACTAAGGGATCAAGATTGACAATGGTTTGACGTTAAGATCTCAGATCCTTGGTCTTACGGGAACATGTTTTGGCCTCCTCAGGATGCTCCGTAAGTTCCTCCCTCTGCTTTCAGAGGATCATAGGAAGACGACGGTGCAGGCCTTAATAGGTTCAAGATTGGACTATTCCAACGTCCTATATCTCGGCCTGCCGTAATATCTCCTGCAACGGCTGCAGGTGGTCCAGAACACGGCCGCACGGGCCATTTTCGGTCTGTATAGGCGAGCCAGAGTTTCCGGTCTTTTGCAGTCGCTCCATTGGCTGCTTATCCGGAAGCGGATAGTTTTTAAGGCTTTGACCTTGGCCCATAAGGCTCTCCACGCCTCGGGAGCAAAATATCTCCAGAAGAGGCTTGCCTTTTACCATCCGGCCAGATCTCTGAGGACTGAATCATTGTTCCTTACGGTGGTCCCACGAGTAAAAAGGCCTCGTATTGGAGGTCGCTCTTTTAAGCTGTTGGCGCCACAGCTTTGGAACACTTTGCCCCTAGCATTGCGCAGTACCTCTAACTTGCTGAACTTCAGGAAGGGCCTTAAAACTTGGCTTTTTGCCCTTTAGGTCGCTCTCTTTTCTTTCTGCCTGGTCCGTTTTATTTTACTGTGTTGTGTTTCTCTCTGTTGCAGGTTCGTCAATAAAAGCGCCGGGAAACTCTATGGAGTAGCCGTGCGCTACAAAAGACTATATTAACATAACATAACATAACATACCATAACATAACATAACATATTGCAACATAAAAAATGAGAGGCAAATAGAAGCTATGAAGTCGTCCAGAGTATCCAGAGTCTACACAGAAACATGACAGAAATCAACTAATGCTTGAATTTTTTCTTTTTAATTATTCTTTTTTGTCAGAGATAGACAAAAATGCGTAGCCAACGTGTTTCGCCTAATGCATAGGCTTCTTCAGGGCTACAATCATGTCAAAACATGTATACATAAATAGGTTATCTAAAATATATATAAAAACAATGAAAACAAACATTTAACAATTCACAAAGACCAAACCCAACACCGAATCCATATACACAAAAAGAGAAATTGGCCTAGTAATCAGCAATACATTCGCTCCTAAAGAGACAGCTTTATCTAGAAGAGCTTAGGGTCAGCAGTATTCATCCACTTGCCTGTTACTTTATCATTCACATTTTGCTTCCGCCCACCACAGCATACGGCCTGGGGCAATGGAGCACCGAGTTCAGCTTTTTGCTCCCGTCTGTCAGTGACAGCATTTTGTTTACGCACATCCACATTCAAATAAATCACAGGGCAAGTATGCCAATGTGCTTTTTATATTCCAAATTAATATTATTTATTTAGCCTTTCACAACACTTGTGTTTTTTTATTTTTACTTTTGTGAGGGGCCCATAATCTCCTCACGCACTGCTAATAAATCTCTTCATTAAGCTAAAGCTTGATTCAGTGAGAGGGGTCTCATATCTGGCCATACTGGTTTTAGGTAGAGCGTCATACTGAGAGAAACAAAAAAGTGATGGGTAGATTGATAGAATTAATCTCAGCTACTGGTAATCACTCTGTGCTGCATTCCAGTCCATCATTTTTGCTCACCCTGCCACAACAGAAACTGGAATCTCCATTTAATAAATAGCCTTGCTCCTTCTTCAATAGGAATACTTCGGTCTAAAATGCATGGCCACCTGAACTGTAACACAAGCAACCTCAGACTGGTTTCAGCTTTATAGGGGTTTTTCCGTAGGGTTGCAGCTATCTGCTATGGTTCCTATAAGACGTTTTCACCTCACAGAAAGATCACTTTCTTAGGAGCATACAAACTGTTTTTTAAGATAGTTTGCCTATGGTTTTCCAGCTTGTACCTTCTTGTTGTTATAAGGGTATTGACATTATTCGTTTCCCTTTGCAGGCTTCCAGTTCCCTGATCACAGCCTGTTCCAACCTGCTCTAGTTGTCACTTTCTGTTTTACTTTTCTTCCCAGATTTCAGATATTGGTCTTATTCTTCTGAAAGCCCTTATCTATTTAGAGACCAAGAACCCCCTTCTATCTTGCCTTCTCCTGAGCTCAGCTCACACATCTCCTGTCACCTAGCCTTGTACCGCACTCAAGTAGAGTCCTTGAACTGATTCCCTTTGGTCCAATTGCATGCAGATTTGTGGTATGCGTATGCACCTGGGTAATATCTTTACCAGTAGCTTTAGGATGATTCCTATACAGCCAGACATATTTTTAGACATATTACCAGTGCCCAGTGTTCTGGGCTTCTTGCGTGTTCCTTATTTATTTTGGACACCTTCTAAATGAGTCCACATCTGGGTTTCTTGGAATCAGATCAGATGTTAGCGCAGGAACAGTTCATTTGTACTTTTATTGATTGAGCCCTTCAGTGGTTGTCTGATAGCTTGTTGCTTCACATGTTTATTATGAATACTGTTCCTTTTTTGGAAGGGTAATAGGTTATAGTCTGATTATTTTTCAAAGAAGCTATGTTCCTCTTTTGAAGATAAGCAAGGGGTACATCTGTTTTCTTTCCCTGTTCAGTTTTCAGGATGTTTCATTCTGAAACGTTTTCTGTACTGCTTGGGGTTTGGGTTGTGAGTTGGCAGAGGAGTTAATTGATTAATTGTTCTTTTGTTTGGACATTTTCGCCTCTATGTGTTTCTATTTCTACTATGTTCTACTATGGAATAAACCTTTGAGGCATACTTTTCGAAAGAAGCCTAGACATAGGTGCATAGCTAAATCTTCTGTATTTGGGTATTGTAGGGCAGAGCGTTAAAACTATGAGAAAGCAATGTTTGGTTTGAGAGACACTATTCAGTTATGTTATTAAGGTGTGTGGTGGGTCTCTTGTTCCAGTATTGGAAGTTTCTCTGCATGTGTTGTTTCTTTGTCTCATTTTGAGAAGATTTAGGGCCATATGTATCAAGCACAAATGCGTTAGCACACGCCGAAATTTGCAGAATTTCAGCTTTTGCGATCACATTTTTGCTAAATGGTATTTATGAAGCAAATCTGCGTGCAAAATAAGGAATCGCGAAATTTGCGATTCCTTATTTTGCGATTGCATTTAAGGAATCGCAATTTATGCGATTCCTTAAATGCAATGTAAGAAGCAACAAAAAAGTGCAATTTTGCCTTAAGGAATAGCAAACTACCACCAACTTCAAGTTGGTGGTAATTTGCGATTTCTGAAATGCACTTTTTTGCATTTTTCAAAGTGCCATGTGACGCACATACATGCTTATTTCAGGGGTGCAACAGGGTGTTCTTTTGAAACCCTTGCACCCTTGAAATTGCATACTCAATTTGCGATTTACTAATTGCTAATCGCAAATTGACAATGTATTCCCATTCATTCCTATGGGCCTCTAGACCCATAGGAATGAATGGGGAGGTATTCCTTAATTGCGAAACTCAATTTGAGATTCACAATTAAGGAATTTGTAGGATTCACAAAATGTATTGCAAATGCTACATAAATAGCATTTTGCGATTCTCAAATAGCGATTCACAAATCGCTATTTGAGAATCGCAAAATGACTTTTCGATACATATGGCCCTTAATCTTTGTTGATGATAAAAGTTGTAGATATTTTGCATGTACCAGCTGAAGTCCTTACCTTAAGTTGTGTTTTTTTTGGCTGTGTTTATCAGCGTAGTGAATTCTTCTTGGCATAGAGTGAGTTCGGTTGCTCAGCCCATCCCCCACTGAAGAATCTCACAGCCCGGTGAGGACAGCGAACTTGTTTTCTCGTCACGCCTTAATGAGTGCGAGAGAGACAAACACGGAGTCAGCAGAATGTCTGTCAGGAGAGCCACTCCTTGTTTACCTGGTGACAGTCACTTCAAAACACTTATGCAACGAGGGAGTCACTCGCCTGGCTCACATTTCTGTAATGTGATACACATGAATGCCACATTAGAAGCCTCATAGAAAGCCAAAAACTGCATTGTTTGGCAGAATGCCCCAATTTCTGGCAAGTTTGAAAAAGTTCTTTGTCTTTATACCCATGACATAATTTATTAATTCATTGTTGCTAGGGCTGAGTAGATTGGCTATGATTAACAATGTAAAGATAGCAGGATTTCAGGTCTAGTTAAACAAGTAAACCCCTGGCAGCAGACTGCAGGTTCAAGGCCTCAAGCGTGAGGAGAGGCCGGTCATGAGAAAGTAGCCTTTGCTTTTTATACAACTTATTCTACTGCAAATATTGCTCTGATAAAGAAACGTTTGCATTCAGGCTGCAGTGTGTTTATGCCGGTTGTCAAAGAACAAATAGAAATCATTTTTTTTAAAGCCCACCACCATGGAACAACAAGCATTTGCAATACAATAAGTCTCCCATTTTTTGAAGTTAGAGCTATTGGCGTTGTAATGGAAATGTGTTTTACTTACGTGAGAGAAAGAGAGAGCGAGATGGTATATATAGAGATAGGTAGAGTTATTTGCGTATATAAGTGAATGTGAAGTGTGAAGAGAGAGGGAATGAGGTAGAGAGAGAAAGAGACTTAGAGAAAGGTAGATTTACATGCTGGCGGCAGGGTACACTTGTACTAAGCATTGTCAGGGTGAAGCTGCTTCTAAAGCTACTGATTATATACTGGCGTCACCCTATGTTGTCATAATTTACAAATATGCTATGTGATGTAAAACAGCATGCTGAATCAAGTTTGTTGGCATGTACCTACAAAGTCACAAGTGAGTCACAAATGTAATTAGTCAAAATAGCATGATTAATTGTCAGTAGTTTCAAAGCTACTAAGCTGTGTGGCATGGGTGGGATAACTGACTATATATTCATAGATACATAAATCGTGTCACACATAAAAAAACACAAATACTTGCATTCATTAAGATGCATAATGGATAGTGTACCTGTTGTGGCTCAAACAACAGAAGGAATTTATTTAGGGAAAAATTTGACTCATAATAATTAAGTCATTGCAAACGTCTTCTACATTTTACAACCAGCGTTGGCGGGAATCAAGAAATGGAATAAAGAGCACCCCTTCCAATACTAAATTAACTGGGGGGAGCGTTCTTTTCCAGGCTTGAAGCACCAAGTGAAACCTTCAACAACCATTACGATGGGCGGGCAAATCAGAGAGCCTTATTCCGGCTAATGGGTTCTGGCGATATTGCAGGCTTTACCTCTGCGCTGTGATGCTTGTGGGTGTTCTAAGTGGGTTTGTTGAACCGTGTAGTGTTCCGGGGCGCGAGGGCAGCAGTCTAGCTGACCCGCGCCAATGGAGCGTCCCTGCGCTGACGCGTGACGTCAGACGCGGGATGATATAAATAAAGAGGCGTGGCTACGGCAGTCAGAGTGGAGCAAAACTGGCTCCTGTCTTAATTTGCGTAACGCGGCCGCTCACATAGGGCTAGCCCAGCGCAAACGCTACACTGGCGACGAGGGTCCCACAGAACCCACCTCATCACCATCACAACGCCCTCATCGCCCTGCCATTTCTCCGGGCGACAAGCTCCGATTTCGAGCACCGAGAGGGCTCACAGCAACTAGGCCCCAGCCACGTGCACAGTGGTCCCCGCTTCCAACACGGCCGGCGGACGGAGGGCGGAAACAAGGGCAAGGCCCATCGGGCGGACACAGTGCCTCCCACGTTGACAGAGTAGGTAGGGCCAGCACACCACGCTGCCACCTCGAGCCAAGAGTCAACCCACAAACAGCAGGTTCACGCGTCGCCACCGAGGCCTCGGAGCCACGTCGCGAGAGCGCGCCTAGGGCTGAGGGAGACCATACATTCTTCCCGCAGGAGGGACAACTTTTAATCCCTGGGCCGCTGCCATCTCCTGTTAGCACAGAAGAACAGAGCAGCGTACTGCGCACGTGCCAAAATGCCTTCCATTCCCGCCCTGGAACCCTTCGTGGTTGATGGAGCTCCGTCCTCCCTCGCCCCACCCTGGAGGGATTGGACAGACCACCTCCAAATCTACTTTGAAGGAGCGGGGATTTCTAGAGAAAGGCGCAGAGCCTTACTCCTGCACCTCGGCGGCAAAGACATACATCGCATTTACAAAACGTTGAAGGAGGCCACACCGAAGACATACCAAACACTCCTCGCAGCACTGACCACCTACTTTGAACCTATGGCGAGCAAGGATTACGAGCGGTTCATCTTCCGCCAAGCGAAACAGGAGGCTGACGAGTCGCTGGACGCTTTTCACGGCAGATTGAAAGAACTAGCAAGCTTGTGCAGATTCCGGGATGAACAGGAGGAGATCCGAGGACAGATCATCCAAGGCTGTTATTCGTCCAAACTCCGAGTTGCCACTCCTAGAAGACGACAAACCCCTCGCCGACATACTCAAACTTGGTCGGTCTAAAGAACTGTCTCAAGCGAGGGCATCCCACATGGAATCAGCCCTACACCGGCCTGTCAAACTTGAACAAGTCCACACGGCAGAAAAGGTGAATGTGGTAAGACAAAAGGGGAGACAAACGAGCGGAAGAAAACAACCTGACAAAAAGAAGGAGTGTGGATATTGCGGAGACCAGCCACACCGCATGCAAGACTGTCCTACAAGAGGAAAGAAATGTAGCGCATGCGGGTGGATGAACCACTTTGCGGCGGTATGCAGGTCCACGAGAGCCAAGAAGGAGGCCGCGCATGTGGTGAGAGAAGGAGGAGACAGTGAAGACATGGACGATGATGCAGAAGACTATCCAGTCCATTGCGTATATTCCATCGACCAACCGAAAAGGAAGAAACGCTGCCTTTCAAAATGCTGCATCAAGATTCACCAACAAGAGGTGAGAGCCACCATTGACACGGGGCGTCTATTGAACTGATGGCGGCGAACGTGTACAACCAACTACAGGCAAAGCCCCCACTATGAGAGGCGAAGATCCGAGTATTCGCTTATGGCCAGAAAACGCCTATTCCTCTGACTGGGTGCTTCAAAACAGAACTGCAGCACCAAGATGCAACGGTGCCCACAACGATCTATGTCACGAAGGAAGGCAGTGGCATGCTGCTAAGCGGACAGTTAGGAGAAGACTTGAAACTCATATCTAATGCTCTGGCAGTACTAGATGAAGAACTAGACATCATCATGGAAGAGTTTGAGGAGGTGTTCAAAGGCAGCGGATGCCTAAAAGGGAAGGAAGTGTCTCTCCACACCGACCCATCAGTCCAACTGGTCGCACTGAGGCATCGGCGCATTGCGTTCCACCTAAGGAAGAAAGTGGAAGAGGAACTCGAGACACTAGAAAGACAAGGAATCATAGAAAACGTCAGTGGACCCACCCCGTGGGTGTCCCCGATCGTAGTAGCCCGAAAGCCCAAGCAACCCGGACAAGTCCGCATCTGTGTGGACATGCGCCTCCCGAACGCAGCGGTGAAGAGAGAACGGCACCTAACCCCCACGATAGACGATATCCTAGTGGAACTCAACGGCCCGAAGTGGTTCTCCAAGGTAGATCTTCGATCAGGCTATCACCAGCTACCGCTCCACCCGGATTCAAGGTACATAGCCACTTTTTCCACTCATGTAGGACTAAGGCGATATCGGCGCCTCAACTTCGGGATCTCGAGTGCAGCTGAAGTATTCCAGAACACCATCCGCGAGGTCCTCAGTGGACTCCCGGGGGTTCTAAACGTAAGCGATGACCTGCTCATCTACGCGACATCCATTGAAGAACACCACCAAAGACTACGAGGAGTTCTACAAAGAATCAAAGAGTCAGGTCTAACCCTACATCGAGAAAAATGTCAGTCCCCACAGCGAAAGATCAGCTTCTTTGGGTATACCTTCTCGGACCACGGAGTAGCGCCGGACCCGGACAAGGTAAAGGATGTCCAAGAGGCCCCGGCCCCAACGAACGTCTCAGAAGCAAGGAGTTTCCTGGGGATGGTGAACTTCTGTGGGCGTTTCATCCCTGATCTCTCCAACCTCACCAAATCACTTCGAGAAGTGACCAAATCAGCCACTACGTGGCAATGGGGCCCAGAACAAGAAAAAGCCTTCCGAGACACAAAGGCAGTGTTGTCGGCGGACACCACCCTCTCATACTTCGATCCCTCCAAGCCCACCAATGTGGCTGTAGACGCCAGTCCCTTCGGTCTAGGGGCAGTGCTAATGCAGATCCAGAGCAACGGGGAGTGGGCACCCATCGCCTACGCCAGCCGCTCATTGACGGACACGGAGCAGAGGTACTCGCAGATTGAGAGGGAGGCCATAGCCATCCATTGGGCCTGCCGACACTTTCACGTCTACGTGTATGGCCACTCCTTCACGGTGACCACGGACTACAAGCCTCTCTTATCCCTGTTCCAAGGCACAGTATCAAAATCACCTCAGAGAATCGAGAAGTGGATACTTCAGCTGCAAGGGTACCACTACAGGGTGGAGTACAAGCCAGGGTCAACAAACCCCGCAGACTACCTATCGAGACACCCCCGAGAAGCCACCCTGAAGGAGAGGGAAGAAGCGGAAGACACAGAGGAGTATGTCCGGTTAGTGACAGAAAGGTCCCGACCACTGCCCATGAGCCTGGAGTCCATCATTGAAGCCTCACAGAATGACGAATGCCTCCAACTGGTCGCCGATGCAATCCAGTCAGGAAACTGGCACCCTATCCAGGACTCCCTGAGCAAGAGGACACCACAGGCGAAAGCAACCCTGGAATCCATCCTGAGAGTCAAAGAAGAACTGTCCCTCAACAGCCAAGGATGCCTTCTGCGGGGCCCCCGCCTTGTTCTGCCGGCCAGCCTAACCCATCAAGCGGTGGAACTAGCACATCATGGACACCAAGGCATGGTGAAAACCAAGAGCTGACTGAGAGCCAAGGTGTGGTTCCCGGGAATGGACCCGATGGTGGAAGAAATCGTCAGAGCATGCAACTGGTGTCAGGCAGCGGGGCCGCTAGACCGCCCTCATCCAGTCGTGACTGAAGACAATCCTCAGAGGTCGTGGGAGTGTGTAAGTGCAGACTTTGGACACCTCCCTGATGGGCGATATGTGCTTGTGATAATTGATGACTTCACCAAGTATCCGGAGATAGAGATAGTAGGGAGCCCAACAGCCACGGAAGTCATCGCCAAATTCGAGAAGACTATCTCCACTCATGGCATCTTCGGGGTAGTCAAGACTGACAACGGACCATCCTTCCAAGGACTGGAATTTGCTGAGTACCTCAAGAGCTGGGGAATCCATCACCGTAAAATAACCCCTCGCTGGCCCCCGGCCAATGGGGAAGTCGAGAGGTTCATTCGCACGCTCAACAAGACCATCCGCATAGCCCTCGCAGACGGCTCCCCTCTAGAAAAGGCCATTTACAGCTTCCTGAGAGAATATCGCATGACCCCACACGTCACAACAGAGGCAGCACGTAGTGCGTTGACCATGGGCCGGATAGTGAAGGATACTCTCCCGAACCACCCCACGTCGGTTCCCGAACGAGCCAGCAAAGAAAAGGCCTTTGCAAATAGAACTCACTCCAATGAACAAGCCAGCAAACGACGGGGAGCCCGCGAGTCCACGATTCAACTGAGTGACCAAGTCTATATCAAGGACCGTTACCCTGGAAGCAAATTCCGACTCCTGTTCGAACATCAACCGTGGACAGTCACTTGCCGGAACGGCACCATGGTGACAGCCCAGAGAGGAGCCGAAACAGTTACCAGAGACATATCATTCTTCAAGAAAGCACACCACAGCAATTCACCAGGAGCAACGCCGCCCAGCCCGAGTCCACATCAGGAAGAGGAGCCAGAGACTGATCCATACATCTCGGAGGAAGAAGGCCCGCGGGACCAAGACACCTCTCAGTTTCCAGCCACCCCTGAAAGCAGGATGTCAAGCCTGTTTCCTCCGGCTGGAGGAAACAGTACCCCAATTCCGGGGACACCGAGGGCGACAGTACCCAGGGGAGCCCAGTATCGATATGGACTGCGGCAGAATTCAGCCCCCTCCTCCCAGCTGGCTGACTACCTGGTGGACTGATGCCCTGAATGAACACTAACAGACTGGTAACAGGTCCATCGTTTTATAATTTACTGCAATCTTGAAAACGCTCTGTTTTGATAAAGTTTAGAAGGAATGTAGTGTTCCAGGGTCGCGAGGGCAGCAGTCTAGCTGACCAGTGCCAACGGAGCGTCCCTGCGTTGATGCGTGACGTCAGACGCGGGATGATATAAATAAAGAGGCGTGGCTACGGCAGTCAGTGCGGAGCCACGTGTAGACAGCAAACCTGCTCCTGTCTTAATTCGCGTAACGCGGCTGCTCACATAGCGCTAGCCCAGCGCAAACGCTTCAAACCGGTTGCAGTGTGTTGGCGGTGTTCTGCAGGTTTGTTCTTTGTACTGACTGCAGCAAGGCAGGGACTTGTAAAGGAGGTGCCCTGAATGTGGCTGACGCTGTGGTACATGAAGTCTGTTGCTATGCTGTTTTGTTTGAGCACCTCATAAACAGTGTGATATTTACTACAAGCTCCAGGGGCAACCGATGGGTAGAGGAGGAGGAGGAGCTTCTCAGGCAAGAAGGTCTGCACCGGAGCATCGCTGTCTGCAGGGAAAACATAAAGGCAATACACAGAAAACAAGCAGTGTTTTGAGGGTGCACTACCACAGGCTGTCACTAGGTGTCCTTTAGGACCTCTTTTGGCCACATATGCTACTGCACCCTAAAACATGGCTAGGCAAAGGATATGGTGCCGCGGTGAGAGCTATTGACTTCGAGTTTGTTGTCAGGTTCGATATCCTGTGATAATGGGCTGATTGTTAAATTTCCCAGAGCCCATGGCTTGGTTGCTGTATAAATAAACACCATTGTAAAGTATCAAAAACAGCAGTGGCCTCAGAGAGGAGGTGGAGGCCCGCGTGGAGTGTTGTGGGAGGGGTGAGGTGAAGGCATGGGGAGATTAAGGGTTATGCAGCAACCAAAGCAGTGTTGTGGGATGGGTGAGGAGGAGGCACAGGAGATAAAGTGACAGCAAGCAAATGATGCAACAGAAGCTTCACTGCACAATTTAACAGAACAGTTAAAGAGAAAAGAAGTAATCCAACTAAAAACAGAGTTCTCTCTAAGTATAAATAACTTGAACAGTCAGAAGACATTTAAGAGGGGCAGTCCTCATGGGAAGATACAAAATTCCAAAAGGAGGGACTACTCAATGTATTCACCAATGAAAAGCCAGAGTTTCTAAAGGACAGCAACAGGAACCAATGAAAAAGATAAGCGATTTTTCAAGCCCATATCCTAGATGCAGTATGCCTCGAAGAAACAGAGCAGTACGGTTAAAACCACACAGTGTCATAGGAATAGTTATGTGTTAGATGATGCCATTACCACCAAAGCGCATGGACAACTCGGATTTAAGATGCGCTATATAAAACTTTATAACTAAATAAATAAATAAAGGTGCATTAAAAACTCTGGCAAATAATGTAAGTATTAATGTTGGGTCCACCATTTACACAGTTCAATTATCCTTGTAAAGTAATGGATGGATGTGGAGCTTGGTAGATTGATTCCTGTCTCCTAGATTCAGCTCCTACATGGGTGGGTCCCTCAAGGTCCAAGACTCGGCAGGAGTTACAGAAATATATTGAACAGGGTCTGTATTGGGCCCTATATTCTGTCCTTAACTTTACAGATTTTTTTTGTTATAAATCCTTGTTAGTGAGTTAGCTTTTTTTTAAATTTCACATTTAACTTAATTTACTTTCCCAAGAGTATTTATTTTTTCAGGATTTTGTTTTTCTTTCGTTTTTTTTTCATGCAGCAAATTATGCTTTAATAGCGCCTACAGGGAACTGACTGAGTCGCCTGTGGGTGTTTGTGTGAGTCAGGTTCTGAGTGGGTTTTTATAAGCTGTGTTTTATTTGTACATTTTACTTACAGTGCATTGAATTCATGTCAGTCTTCCATCAAGATTTTACTGTATGCCCTTGACGGTTATATTTTACTCTATAAACCGTTATCATTTTCTGTGAATCATGGTTACTCAATTTCTGTGAATTTCACAAAAGCCAGTAAAACGTTTTCTGCCACAACCGCATAATCAGTTAAAGTGACTCAATATACGTTTCTCGAGTGGAAGCTAGAGGCAATGTGAGTTTCTCTCAATGCCGGTCAGCAGGGGCGGCTCTAGGCCCATGGTGGCCCTGGGCAGTGGGCGTAGGTAGGGAGCCCCGGAAGAGGGGGTCCGGGCGTGGGCGGAGCACGGAGGCCAGTGAAGAGGGGGGTCAGTGTGTTTGGAAGTGGAACAGAGCCAGAGGCCACCAAATCACTGCCAGGGGCCACCACACAAATATGTATCCATCCTCAGAGGATTATTATATTAAGGATATATATTTGCGTGGTGGCCCCTGGGATTTGGTGGCCCTGTGCAGGTGCACAGCTTGCACATGCCTAAGGCCGCCCCTGCAGTCAGTGAGGCAACAATACATGCTCATTCAGTCCTTTCTCTCTCCGTAGATCGTACAGAGCAATTGTCGCGAATGCCTCTTGTGTAATTATGATTCTGGGCAAAAGTGTGTGAAAGAGGTACACAGGTTACAAATCATTTACACTGCGAAAGTGAAGGAAAATCCAGTGCTTACAGGTGAGTGGGTGCGTGGTGTGTGTTTGTATGGGGGATGGTGAAGTAACGGAGATGTAAGGAAGTGCGTGCAGAACTAGAGAGAGAAAAGAGAGCGTAGAAGTAGAAAGAGGTGATGTGTGAAATAGGCATATAGAGAATTTCATAAAGATGCAGACAGAAAAGTGTGTGTCTCACAGAGAGGCTGCAGAAGAAAGCAACATCCTGGGAAGAATAGGAGTGAATGTGACATTCTGAAAACCACTAGCCTTTCCACAGACCCCAGTAACATTTATTTCACAGTCTCATACTGAAGTGAAAAATGTTCACTTAAAATTGTCGACAGCAAAACCATTGTTTCTACACATTTGTCTGATACTGCTAACAAGCAAAACCAATAGTTTTGGCATATTTTAGGGACATGTCTGTTATTGTGTGATATGTCTGGATGCATTAGCAGAAAGCTCATATAGAGGCAGCAAAACGTTGGTTGGATGGCACCTATGGAAAGCACAGGATTGTAGTTTACATGCTTTAAGATAACTGGCCCGCTGCATTACTTTGGAAGCAAAGAGATGCGTCATATCTACAGAAATATGATGGATCCTTTGCTCTTCCTGCACTGGTGCACAATTGGCTACCATGTGCTGACACATGCACCCTTGCATGATGTGGTGGCTGTGTTGAGGGGAAAATTGTTCTTTTGCAGGAAGGGACAGCTCCGTGCACAAAAACAATCACAAGAGGTCACAAAAAGTGATGCACCAGCAGCGCAAGGAACTTGTAAATATGCCCAAATATCTTTAGTTATGGAGACTTCACCCTCTTAGAAAGGATTCCTATATGTGCTTCTCTTTTAAAGACACCCACTTTTTCATCCCACTTAAAGACCTGCTACAGGTGATGGGAACATCCACTCGTTGAAGGAGTCAGAGGATGATCCAAAGAAGAACACAGTTTAAGGGTTTTTCTGCGCATGGGCCTGGAAGCACAGACAGCCACCCCTGTTACTGACGGCCCTAGTGATGGTCACCACAGGCACACCTTGTCAGTCCTTGTTTTTCTTACTGTCGCCTAAGAAGTGTTGTCATCAGTGAACTAGCTGATATGGTGATGCTAAAGGACAGTACGATGCAGTGGTCTGTGGAGGTGCAGCAGACAGGGCCAGCAGCCCACAGTTTAGCATTGTATCCACGATGCTCCTGACCATGTGAAAGAGGCACACAAGACTTGACATTGGAGGAGCACCATCACAACACATTCACAGCAATTTTGACCAACACAAGTGATCTCATCAGAGACCTTGTGTGCTTATCAAGTGATAACGTGAGGTAATATACATGTACCTGTTTCATTGGGTGTCAAGTGAACGGTATTTGTGTATCGCACTCTATCTGATCACCTTATGTGAAGCCTCTTGTTGGTGTGTGATGTTTCAATCCTTGATCTCAGCAGGACTGCCACTGAAGTGCACATCAGATGAGGGAGTAGAAACTTTCTGGGGTGGCAAATATATGGGCAACAGAGCACGTCATACTTATGGTTCACCGCAGATCTTCCTGGTGTATTCTGAACATTGCAAATAATATGTCAAGAGTCCAAATGCATGCTACGGTGTTAAGTTTGTTTTCTGTTTCTGAACTAAAGTTGGTGGGGTTGGAAGGTTTCTCCAGGAGTACATTCTGTACCTGCAAGAGGTGCCTGAAAAGCAGCTGCTGCTATACTGTCAGTCTTTTTTTTTACATCTCCCCACTGCCTGGCCTGCCTGTGAGAGTAAGAAAGAAACACTTCAGAGGTGGGGTGAAGCTTGTGACTAGGCCTGTGGTATCCACAGGGTACCATTCCAAGATGAACTAACTGCACCCTGCCTCTAGTTGGCACACAACATGGGCCTTTTTTAGAGGTACGTGTATCTGCAATATAGGGAAAGAGTTTGAGCAAAGATAGTCATACAGTTTTCAATTGTCAGGTCCATTTGCAGATGAGTCTATGTCCATTTTATATTGCAATGTTGCTTACTTTGCACTCACACAATCTGTGTTACTCTGTTTTATTTATAAGATACAGATCTACAATGATATCCACTACTAAAATACAAGTTACAGAATCGATATATATCTAAAAAGCCTTTAAAAACCAATAACGCTTTTAAAATACATCCTTTCATTTACTGAATTAAATAAAAGTTGCATGGCATCTTTTGTGGAGCTATGCCATGCTAAGCTAAATGATTTGTAAAGCGCATGCTGACCAAGAGGCATCCCAGCACTAGTTAGGAGAGGTTACACCTCTGAGGGCACAAGTAAAACACATGAAGAGTTGAATATAGAAAAGTCAGATTTTAAGAGCTTTTTGAAAGCGCAGCTCATTTTTTGTAGGTAGGATAGCCAAGAGAAGATTATTCTAGAGCTTGGCCCTGTTGAAACTAAAGGAATGTCCTCCACGTCTAGCTCTTTCAACAGCAGGGATGGTAACCAGGTGTAGGTTGGAAGATTGGAGTGACCAATTAGGAATGCAGGGGTTACAAACTGGCATAGGTTATCTGGATCTTGCCTATGTATGGCTCTGTATGTAGTGCACAGAGTCCTAAATTCTATTCTTTGGGCAATGGGAAGCCAATGAAGATCTGTCAACCCATGCCTTTCTGAATTCCACGGAACAAACGAGCGACAACTTGTAGTTTCTGAGTAACTACATCAGAAGAACCCAGATATAGGGAATGACCATAGTCTAGGCAAGAGAGGATCAGAGCCTGAACCACCGCGAGCTCGAGGTTTGAGGAAGCAAGGGCAGAATATTGCGCAACATACACACCAGTCCAAAGCACCTGGCCAAGATTTTGGTGGCCTGGATATCCAAAGTCAGAGTATTATCACATCCCCAAGCTTTTTCTAACTGGTCTGGTGGGGGACAAGGCACATTGGCCAGCCCAGGACTTGATGAGTAGCAATGTTTCCTGAGTATCATTAATTCAGTTTTTAGCTCCGTTGAGTTTAAGACAGGATTAATTCATCCAGCTGACTACCTGCTCCAGACAATGTACAAGTGTAGATGTTAAGGTATCCAAGTCTAGGACAAATGAGAAAATCAGCTGGGTGTCATTCACATAGGACACTATGGAGATCCCAAAGGGAGCTATAATATCCGCTCCAGGTATATGTTAATTAACATAGGACTAAAAGAGGACCCCTGCCGGACCCCACAAGGGACCAGCAGAATTTTCAAAGAGCAGCCTTTGTCGAAAACCTGGAATGTTCGGTCCTTCAAAAATGTACCAACCCAATCCATAGCTCTTCAGCTCTAGTCTTGCCAACCCTATCCAGAAGGGCAGGGTGGTCAACAGTGTTGAATGCCACTTTGAGATCCAGGAGTACAATGGCCACCTCAGCCAAGAGGGCGGTCTCAGTACTGTGCTTAGGCTGGAAGCCAGATTGCATGTGGTGCAGGAAGGAGTTGGTCTCCAGGAAATCTGATAGGTATTCATCAACATGTTTTTCTGTCATGGAGTGTAGTCTGTATTTCAAAAACAATCGTTTTAACAAACATCAGTGCTTATTATACAACGCAGAAACAACCGTTGATGGACAGAATGCAGAACAATGTCATACATTCACCCCAGTACAGAGATCTGGGCCTAAATCCATCGTTATTTTGCTCACCAAGCCACCCCAGTTCAGACATGGCCATATGCAAATCAGCCTTGACCCTGTGCCTCATGGGGACAGTCCAGCCCGAACTGCCAAGCCATGTCTTTCCTGGACCGGAATCAAGCATCCTAGGACCGGTTTCTGGCTATCAGCCTTATTCAGCCAGGATTGGGGTGGTGGAGTGAGCTAAAGAATGGTGATGGATTAAACCCGGATCAGTTGACTGGGGGTGAGTGTTTGATTTGCTCAAACGCTCCGTCCACCATCCCCTTTTGTATCGCTTTGTTCGCCCTAAGTTGGCAGGGTATGCTCAGACGTGAGTCCGTTGCTCACTTTGGCGCTAGATTCAAGCTAGCCTGGCTGATGATGGATGAAATGCCAGAAACCGGTCCCAAAATGTTTGTTTACGGTCCAGGGAAGACATGGCTTTGGCAGTTCGGGTTGGACTGTTCCCATGAGGCACAGGGTCAGACTGATTTGCATATGGCCATGTCTGAACTGGGGTGGCGGAGTGAGCTAAATAATGGTGATGGATTAAACCCAGATCAGTTGACTGGGGGTGAGTGTTTGATTTGCTCAAACGCTCCGTCCATCATCCCCTTTTGTATCGCTTTGTTTGCCCTAAGTTGGCAGGGTATGTTCAGACCTGAGTCCCTTGCTCACTTTGCCACTGGATTCAAGCTAGCCTGGCTGATGACGGCTGAAATGCCAGAAACCGGCCCCAGGATGCTTGTTTCCGGTCCAGAGAAGACATGGCTTTGGCAGTTCAGGTTGGATTGTTCCCATGAGGCACAGGGTCAGACTGATTTGCATATGGCCATGTCTGAACTGGAGTGGCGGAGTGAGCTAAAGAATGGTCATGGATTAAACCCAGATCAGTTGACTGGGGGTGAGTGTTTGATTTGCTCAAACGCTCCGTCCATCATCCCCTTTTGAATCGCTTTGTTTGCCCTAAGTTGGCAGGGTATGCTCAGATGTGAGTCCATTGCTCACTTTGCCACTGGATTCAAGCTAGCCTGGCTGATGACTGCTGTAATGCCAGAAACCGGTCCCAGGATGCTTTTTTCCTGTCCAGGGAAGACATGGCTTTGGCAGCTCGGGTTGGACTGTTCCCATGAGGCATAGGGTCAGACTGATTTGCATATGGCCATGTCTGAACTGGGGTGGTGGAGTGAGCTAAAGAATGGTGATGGATTAAACCCAGATCAGTTGACTGGGGGTGAGTGTTTGATTTGCTCAAACGCTTCGCCCATCATCCCCTTTTATATCGCTTTGTTCGCTCTAAGTTGGCAGGGTATGCTCAGACGTGAGTCCCTTGCTCACTTTGCCACTGGATTCAAGCTAGGCTGGCTGATGATGGCTGAAAGCCAGAAACCGGTCCCAGGATGCTTGTTTCCGGTCCAGGGAAGACATGGCTTTGGCAGTTCGGATTGGACTGTTCCCATAAGGCACAGGGTCAGACTGATTTGCATATGGCCATGTCTGAACTGGGGTGGCGGAGTGAGCTAAAGAATGGTGATGGATTAAAGCCAGATCAGTTGACTGGGAGTGAGTGTTTGATTTGCTCAAATGCTCCGTCCATCATCCTCTTTTGTATCACTTTGTTCGCCCTAAGTTGGCAGGGTATGCTTAGACGTGAGTCCCTTGCTCACTTTGCCATTGGATTCAAGCTAGCCTGGCTGATGCTGGCTGAAATGCCAGAAACCGGCCCCAGGATGCTTGTTTCTGGTCCAGGAAAGACATGGCTTTGGCAGTTCGGGTTGGACGGTTCCCATGAGGCACAGGGTCAGACTGATTTGCATATGGCCATGTCTGAACTGGGGTGGCGGGGTGAGCTAAAGAATGGTGATGGATTAAACCCAGATCAGTTGACTAGGAGTGAGTTATTGATTTGCTCAAACGCTCCGTCCATCATCCCCTTTTGTATCGCTGTGTTTGCAGTTAGTTGGCAGGGTATGTTCAGACGTGAGTCCCTTGCTCACTTTGCCACTGGATTCAAGCTAGCCTGGCTGATGACGGCTGAAATGCCAGAAACCGGCCTCAGGATGCTTGTTTCCGGTCCAGGGAAGACATGGCTTTGGCAGTTCGGGTTGAACTGTTCCCATGAGGCACAGGGTCAGACTGATTTGCATATGGCCATGTCTGAAATGGGGTGGCGGAGTGAGCTAAAGAATGGTGATTGATTAATCCCAGATCAATTGACTGGGGTGAGTGTTTGATTTGCTCAAACGCTCCATCCATCATCCCCTTTTGTATCACTTTGTTCACCCTAGGTTGGCAGGGTATGCTCAGACGTGAGTCCCCTGCTCACTTTGCCACTGGATTCAAGCTAGCCTGGCTGATGGCGTCTGAAATACCAGAAACCAGTCCCAGGATGCTTGTTTCTGGTCCAGGGAAGACATGGCTTTGGCAGTTCGGTTTGGATTGTTCCCATTAGGCACAGGGCCAGACTAATTTGCATATGGCCATGTCTGAACTGGGGTGGCGGAGTGAGCTAAAGAATGGTGATGGATTCAACCCAGATCAGTTGACTGGCGGGGGAGGGTTTAATTTGCTCAAACACTCCGTCCTACATCCCCTTTTGAATCGCTTTGTTTAACCTAAGTTGGCAGGGTATGCTCAGACGTGAGTCCCTTGCTCACTTTGCCACTGGATTCAAGCTAGCCTTGCTGATCTATCCTGAGCATTATATGCTTTGATTCATGTGATCAAGGACCTTGTTATTTGTGTTGTTCTGCAGGAGTATTGAGTTGCCCATTGTTTGTCTATGATGGATGTTATGCTGCAAAACATCTTTGTCGATTAAATGACTTTGATAACATTCTATGTGTATTTTGTATTTTGTTATATTATTCCAGCTGTTTCTTATGAAGCTGGTGAGAGGAGGTAGATACATTATTGAGAGGGCAAATTCTTTGTGAAATAAATGACAAGGTGGTATGTGCGTGATGAGGCCAGGACAGGTGTTACAGTGGTATGTGTTAATATACGTTGGTAGGGTGGCAGATACTTTTGTGACTTTGAGCCAGATGGTGTCAAGAGTTGTGTAGTAAGAAGTAGGGGCATACCTTGATATGCATCTGTTGTTGAGGTGCCAAATACCCAGACAAATGTAAGGCTTTGAGGTGTGTTGTGTACATGATAGAGTCAGGTGTTGTGGCTAGAGAGTGCAGATCAAGTCAGAAAGGCAATGTAGCGCAGTGCGTGTTGTGACTAAAAGAGTGTTAGGTCCTTTAATCCAAATGGTGACAGAAGCAGAAATCTATGCAATATTTTCAAGGTAGGGATACAGGCTACTGTTCTACATTGATGCCCAATGCAAATACAAGTGTAGCAGAAATCAGAGTTGTTGAGTTGAGCAGTGTCTATGCAACCTATAAAGTTGCAGATTTCGTCTACTCCTAAAGGTTGGAGAGTGGGCAATTTGTTAAAGGGGCTCCTTGAACCTCAAGCTAAACTCATGCACCTGATGGCTCCCAAAGATGTGTAATTTCCAGTCGGCAAGCCATTGTCATGTCTAAACCACTAGCCCGATGAGGCAAATGAAGGATACGCGGTACAGATGAAAAGAACAACCACTATTTGCCAAATCAAGTATCTTTATTAAGAGGAGAGAACCCCATCTGACATCCAGCAGCAGCGAAGCACAGCAGCTACCAAACCCTTCAAATAGCACCCGTTCCATGACCTGAGCTCAGCTCCCCGGGTGACGTCACAGAGTTCCATGCTCAAGTTTGACAGACTGTTCCAAGGTCGCTGGCAAACAACCTGACAACCTTGCTTAGTTACCACACCCGGCACCCTGGACATCACAGTGTAAGATGAAGATGTTGGCAGGCTACTGCCCTACCAAGACAGAACCGATCAGGCCTCCTCTTAACATCCAGCTGTCTGACCCTTCCATGCAAGTCCAGGACTTCAGATCCAAGGGCAGTTTGCTTTACTACATGTGCATGCAAAGGATTCCTCATTTGCTACTTAAGCTTCCTAACAGATATGGGCCCACATGCATCAAAGTGAATTGCATTCGCAAACGGTGCGAATCGCAATTTTCGGCCGTTTGCGAATGCAATTGACAAAATTGGGATGCATCATGTTTTTCGCAATTTTAGAAATCGCAATCACGTTGCGATTTCTAAAATTGCTATTGCATTTAAGAAATCGCATTTTGAGATTTCTTAAATGCAATGCATCAACATTTTAAATTTGCGAATTTGCAAATAGGGAGAGGTAAATTACCATGAAGTTGAACTTCATGGTAATTTGTGAAAACATTCAAAAATGCACAAAAGTGCATTTTTGAAAGTTTCATTTTACACACATACAAAAACAAGGAAGAGGTCCCTGGGCGTTGAGGATATACCTTATGTCGTAAAATAGCTCCGCCAAGATGTCTATGGAGGCTATTTTCGACCTAGCAGAGAAAACTATCTCTGAGATTCTACATACACACAATCACTATCACTAGATGGTAGCTAACAGTCAGTAAAGGAACTCTGTGTACAATCCTTCAAACATTAAAAACACTCTAGTATTCACCAATATTTAAAAACATCAATTTATTATTCAAGATTAATAACATTATGAAATCTAACAATGCATAAAAATACAATCAATCACAAATTAAAAAAAACAAAAGTCGACGCGGCGTTTCGGTGTCTTGTGTCGATGGCAACACCTTCTTCAGGACGTTTTTTTAAAAAAAATCACTAGAAAAATAAAATTACATAATTACAATCAACAGAGGCCTATTGTACACTGACGTTAGCTAAACCATAGATTCACATTTTGCTTGCAATTACACATTTACCTAAGCATTTGTTATGTCTACACTCGGAATTGTATCCAAACTTGCAGTTCATATCCTAAAATGAGGGGTACTTCTCAAAGGGCGGTCCCTATTGGAATCGTCTAACTCAAGGATCCATTTATGTTTCTGAAGGCATCATATTAGTAAAAACATACTGCCTATCCTTGATCAACCTGGTTTTAGTCATTGTGGTGTTAACAATCTTTATACACATAAATATAACAGGCTTCTCTCAGATTACTGTAGACTTTAGCTTACAAAACCTTCGTATGCTTTACAACAAGCCTCATTGGCATGCATATTATTCACCTTGCCCTTGTTCATTCGATAGTTGAACCTTAAGTTGGCGGTGGTCACGTTTTTACACAAGGATATTACCAACCTACCTCAAACTTTTTGAGGGATTACGACCATAAAATATCTTGAAGGTGCAGTTTTTCATTCATTAATCTGCATCTCTTACTGTTTCTTCATTACATGGAATTTAAAGACAATTATTCCACCTGGAGAATAGATTTCATAATGTAACTTGTTCAAACACCCCAAACATTGTATATTCACTGTGCTTCTTACTGTGTTATATATACAAAAGATTATTACCTGAACATCAATTCATGTATGTATTCAGTGCTGTATCAGGGGTGACCACTGTATGTATAGTAGGATCGGATACAATTTTCTGCAGATGGACAAAAATACATGGAATTTGTTGTTTTTTTAAACTTATTGCCTGAGTAGTAAATAAATGAGCTTGAGTCTTTGGGATCAAAGCCAAGAAATTCTTTTCTATTTAGATACCTTTTTATGTATCACGGATTAGATGCAATCTTATCTTGAAGTGGAAGGGAGCTTGGGGCTCATATGCCGTTGTGTGAGCTTACTTCCTTCTACAGACTTGCTTATATTCTTCCGTTTTTTTGGATAAGAACGTCTATTCATGAAAACAGAAGATGTATTAAAAATAATTTACTCTCGTCATCTTTTACTAAATGACATAGTGCTAGGGTAACTTTATTATAATCATGGACCGACAATCAGACCCTCATTGCGGATTGACTTAGTAAAGGCATCTTTACCGGGATCTGAAATTTGAGTACTATCTATACATAGGGTTAACGCCTTACTCTGTCCTGGACTTGGTGTCAGTAAAATTGAACTATATAGGCTTAGATAAGCTAATCTGTATACCGGTAGGGGGTAACCTTGATAGGGGAGTCCTACCGGTGTTCACGATATTTAAAAAGGATTTTTTAAAAAAATGTTTTTTTTAAAAACTTGAAATCGGTTACAACGCTATATGAGTATGCACTACCGTGATTGTTGTACTATTATACAAAAAAGTGTTCTAATCGGATCGCCGGTACATCGGGTTTGCAAGTTTGCTTAAATACGTGCATGCGGCGGTCTTTCAGAGATTACAAGCTAATCTCCCTAGTATTTAAAGTGTAAAGAAAGGTCTGAAATTCAAGGTCAGTCAGTAGCGTTTTCACAGTTTACTCTCAATAAACTAACGCCAACTAAGCTTTAGGAAGAAACCCTCGATCGGTTCTATATTTTAACAAAATGATTCCATCTCTCTTACCTTCGTGTAGAACAGCGGCCTCCCTGTCACCTGGTCCTGATACAGCTTATTCATTCGAGTGGCTTGTATTTCCGAGTAACCATTTATATTGAACCTTTGCGCACGGAATTCATGTTCCGGTGCGCGATCACGTGATCTTGGTCATGTGATCCAAGTCGAATGAAATGTGTCGGCCATATTAGAACAGGTTTATTCACAGATTTATTGCTATAGCCCCACGGATATACCTATTCTTCTAAGGGATATTCATTTAAGGTTTTGTTTAGTCACCCCATAATGATAATATTCATATCTTTTCTAGTTTCAGAGACACTCATTTTATCGCTTACCGCATTCGGTCGGATATAAATCATTTCGATAATCAATGTGACCATGTCTAATTAAATAGATCCGCCATCTTGTGATGGTTTACACTAAATCGGGGCATATGGTTATAATATACCAATTAATTCTAGAGGAATATAGATGAGGATGGTTTACTAATCAACAACTATCTTACCACCACCTTGGTATATTTTCCTATTCGTGGAGGATGGGTCACGCTCAAGTCAGAATCACTCCAAGGATATAATTCGGTGATCTACACTATATAAATTGTATAGTATCGTCTGACTATTAATTGTATTGCTTTTTAGTGGACTATAGGTCTCTCTCTACCTGGAGATTTAAAAGGGGTAAATTTACACTATGTGACTTTCAATGTTGACTTATTAAAGAAGGAAAAGCCTAACTACATGAAGGATATTATCATAACTCGATCTTTCTGTGGCATAAAGGAGGATATGTTTATATCCATAGTTTACCTCAATTTTTCAGAAACCCTGTAAGGAGATAGAGAAAATGTTTGTTTTGTTACTAAAAAACCCATCTCCTATTTATAGTTAGTGAATTTTCTTTCATTTACGGGTTGAGTATGGCCCCAGTATGTGGTTATGGAATGATACCTTGATTACTCATTAATACTATCCGGGAAGTTTATAGGATAACGCCTGTCTTAATCCCGATATTGTTAGAGATAAAGAATGTTTTGTATTATTTTTGTTATATTATCCTCTCCCAATCTTTTTTGCTATTAAGTCCCTTTCGTACAGAATTAAATTTGGACATATAAAATTGTTCTTGCTTTTTCCGCTTTGTCGTTATGTCTCCTCCTCTCGTGTTCATTTTGATGGACTCCAGAACACACAATTTCAGTTCCTGGTTGGTGTGCTTGGCAGTCATCCAATGATCAACCAGAGGCGTAGTGCTTTTGTTGGTTCTGATTGCAGACCTGTGTTCGTTAAGTCTAGTTCTTATTTCTCTAGATGTTTCGCCTATATATGTAAGGTTGCAGGGACACTGAATTAAATAGATTAGATTTTTAGACCTGCAGTTTTGAAACTCCGAGAATCTACGAGTTTTACTGTTTATTGTTATTTCTGTACCTCTAATAATGTTGTTACAGTTTCCACATCCACTACACGGAAAAGTTCCTTTTGGTAGTGGGTTTTTGTCTATAGTCGTTTGTCTATCTGAGTTGGTTTCCCTGTATGTTTTCACTAGGCTGTTTCTGATTGTTTTATTTCTTCTATAAGAAAACATAGGTTTCGGAAGAATGGTACCATTTTGATTGGACACCAAGCTCCAATTTCTGTTTATTATGTTTTTCATTTTATTGTTGATACTGCTATGGTTAGTTACAAAGATCAGTGGTGTATCCTTCTTCTCATTACTTTTTTTATTGAAAAAATCATCCCTGTTGTAATATTTAGCCCTTTTGTAGGAGTGTCGTATTAGTTTTTTTGGGTACCCTCTTTCTAAAAAATTTTTGGGGGGCATGTGTGGGTGAAAAATGCACTTAAAGTTACATTTCAGGGGTGCAGGGGGGGGGGTACTTTGAACCCTCCCTGCACCCTTGAAATTGCATTTTCAATTTGCGATTCGCAAATTGCGAATCGCAAATTGAAAATGACTTCCCATTCATTCCTATGGGCCTCTAGGCCCATAGCAATCAATGGGAAGGGATTCCTTAATTGCCTTTCGCAAATTGTGAATCGCAATTAAGGAAATTTAAGACATCGCAAAAAAAATAGCGATTTCTTGGTGCATAGCCGTTTGCGATTTCTTACTTGCGATTCCTTAATTTTCGCAATTAAGAAATCTCAAACGGCAACAATGATGCAAGTGGCCGATAATCACTTTATTTTGTAGTAAGCAACAACACAGTCAGCTTACCGTGCTAGCACACGGGCATCGGTTTGACCATGGCAGCTGGGTAGCTTGGATCTGTTTGGAGGCTCTTAGTTAGTCTTAGTTCAGCACCAGTTTGACTCTCTCTGGTTTGTTTAGTCGAAGGGGTTCACCCCCTCCCCCCATAGAAGGAAGACTGGAAAAAAAAGTGGAGGGAAACAGCAGTTTTGAGTTAAATTTACTAAAAAGTAGTATGATGTATGCATCAAATAATCTGGATATGTAACATGGCCTCCTATCATTTTCAAAGTATATATCATCTTTCCTTACTTTTATCTGCTATCTCCTTTTGGAAAAAATCAAAAATAACACAGATTTAAATCTATGCAGAGCTAGTCCTCAGGTTAGATGTTTCTTGGGCTCAGACTCCACAGCTAAGGATCAGCCTTCAGGAAATCGCCAGGTTCAGAAGTCAGACTGTAAGGTTATATCAGTCATGCAGGGATTTGCCTCAGACAGCAGCAGTGTGTGCCATGTATAATGTAACCACTTTAGATGCCCTCACATGAGTAGTGAAAGAATAGCCGCAGACAGCAGCCAATAGCATCCATGCAATGATAGCAATAAATGCACCTTCCTCATCATGAATTAATATTCAAGTGTCAACAATAAGTATTTTAGGTAATGCCACTTAGAAGGCAATGTTTTCATAAAGTGAGGTAAGGCAGGAACCTTAGGCGCCACCTAGTTATTCCAAAAATCTAAAAAACTTGCCATTTTCTGAGCTCGGCTCCGATCCAGAAGGCAACATGCTGTGTTGTCTTGAGAAATGAAATTCGTCACTCAGTTCAGGAAAGCACTCAGTTCTCAAACTGCAAAGCTTTCACTCAAATTCCTTTTTTTATTTTTGTTAAACTTTTTCCCCTCAAAATTGCCTGGGTGTTCATCAATTCTCAAGTTATTCCATGTCGGTCAGTTACAGATTGTCGAGGATGACTTTATTATTTGCATTTCTATGCTTTTAGGTTTTGCTTTTCATTTTATACATTTAATACCGAGAAAACAAGGAATCCTGCATGCACTGGGGAACATCTTTTTAGGAACGGTATTTCTGGTTTCCCCATTATACATGGGGTGCCTACAAACTACAGTAGCCACAGGGCATTTTGCTGTCATTAGTGACGTAAGGAACTTAAAGACGTCTGGAGTAGGAGAATTTCCCATCTCGATTAAAGGAAATATTCATAAGGAAGGCCCCTAGCTGTTGCATTAAACAATCACTGGCGGTCATTTACTTGAGTGTGCTAATCAAATGACTCATGCACACATCATGATTTATTTAGCAAGCACAGGCTACAGAACACGTTCACTATCAGGACCCTGCATAGTGGAAGGTTGCATTTGAAAAGTCATGCAGCCACATGCATCAAAGGAAATTGCATTCGCAAACGGTGCGAATCGCAAAATTCGGCCGTTTGCGAATGCAATTCCCATTATTGGGATGCATTAACATATTTGTAATTTTCGCAAATTAAGAAAGCGCAAAATTGCGATTTCTTATATTGCGATTGCATTAAAGGAATCTCAAATTGAGATTCCTTAAATGCAATGCATCAAACTCTAAAAAGTTGCGAATTCATAAATAAGGGGAGCAAATTACCATGAAGTTGACCTTCATGGTAATTTGCGAAAACTTTAGTGCATTTTTCAAAGTTCCATTTTACACACACACATGCCCTTGGGGCATGTGAGTGTGCAAAATGTACTACTAAGCAGATTTCAGGGGTGCAACAGGGTGTCCTTTGGACACCCCTGCACCCTTGAAATTGCATTCTTAATTTGCGAATTTTCAATGGTAATTTGCAGATTAAGAATGTCTTTCCATTCATTCCTATGGGCCTCTAGGCCCATAGGAATGGATGGGGAAGTATTCCTTAATTGCGATTCTCAATTAGAGAATCGCAATTAAGGAATTTTAAGAAATCGCTATTTTTACAGTGATTTCTTGATGCATTGCAGTTTGCAATTCCTTAATTGAGATTCCTTATTTTTTGCAATTAAGGAATCGCAAAATGCAATATTGATGCATGTGCCTGACTATTCGGGCGTTAAGAGTAGAGGGGTCCCAGTGAGGGAGAGCAAGTTATTTAAGAATCATTAGAATGAATCTAATCAACAAAAAATACCTCTATAATGTTTTATTCACACTATAGGAAAACGAGCAATATTAACCCCTTCGGGGCTGATGACGAGCTGGGCTCGTCATGGTGTAGCCTCCTCAAACACTGATGACGAGCCCAGCTCGTCATGAGCCCCACCCTCGGGGGAAGCGCTGGCGCTCCCCCCGAGGTTCTCTGATCTTCGTTGTTTTGCTGGGGGCGGCAGCGGAAGACCTTCCGCTGCCGCCCCCGCCCCCCCCATGGGAATCCCTGATGACGTCAGCGCGCACAGCGCGCGCTGACATCATCAGGGATTCCCAGCGCTCGGGAAGCCATCTGCTTCCTGCGCGTCTGGGGAAAAGGTAAGATTGCGGTGTCTGGCGGGGGTTTGGGGCAGCGAAGAGGCATCAGGGGAGAGGAAAGAGTTTTTCCTCTCCCCTGATGTCTCTTTGCAGGGCATTTCTGCCTCACGATCGCGCACAGCGTCGCGATTGTGCGGCGGAAATGCCCCCACTAGCACCAGGGATGTAATTTTAGATTATAGGAAGCGACCCCTTGGGCAAGGGTCGCTTCCAGGCGGGCTGTGATAATGTTTTCGTTTTTCTGCCCCCCCTGGGGGCAAATCGGCCCGTTTTTTCGGCCGTTTTGCCCCCAGGGGGGGCAGAAATTCCCCACTAGCACCAGGGTTGTTTTTTGGAGCCAAGATGGCGGCCATATTTTTTGTTTACGTTTTTCTGTCCCCCCTGGGGGCAAATCGGCCCGTTTTTTTGCCGTTTTGCCCCCAGGGGGGGGACAGAAAATGCCCACTAGCACCAGGGATTTTGTTTTTAGCTTTTAGGAAGCGACCCCTTGGGCAAGGGTTGCTTCCAGGTGGCCTCACACTTAACTTTTTGTTTTTCTGCCCCCCCTGGGGGCAAATCGGCCTGTTTTTCGGCCGTTTTGCCCCCAGGGGGGGCAGAAATTTCCCACTAGCACCAGGGATATTTGTTGGGGCACTGTGTTTCTTTTGGGAAGCGACCCCTTGGGTAAGGGTCGCTTCCAGGTGGCCATGATTGTGTTTTTTGTTTTTCTGTCCACCCTAGGTGCAAATCGGCCCGTTTTATTTGCCTTTTTGCCCCCGGGGGGGGGCAGAAAATACCCACTAGCACCAGGGAATTTATATTTAGATTTAGGAAGCGACCCCTTGGGCAAGAAGTACTGCTTGGCTGGCGGTGTGTGTGGAGTGGCACTTGGCTTGCAGTGTGCGTGAAGTGGTGTTTGGCTGGTGGAGTGGCGCTTGGCTGGATGGTGTGCGTGGAGTGGTACTTGGCTGTCTGTGCACGGAGTGCTGCTTGGCTGGCGGTGTGTGTGGAGGTGCGCATGGCTGGATGGTGTGCGTGGAGTGGTACTTGGCTGTCTGTGCACGGAGTGGTGCTTGGCTGGCAGTGTGCGTGGAGTGGTGCTTGGCTGGCGGTGTGCGTGGAGTGGCGCTTGGCTTGCAGTGCGCGTGGAGTGGCGCTTGGCTTGCAGTGTGCGTGGAGTGGTGCTTGGCTGGCGGTGTGTGTGGAGTGGCCCTTGGCTGGTGGTCTGCATTGAGTGGTACTTGGCTGTCTGTGCACGGAGTGGTGCTTGGCTGGCGGTGTGTGTGGAGTGGCGTTTGGCTGGATGGTGTGCGTGGAGTGGTACTTGGCTGTCTGTGCACGGAGTGGTGCTTGGCTGGCGGTGTGCATGGAGTGGTGCTTGGCTGGCGGTGTGCGTGGAGTGGCGCTTGGCTTGCAGTGTGCGTGGAGTGGCGCTTGGCTTGCAGTGTGCGTGGAGTGGCGCTTGGCTTGCAGTGTGCGTGGAGTGGTGCTTGGCTTGCAGTGTGCGTGGAGTGGTGCTTGGCTGGCGGTGTGCGTGGAGTGGCGCTTGGCTTGCAGTGTGCGTGGAGTGGCGCTTGGCTTGCAGTGTGCGTGGAGTGGTGCTTGGCTGGCGGTGTGTGTGGAGTGGCCCTTGGCTGTCGGTGTGCGCTGAGTGGTGTTTGGCTGGCGGTGTGCGTGGAGGGGTACTTGGCTATCTACGCACGGAGTGGTGCTTGGCTGGCGGTGTGTGTGGAGTGGCGCTTGGCTGGTGGTGTGTGTGGAGTGGCGCTTGGCTGGTGGTGTGTGTGGAGTGGCGCTTGGCTTGCAGTGTGCGTGGAGTGGTGTTTGGCTGGCGGTGTGTGTGGAGTGGCGTTTGGCTGGTGGTGTGCGTTGAGTGGTACTTTGCTGTCTGTGCACGGAGTGGTGCTTGGCTGGCGGTGTGCGTGGAGCGGTGCTTGGCTGGCGGTGAGTGGCGCTTGGCTTGCGGTGTGCGTGGAGTGGTGCTTGGCTGGCGGTGTGTGTGGAGTGGCGTTTGGCTGGATGGTGTGCGTGGAGTGGTACTTGGCTGTCTGTGCATGGAGTGGTGCTTGGCTGGCGGTGTGCGTGGAGTGGTGCTTGGCTGGCGGTGTGCGTGGAGTGGCGCTTGGCTTGCAGTGTGCGTGGAGTGGCGCTTGGCTTGCAGTGTGCGTGGAGTGGCGCTTGGCTTGCAGTGTGCGTGGAGTGGTGCTTGGCTGGCGGTGTGCGTGGAGTGGCGCTTGGCTTGCAGTGTGCATGGAGTGGCGCTTGGCTTGCAGTGTGCGTGGAGTGGCGCTTGGCTTGCAGTGTGCGTGGAGTGGTGCTTGGCTGGCGGTGTGCGTGGAGTGGCGCTTGGCTTGCAGTGTGCGTGGAGTGGCGCTTGGCTTGCAGTGTGCGTGGAGTGGTGCTTGGCTGGCGGTGTGTGTGGAGTGGCCCTTGGCTGTCGGTGTGCGCTGAGTGGTGTTTGGCTGGCGGTGTGCGTGGAGGGGTACTTGGCTATCTACGCACGGAGTGGTGCTTGGCTGGCGGTGTGTGTGGAGTGGCGCTTGGCTGGTGGTGTGTGTGGAGTGGCGCTTGGCTGGTGGTGTGTGTGGAGTGGCGCTTGGCTTGCAGTGTGCGTGGAGTGGTGTTTGGCTGGCGGTGTGTGTGGAGTGGCGTTTGGCTGGTGGTGTGCGTTGAGTGGTACTTTGCTGTCTGTGCACGGAGTGGTGCTTGGCTGGCGGTGTGCGTGGAGCGGTGCTTGGCTGGCGGTGAGTGGCGCTTGGCTTGCGGTGTGCGTGGAGTGGTGCTTGGCTGGCGGTGTGTGTGGAGTGGTACTTGGCTGTCGGTGTGCGCTGAGTGGTGCTTGGCTGGTGGTGTGTGTGGAGTGGTGCTTGGCTGGCGGTGTGTGTGGAGTGGCGCTTGGCTGGATGGTGTGCATGGAGTGGTACTTTGCTGTCTGTGCATGGAGTGGTACTTGGCTGTCAGTGCACGGAGTGGTGCTTGGCTGGCGGTGTGTGTGCAGTGGTACTTGGCTGTCGGTGTGTGCTGAGTGGTGTTTGGCTGGCGGTGTGCATGGTCTGGTGCTTGGATGGTGGTGTGGGTGGACTGGCGCTCGGCTGGCAGTGTGCGAGTACTAACTTTCTGTTGGTCACTACACACACTGCTAGTTGAGTGACACTCTACCCAGTCCATCATTTTGTGTAGTTGCTGTGGCAGATACGTAAGTGATGGGCCCTTGAATGGCGCTGTCTGCTGGTGTGAGTGTTGTAATGTGATGGGTCCGCGGCTGGCGGTGGGTGGGCCAAAGGCCTGTGACTAAGGCAGTGGGACTTAACTTGTAAAACTTACATGCTACTTTTTTAAAAATTCATTTTTGGCCTGTTCTGCTTTGGGGCACCCACGCAAGTGAGGTATCCTTTTACTCGGGAGAACAAGGGGAACGCTGGGTGGTAGGACATTTTTGCCGGCACGGAGATCCCACGCAAAAAAGTTTGGAAAAGTGATATTTTTACCTAATTTTAAGGTTTGCAAGGAGTTCTGGGTAGGAAAACATTAGGGGACCCACGCATGCCATACCTCCTTGGAAGCCCCCGGGTGTCTACTTTTCAGAAATGTGTGGGTTTGGTAGGTTTCCCTAGATGGCCGTCTAGCACGGTGCCCAAAACCCAGGTAATCCCTCTTGCAAAAGCTGGTGGTATTGAATGTCAGTACCACCAGCTTTTGCAAAAGGGGTTACCTGGGTTTTTGGCCCTGTGCTAGACGGCCATCTAGGGAAACCTACCAAACCCATACATTTCTGAAAAGTAGACACCCGGGGGCTTCCAAGGAGGTATGGCTTGCGTGGATCCTCCAACGTTCCTTTACCCAGAATCCCTTGCAAACCTCAATTTTTGCTGGAAAAATCAGTTTTCTCACACTTTTTATGCGTGGGAAAGCGTGGCGTCACTGGGCTCACACAAATTTCCTCCCACCCAGCGTTCCCCCAGGTCTCCCGATAAAAATGGTACCTCACTTGCGTGGGTAGGCATAGTGGCTGCAACAGGAAACGGTCCAAATCGTACGGTGGAGAAATTACAATAACCAATAGCAACATTACCTTCTTTTTTGGGGGGTAGGATTGAGTTTTTGGACCGGGGCTCAGCGGGCATCTTCGGAAACTACCAAACCCAAACAGTTCTGAAAACTAGACACCCGGGGGAGTCCAGGGAGGTATGGCATGCGTGGGTCCCCCAATGTTTTCCTACCCAGAAATCCCTGCAAACCACAAATTTAGGTTAAAAAAACAGTTTTCCATACATTTTTGCGTGGGATCGCCGTGTCGGCACAAATGTCCTACCACCCTGCGTTCCCCTTGTTCTCCCGAGTAAAATGATACCTCACTTGTGTGGGTGGGCCAAAGGCCTGTGACTAAGGCAGGGGGGCTTAATTTGTTACACTGAAATACTACTTTTTTCAACATTCGTTTTTGGCCTGTTCTGCTTTGGGGCACCCACACAAGTGAGGTATCCTTTTACTCGGGAGAACAAGGGGAGCGCTGGGTGGTAGGACATTTTTGCCGGCACGGTGATTCCACGCAAAAAAGTTTGAAAAAGTGATTATTTTACCTAATTTTAAGGTTTGCAAGGTGTTCTGGGTAGGAAAACGTTCGGGGACCCACGCATGCCATACCTCCCTGGACTCCCCCGGGGGTCTACTTTTCAGAACTGTTTGGGTTTTGTACTTTCCAAAGAATACCACCGAGCCCCGGGCCAAAAACTCAGGTGCCCCCCCCCCAAAATCAAGGTTGTTTTGCAATTTGGTATTGTAAATTCACCACCGTACAATTTGAACCATTTCCTTTCGCAGCCACTATGCCTACCCACGCAAGTGAGGTACCATTTTTATCGGGAGACCTGGGGGAACGCTGGGTGGGAGGAAATTTCTGTGAGCCCAGTGACGCCACGCTTTCCCACACAAAAAAATTGTGAGAAAACTGACTTTTTCTGCAAAAATTGAGGTTTGCAAGGGATTCTGGGTAAAGGAACGTTGGAGGAGCCACGCAAGCCATACCTCCTTGGAAGCCCCCGGGTGTCTACTTTTCAGAAATGTGTGGGTTTGGTAGGTTTTCCTACATGGCCGTCTCGCACGGGGCCAAAAACCCAGGTAACCCCTCTTTCAAAAGCTGGTGGGATTGACATTCAATACCACCAGCTTTTGCAAAAGGGGTTACCTGGGTTTTTGGCCCCGTGCGAGACGGCCATGTCGGGAAACCTACAAACCCACACATTTCTGAAAAGTAGACACCCGGGGGCTTCCAAGGAGGTATGGCTTGCGTGGATCCTCCAACGTTCCTTTACCCAGAATCCCTTGCAAACCTCAATTTTTGCTGAAAAAATCAGTTTTTTCACAATTTTTATGCATGGGAAAGCGTGGCGTCACTGGGCTCACACAAATTTCCTCCCACCCAGCGTTCCCCCAGGTCTCCCGATAAAAATGGTACCTCACTTGCGTGGGTAGGCATAGTGGCTGCAACAGGAAACGGTCCAAATCGTACGGTAGAGAAATTACAATAATCAATAGCAACATTACCTTCTTTTTTGGGGGGTAGGATTGAGTTTTTGGACCGGGGCTCGGCGGGCATCTTTGGAAACTACCAAACCCAAACAGTTCTGAAAACTAGACACCCGGGGGAGTCCAGGGAGGTATGGCATGCGTGGGTCCCCCAATGTTTTCCTACCCAGAAATCCCTGCAAACCACAAATTTAGGTTAAAAAAACAGTTTTCCATACATTTTTGCGTGGGATCGCCGTGTCGGCACAAATGTCCTACCACCCTGCGTTCCCCTTGTTCTCCCGAGTAAAATGATACCTCACTTGTGTGGGTGGGCCAAAGGCCTGTGACTAAGGCAGGGGGGCTTAATTTGTTACACTGAAATACTACTTTTTTCAACATTCGTTTTTGGCCTGTTCTGCTTTGGGGCACCCACACAAGTGAGGTATCCTTTTACTCGGGAGAACAAGGGGAGCGCTGGGTGGTAGGACATTTTTGCCGGCACGGTGATTCCACGCAAAAAAGTTTGAAAAAGTGATTATTTTACCAAATTTTAAGGTTTGCAAGGTGTTCTGGGTAGGAAAACGTTCGGGGACCCACGCATGCCATACCTCCCTGGACTCCCCCGGGGGTCTACTTTTCAGAACTGTTTGGGTTTTGTACTTTCCAAAGAATACCACCGAGCCCCGGGCCAAAAACTCAGGTGCCCCCCCCCCAAAATCAAGGTTGTTTTGCAATTTGGTATTGTAAATTCACCACCGTACAATTTGAACCATTTCCTTTCGCAGCCACTATGCCTACCCACGCAAGTGAGGTACCATTTTTATCGGGAGACCTGGGGGAACGCTGGGTGGGTGGAAATTTCTAGATCCACGCAGATTCCGGAACTTTCCACCACAGAAATGTGAGGAAAATGCGTTTTTTTCCCCAATTTCTTAGCTTTGCAAGGGATTCTGGGTAAGAGAACCTGGGGGTAGGCCGTCGAGTGACCCCATCCTGAATTCCCCTGGGTGTCTACTTTTCAAAAATGTATAGGTTTGCTAGGTTTCCCTAGGTGCCGGCAGAGCTAGGGTTCAAAAACAAAAGGTAGTCTCTTTGCCCAAAACGTGCACAATTTCACTGAAAAATTGAGTTGTGACCACGTTGCGTTTTGCACTGTTTCCTGTCGCAGCCACTATGCCTACCGAGGCAAATGAGATACCATTTTTCTCGGGAGACCTGGGGGAACGCTGGGTGGGTGGAAATTTGTTGATCCACGCAGATTCCGGAACTTTCCACCACAGAAATGTGAGGAAAATGCGTTTTTTTTTCCAATTTCTTAGCTTTGCAAGGGATTCTGGGTAAGAGAACCTGGGGGTAGGCAGTCGAGTGACCCCATCCTGAATTCCCCTGTGTGTCTACTTTTCAAAAATGTATAGATTTGCTAGGTTTCCCTAGGTGCCGGCAGAGCTAGGGTTCAAAAACAAAAGGTAGTCTCTTTGCCCAAAACGTGCACAATTTCACTGAAAAATTGAGTTGTGACCACGTTGCGTTTTGCACTGTTTCCTGTCGCAGCCACTATGCCTACCCAGGCAAATGAGATACCATTTTTCTCGGGAGACCTGGGGGAACGCTGGGTGGGTGGAGATTTGTTGATCCACGCAGATTCCGGAACTTTCCACCACAGAAATGTGAGGAAAATGCGTTTTTTTTTCCAATTTCTTAGCTTTGCAAGGGATTCTGGGTAAGAGAACCTGGGGGTAGGCAGTCGAGTGACCCCATCCTGAATTCCCCTGGGTGTCTACTTTTCAAAAATGTATAGGTTTGCTAGGTTTCCCTAGGTGCCGGCAGAGCTAGGGTTCAAAAACAAAAGGTAGTCTCTTTGCCCAAAACGTGCACAATTTCACTGAAAAATTGAGTTGTGACCACGTTGCGTTTTGCACTGTTTCCTGTCGCAGCCACTATGCCTACCCAGGCAAATGAGATACCATTTTTCTCGGGAGACCTGGGGGAACGCTGGGTGGGTGGAAATTTGTTGATCCACGCAGATTCCGGAACTTTCCACCACAGAAATGTGAGGAAAATGCGTTTTTTTTTCCAATTTCTTAGCTTTGCAAGGGATTCTGGGTAAGAGAACCTGGGGGTAGGCAGTCGAGTGACCCCATCCTGAATTCCCCTGGGTGTCTACTTTTCAAAAATGTATAGGTTTGCTAGGTTTCCCTAGGTGCCGGCAGAGCTAGGGTTCAAAAACAAAAGGTAGTCTCTTTGCCCAAAACGTGCACAATTTCACTGAAAAATTGAGTTGTGACCACGTTGCGTTTTGCACTGTTTCCTGTCGCAGCCACTATGCCTACCCAGGCAAATGAGATACCATTTTTCTCGGGAGACCTGGGGGAACGCTGGGTGGGTGGAAATTTGTTGATCCACGCAGATTCCGGAACTTTCCACCACAGAAATGTGAGGAAAATGCTGTTTTTTTTCCAATTTCTTAGCTTTGCAAGGGATTCTGGGTAAGAGAACCTGGGGGTAGGCAGTCGAGTGACCCCATCCTGAATTCCCCTGGGTGTCTACTTTTCAAAAATGTATAGGTTTGCTAGGTTTCCCTAGGTGCCGGAAGAGCTAGGGTTAAAAAACAAAAGGTAGTCTCTTTGTCCAAAGAGCGCAAGATTTCACTGGGAAATTGAGGTGCGACCATGTTGCGTTTTGCGCTGTTTCGTGTCGCAGCCACTATGCCTACCCACGCAAGTGAGGTACCATTGTTTTCGGGAGACCTGGGGGAACACTGGGTGGGTGGAAATTTGTTGATCCAAGCAGATTCCAGAACTTTCCTCCACAGAAATGTGAGGAAAATGTGTTTTTTTTGTCAAATTCGTAGGTTTGCAAGGGATTCTGGGTAACAAGACCTGGTGGTAGGCAGTCAAGTCACCCCATCCTGAATTCCCCTGGGTGTCTACTTTTCAAAAATGTATAGGTTTGCTAGGTTTCCCTAGGTGCCGACAGAGCTAGGGTGCAAAAACTACAGGTAGGCACTTTGCTAAAAAAGGGTCAATTTGTAACTGCAAAATTTAGGTGTCACCACTTTGCATTTTGCGCCGTTTCCTGTCGCAGGCACAAGGGCGACCCACACAAGTGAGGTACCGTTTTTATCGGGAGACTTGGGGTAATTCAGATTTGTAAATCAACTGTTATTACCAATTGAGCTTTTGCGCATTTCTCCCTTTCAATGAAAGACATTGTGTAAAAAAAAAATAATTTTGAAAAATGACCAATAATTCTCATGCTAGTATGAGTATTCCCAATTTTGAAAATTAGCAATAATATACTGTTTCTGAACTCTATATTTTGTACCCAATTCAGAAATACATAGGTGTCTTTCATACAGATTTTTCCATGTATACATTTTCCAAGACAAAGTGCTCTATACCCAGTAAATGAAAAAATACCATTGCAAGTTGCTGCTCAGTTTTTGGATCTGGGTTCGTCGGGTTCTTGGTGAAACTACAAGTCCTATATATCCCCACAACCAGGAATGTCTAACGGATGTAACGGTATATTGCTTTCTAAGAGCTGTCAAAACTAGAAAAAGTTATAGGTGAAAACGTTGAGACAAAAGGCTGTTTTTTTCTACAAATTTTCAATTATTCCAATATTTAACTGTTAGTTTCTATAAAGAAACCTTCATGGATTTAGACAAATGACCCCTTTCTGAATTCAGAATTTTGTCTACTTTTTGAAAATGTACAGCTTTCTAGGATCCATTATTGCTTTCAAACTCATTTCTACCATTAACTGGAAGGAGGTGGAAAGCTCTAAAAATAGCAAAAATAGGCTATGTCCCAGAAAAATGCCAAAACTGTGTGAAAAATGTCGGTTCTCTGACAAAAGACTGTCATTTCCTAAAAGCTGAGAAAATGGAGATTTCAGCCCCACAAACCCTTTTTTGATAACATTTTCAGGGAAAAACCCAGAGGCTTTCATTTGCAGCCCGTTTTTCCCATTTTTCTGAAAAAAACAAAAAAATCACTATATTTTGGTTAATTTCTGGGACCCCTCCAAGGTAATCCACAAACCCTGGGCGCCTTTAGAATCCACATGATGTTGGAAGAAAAGGACGCAAATTTGGCGTGGATAGCTTATGTGGTCAAAAAGTTACAGGGGCCTAAGCGCGCACTACCCCAAATAGCCAAAAAAGGGCTCAGCACAGGAGGGGAAAAGGCCTAGCAGCGAAGGGGTTAAGCATTCACAAAGCATACACAATTGTAATGGTACAGGTGCCCCTGGGGATAGAGGGGAAGTGATATAGTGAGGGTAAAGTGGAGGGAGTTCTTTGTGACAATAAAAACACGATATTGATCGAATGATATTAGGATACCAATGTGAAATAATAAGCAAAGTAAATGGTTAGTCAATGTCAAAGTTTCAAAGAACATGCCCCAGTGTCCATCATGAACACGAATGGTGGGTTGAAAGGGGCTGTTGAGGGGACGTATGTCGACGTTTCGACCCTAAGAAAGCAGGATGGGTAAGATTCCTTGCACGTGGGTCTTCTTCAGGACGGGCGGTATAGTAGGGGCAGCCAACCTGAGTACATCGGTTTGGGGATGAAGTTAATCCAAGTAAGGGTCCATGACATTGGTTCAATACTAATGAACCCGAGTTAGACGCTGAGCTGCTTGCCGACCGTAACTGCGCCTGATTTAATTAGCGACTCGCCTCAACCGTAGATTACACCAGCGGACTTCTAACCCACTCGATTGTTCGAGTGGTTCCCCGTCCAGCAACTGGATCCACCCCGGGAAATCCGGACTTTACTTCATTAGTATTGAACCAATGTCATGGACCCTTACTTGGATTAACTTCATCCCCAAACCGATGTACTCAGGTTGGCTGCCCCTACTATACCGCCCGTCCTGAAGAAGACCCACGTGCAAGGAATCTTACCCATCCTGCTTTCTTAGGGTCGAAACGTCGACATACGTCCCTCAACAGCCCCTTTCAACCCACCATTCGTGTTCATGATGGACACTGGGGCATGTTCTTTGAAACTTTGACATTGACTAACCATTTACTTTGCTTATTATTTCACATTGGTATCCTAATATCATTCGATCAATATCGTGTTTTTATTGTCACAAAGAACTCCCTCCACTTTACCCTCACTATATCACTTCCCCTCCATCCCCAGGGGCACCTGTACCATTACAATTGTGTATGCTTTGTGAATGCTTAATATTGCTCGTTTTCCTATAGTGTGAATAAAACATTATAGAGGTATTTTTTGTTGATTAGATTCATTCTAATGATTCTTAAATAACTTGCTCTCCCTCACTGGGACCCCTCTACTCTTAACGATAGCTACCCAGGTCCCAGCGACTTTATTGGGTTAACCCTTGTCTTACATAACGTGACTATTCGGGCGAGCTGTCCAAATCAGAACAAAACGCATCCTAAAAACATCAATTAAAATCACAAAGCTAAGAAAGTAGTGCAATCCTAAGGAGTTTCGAGGCATCAAGCAAGACATATTTTGGGGAGCCCTGTGTGTAAAAAGTTTGAATATGTTACCTATTGAATTATTTGTTAAACGTTCAGAAATGAGGGTGCACAAAAACAGCCGAAAGCTCAAGCCACCCTGCATTCACTGGCTATTTCCTTTCGTGCTTGAACCTAGATGATTTTTGTCTGCAATATTATACTTGTAATTTACTGTCTAATCAGCTGTTTCTCCAATTGCTGGAAGGACATTCTGATGGGGACATGGCGGCTGTTTAGTGGATTAGTGCATAATATTAAAATAACACATATGCACGAACTTGTAGTTTTGAATAACGAACATGCACAATCACAAATAAACCCCCTTCAAAAAAGCTCACATTCTTGCTGGAACACTGACAGTCAAAGCCTTGCTCCGAGGATTTACACCATTCATTGGGTTAAAGCTGATAATTTTTTCCTTAAGTCTTTTCTGTCCTGCCCCTACACTTCACTTTCTATGTGCATTCTTTTCTTCTTTAACAGTGACCTCCTGCTCTGCTGAGTGATTGAAAATGGATGGGCCACGAGATGAAGTTGCAGCGTAAAAAGAGATAAAGAGAGGGTTGAGGCATATAGAGAAAGGTAAACTTTATACAGAGGTAGAGAGAGAGGGTGAAGTTCAGAGTGGGTGGCAAATAGAGACAGGAAGCTGCTGTAGAATCATAAACAAAGAGTGAGATGTGGAGAAAGTTGAGGGAGAGAGAGTGAGTTGGAATAGACAGGGAGATACAGAGAAAGATACAAGAGTAGCTAATGAGATATAAAAATGAGGTCGAGAAAAAGGTCATAAAAAAGAGTAAAAATGTAAGAGATGAGGTAGAGGGAACAGAAGTAGAAAGAGTGGGTAGAGGGGAGGTAGCAACGACGGATGATGGCAATTGAGAGATAGATAAACTAAGAGAGTGAGTTGGGGTAGAAAGATGGAGGAATAAAATATGAGTTAGCGAAATGAGGCACAGAGATAGGAGTGATAAAGAGAGGATACGTGGAGAAAGGGTTGAGGGGAAAGGTAGAAAAAAGGAGGTATACTGATGGAAAAGAGATAGGTATGTCAGATAAAGAGAGAGATGAAGTTGAGAGTTAGGTGAAGTCAAGGGAAGAGAGAAACTGAGCGGTAAGTTGGAAACACAGCAGAGTGGTCAATAGAGAGGAGTGAGGTAGATAGTGATGAGGAAGACAAAGAAAGAGAAGAAAAGATGCATAATTTGTGCCTGAAAGTGCCCACCACAAAGACAAAATGAGGCCATGAGCCAGAAAGAGGTGGGGTACAAAGAGGTTAATTCAAAAGAAAGAGAGGTGAGTTAGAAAAGCTTGAACAGAGAGAGAGAGAGAGAGAGAGAGAGAGAGTACTCATAGGTAGCAATGGAGGTGACGTGAAAGATGTGATATTAAGTAAGGAGATAGATGTGAAATTGAACTAGGTGGGTCAGCTAAAGACGTACAGGGTAGTACAGAGATGTGGAATAGAAAGGTGGAGAGCATAGTAATGGATACATGTGTAGAAAGGTGGGCATAGATTTACAGAATAGTGAGGGAGACAGTTGAGGTATGCCATGAAAGGTCAAAAGGGGGTAAATAGAGGAGGATGTGGTAGAAAGAGAGGGAAAACTAAGAGGGAAGGTAGACAGCAGGTGATATGCAGAGTGCGTTAGAAGGAGGTAGACAGAGACACAGGGGTAAAAAGGGGTGACGTCATTTAGGTGGAAAGAGATAATGGAGCACAAGAGAGGTGAGGATTTTAATAATTTTTTTAGGATAAAAGAGAGGGATGTAGAAAGGCAGAGTGTTGAGGTAGGAATGGGTAGAATGAGATAGAGTCAGAAGTAGAGACAGGCAGAGAGAGGGGGAGCAGATGAGTCAGAGAAATAGACAAAGGTGAGCTAGAGAGACGACAATCACTTTACCAAAGGGCCCCGTGGAAGATGGACATCCTGGGTAATTGCCCACCTTGCCAATGTCTTAAAACGTGTTTGGAAGATACAGTATCAGTGAAACTAACGAATGGGTCAGCAATGACCAAATGTAGAACAGTACCAAACTGACTCATTTAAAAGCGTTTAATGAATTGCAGTTAAAGGTCACTAGATGACAAAAAGTTGTTCACTCTTATTGCAGTCGCAGTGAGGTTCTCCAGAAACTACATAGCTGCATGCACTAGCAGGAACAAACCAGGTCGGTGCCCAGGCACCTGGCTGAACAAAAGTAGACCTGACACTAATAGGAGCAGTGGCATCAGGATAAGGACAGACGTCGGGATTCACATGCTTAAGTACTTCCACCCAAAGTTTAAAGAAAACTGTCAGGTATGGCATATGATGCTCTCGCAGGGATGTATGACAAAGAGCCCGAGGGGTGTCAGTGAAGTCCAGCTGTTTCCTCTTCTCCTATGGAATGTTTACAGGCTGCCTAGGTAAGTAGGGATGTCAGACAAGGAATCCTGCATGTGCTCCATAATAAAATGTTTAAGTTATGGCACATTTAATCATAGGGCATACATTGTATCCCCTTCATAAGGGGCCATAGGTGTTTGTCTGTGCATGTGAAGGGGCGCTGCCAATGGCAGGCAGGAATGTTCCAAGCTGTGTTTTTCATAACTGGTTGGGTAGAACCCCTGCGCCCTAATGAATGAGCCGCTGCTGCTGTACATCAGACAGGAAGAAGAGAAGGAGCTCAGAACAGTGGCGGCTGGTGGGCTTGGAAAGTGGTGAGGTGAAAGAAAATGAGGTCAGGTGGTAGATGTGGAGGAGTGGGGGGGGGGTAATCTTTGTTTTCAGCGCACATCTCAAGCTTGGAACACTTGCTCCGACTGAGGAAAGCAGCACGTCCTCCCAGCACCTACTCACTGTTTATTATAAATGCACATAGTCTGCTCTCATTATAAATACAAACATGGCGCCATGTCCGAATCACCACAAACCTTCCCTGCTCAAACAAACACACCCAGTTTGAAACTAAATGAATATTATCAAGAAATGTGTTTTCCCCTCGAGAGCCCCTCCAAGACAGACACCCAGCACCATAGACTTAAACATAACCAGCAGTGACAGCTGGTGAGTAAAAGGCCGTCTTAGTACACCGACGACGTGCACGGTTTATGTAACAACCCCAGCAGCACGAAGTACCAGAAAAAAGGAAGAGAGCCTCGGATTAACGGAACATAGCATTTGAAAAGAAACGAAAGCTACCAATTTTGAATTGGAAAGGCACACGACGGTAGGCCAAAAGAAGGAAGCATAAGATGCATTGTGGTGCCCTCAGTTCAGTAAAGTCATAAACCATGCCCTCTCAGCACAGCTGCTGGATGGAGCCAAGGCTTTGGTGCACAATGAAACACAGACTGGTAAAATAGAAATGTACACTTAAATCTCCAACTCCAGCAGCAGCAGCTCCACTTAAAAGAGGGTTAACGCTGCATTTTTCACCTCGAGGTTGCCAACCTTTTCTCTACTTTAATGTGCAGCAAGTTTCTGTTCCAGAAGTCCCTCGTAGGCCTGGTTTAGGGGCATGGCACATCTGTACAAAGGCCGCATCGCATTGTCCCATTTCCCCAAAAAACACAATGGCAAATGACTGCACAGAATAAAGCGTACACAAAAAAACGTTGATAAAGGGACACTGCTTACACTGTATGGCCGTGGCACAACCAAACACATGTACATGTTTTTAGGCCTCTCTGCAGAGGCGCAACTAGACCCAAATTTCGGGTGAGGCTAAGACAAAATTTCGGGGTGGGGGGGGGGCTGAACCTTTAATCAGTAGGCAGAGTGGAAGAGTGGAGCTGAACTCACGAGGCCTGAGTATTAACAATGCCAAGTCATACATCATGAAGGTAGGTCATGGGTCCAAGAAGACTTATCCTTTATCCGTCAACGGGGAAAAAATACCCTATACAACAACTTTTTCCTACCTCGGTGTACTGTTCGACAGTAAACTTACATGGGGACCAGCACTAAAGAAAAAGAAAGGAGACCTAATAAGGACCAACGCGGCAATAATTGACTTTGCTCGCAAGATGGGTAACACGCCTGTGGTCGCGATAATGAAATTATATCATGCCAAAAGCACATCTGTTGCCTGCTATGGGAGCGACCTCTGGGGGTTCTTACCAGTGCCTGAGTTAACTACTACAGAGAATAACGTTTTAAAACAAATTTTATGCTTGCCGAAGAGTACGGCCAACTTTTCCACCCATGAGGAACTGGGCACGCCGTTCTTAGAGGATAAAATCGCAGTAAACCCCCTCTTGTGTTGGCTAAATTGCTGGATAAATAAGGAAATACCTTTCACCCAGAATATCTTATCTGAAGCACTCACATGGGACGGGAAGCTAAAGATACCCTGGATAAAGTACATCCGAGACTGCCTTCAGGATCTGGGCAGGTTGGACCTCTTCTTAACACCACAGATAGTAACAAAACACGACGTAACTTCTGTAAAGTCTACTTTTCTAATGACCCATCAGATGACGAGGGAAGAGACTGAACTGAAGAAGGGCAGTGTGTTGAGTCACACTTTATCCAAAACATGTATCCAAATAGAACTGTATTTATCCTGGGCCACCTCCAGATATGAGCGGTTTTTATTGACCAGATTTCGTTTTGACCTTTTCCATCTGATGCTAGCCGTGCCCAGTGGTGCCCATAGGGGACAAGTGCTGCCAGCTTGCGGCTGCGACAATAAGTCTCCGCAAGATCTGGCGCACTTTTTATTTATATGCTCCTACTACATCTTACCTCGAAAAATGTTTTTAAAACCTCTTCTTAAGAAATTGAATTTTGTTCAAATAAGGCCAGCACTAATTTATCTCAAAATGTTGCATTGTGAAAGCACTTTATACATAGTCAATTTTTTAAAGACAGCCCTGAGATTTAGGAAAAGTATGGAAGGCTAATAAGTTTCCTGATGATTTGTACCGCTGCTCCCGTATGAGATGTGATAGGCTATATTGTGACCCACTGTCCTTTTTTACTTAATGTTTTTAGTGATGAACTGTTTATATATGTGTGTGACCTGTGAAACATTCGGGTGCGGCTCTGTGTGTGCCCGGGATCTGTCTCATCCCGGGCTGCCACACACGGGGGGAGGGGGGGGCAAATCCCGCTGAGTCCAATGGGTGTTGCGCGCCTGCCTCTCTGCAATATTATATTCTTAAAATAACCTGTCACGATCATAGATTTGATGTAGTGAGCACTGAGGAGATTAAGAGAACGTACCGCATGCAGCAAGGTGCTATTTCAGAGCATGTATTTTTAGACGAGTGTTACTGAGTTCAAATGCAGCATGGGTGATTTAAACATGCAACGTGAGTGCCACGGTCAATGGCAGGAGCAAATCCCACCCCAAGGTGCGAGAACATGGAGCCACAGTTTTTGGATTTGCGGTCAGCTCCAAGATAACCTACGGATGGAGTTTAATGAACACACACACTGAGATTTAAGAACGCTTTCATTGTCTTTATGGCAGTCATGGAGTAGTCAGACTGGCATTGATTTGGAGGAGCGGTCGATTCTGTGGGAGACCAAGGGGCAGATTTACGATAAAAGTGACTCAGTGCATTCTGCAAGCCATTTGGCTGCGCCGCACTGAGTCAATTTCAAAGCACAGGGATGCCACATATTTACAACAGTATGTCGCATCTCTGTGCTTTCCCCTGCGCTGGTGCACAAATTGCAGCCATGCGCCGGTGCAGTCATCCAAGCACCATGGTGCAAGGATGCCTGCGTCGTGGGGAGATTGTTTTTGTGCAGGAAGGGAGACATTCCTGCACAAAAAAACAATCACTACTGGCATTTTCCTCTTTCGATGTGTGCTGTAGAATGCAGCACACATTGAAAGAGGAAAGAACGAGGAGAAATAAAACCATTTCTCGTCATTACGCCTCCCTACGCCTCGTGTAAAGGGGCCATATTTACAAGGACAGGAAAAGTCATGCAGGGTGGCTTTTCCTGTCCTTGTAAATATGGAGCAGTAAAATCTGCCACCAGTACGTCACAAAAAATGATGTACAGGTGGCGCAATGGGCTTGTAAATCTGCCCCCTGGTACGTGAGTACGGATTCCCGCAGCTCCACCTGTGACCCTCTTTTATTTCCAGTTTTTTTTGGGGGGGGACATATTCGCAAAAGGCTTGCAATGTTTTCCAGAGAAAGGAGCCTTTTTGATTAGTTTATATGAGGGAGAAGATTGATGCTTAAAGATGTGCTAGGGATCAAATTAGGTTATTGTATGGCAAATCCATTGTGATTCAAGCCAAAGTAATTCATACATTTATTTATACAACCCATAAAACACAGCAATGAATCAAAACACTTCAGAAACAGGGAAGGAAAAATAGAAAAGAACTGAGATGAACAATCCAAAATTAACATTTAGCATTTTTATCATTTAACATGCAATGGTGAACATAATAATGAGCGTGATTTATGATACACACTTGACTCCACCCCCATGCGGTATCGATTTCACATTAACTAAACAGATCAACACTTACACCTCAGCAAAAAAAGTTAAGAATAATTTGCAAAATTAAACCACTTACTTGTGTTGAAGGAAGCACAATGTCGACGAGGAAGCACTGAAGCAGCTATTTTTAGGTATTGCCTAGGCAGCGCACATGCGCTACTCTAGGAGAGGGCCTTTAGCAATCGGTCTGCTCCATTGCAAGCACACTCGTGGAAAACAAGCTTCCGGGGACCGGTTTCTGGCATTACAGCCATCTTCGGCCCGGCTTGCTTGAATCCTGATGGTGCAATGAGCAAGGGACTCACATCTGAGTATACCCTTCCACGCTTATGGTGGACAAAACGATTCAGAAAAGGGGGTGGTGATGGACAGAGTATCTGAATTAAACAGAACACTCCTACCCAATCTACAGATCAGGGCTTCATCCATCACCGTTTTTTAGCTCACTGCACCATCTCAGCTCAGAACCTGGCTATATGCAAATTAGTCTGTCCCTGGCCCAGTGCATCATGGGAACAGGGCAGACCAAACTACCAAGCCAATTCTTATACTGGGAAGGAAACAAGCTTCCGGGGACCGGTTTCTGGTATTACAGCCGTCTTCGGCCCGGCTTGCGAATGCTAATTAGCTAAATGGTATGTATGAAATATTTTGTCAGCAAAATAAGGAATCGCTAAAAAGAAGCGCTATTTAGAAATCGCAAATGGCGATGAAGATACATAGGGCCCTATATCTCTTTCTCACTGACTGACTGACTCTCTGACTGACTGACTCGCACTCTCTCTAACTGACTCTCTGACTGACTGACTGACTCACTGACTGACTGACTCTCTCACTAACTGACTGACACTCTCACTGACTAACTGACTTTCTCACTTACTCTCTCTCACTGACTGACCGACTGACTGACTGCCTGGCTCTCTTAATCTCTTTCTCTCACTCACTCTCTAACTGACTGACTTTCTCGCTCACTCTCTCTCTCTCACTGACTAACTCTCTCACGGACAGACTGAGTGATTCTCTCACTGACTGACGCACTCACTGACTGACTCTCTCAATGCCTGATTGACTCTCTCACTCACTCTCTCTCACTTACTGACTGACTCTCACTAACTGACTGACTCTCTCACTCTCTCTCACTGACTGACTGACTCTCACTAACTTACTGACTCTCTCACTCTCTCTCTCGCTGACTGACTTACTCTCTCACTGACTGACTGACCCTCTCAAGCTCTCTCTCACTGACTGACTGACTCACTAACCTACTGACTCTCTGACTCTCACTGACTGACTGACTCTCTCACTAACTGACTGAATCTCTCACTGACTAACTGATTCTCTCACTCACTCTCTCTCACTGACTGACCAACTGACTGACTGCCTGAGTCTATCAATTTCTCTCTCTCCCTCTCTCTCTCACTGACTGGCTCTCACTAACTCTCTGACTGACTGACTCTCACTCACTCTCTCTCTCACTGATTAACTCTCTCACTGACTGACTGAGTGATTCCCTCACTGAGTGACTCACACACTGACTAACTCTCTAACTACCTGATTGACTCTCTCACTCTCTCTCTCACTGACTGACTGACTCTCTCACTGACTGACTGACTCTCTCACTAGCTGACTGACTGACTCTCTCACGCTCTCTCTCACTGACTGACTCACTAACTGACTGACTCTCTGACTCTCACTGACTAACTCTCTCTCACTGACTGACACTCTCTCTTACTGACTGACTCTCTCTCTCTCTCTCTCTCTCTCACACTGACTGACTCTCGCTCTCTCTCTGACTGACTCTCTCATTGACTGACTGAGTGATTCTCACTGACTGACTGACTCACTGACTCTCTGACTGACTCTCTCACTCACTCTATCTCACTGACTGACTCTCACTAATTGACTGACTCTCGAACTGACTGACTTACTCACTCTCTCTCACTGACTGACTGACTCTCACTAACTGACTGACTCTCTCACTCTCTCTCTCACTGACTGACTGGCTCTCACTGACTGAAACTCTCTCTCACTGACTGACTCTACTGACTGACTCTCTCTCACTGAGTGACTGACTCTCTTTCTCAATCTCATTGTCACTGACCGACTGACTGACTTACTCTCTGACTCTCACTGACTAACTCTCTCTCACTGACTGACACTCTCTCTTACTGACTGACTCTCTCTCTCTCTGACTCACTCTCTCACTGACTGACTCTCACTGACTGACTCTCTCTCACTGACTGACTCACTCTCTTTCTCAATGCCATTCTCACTGACTGACTCCCTCACTGACTGACTGACTCTCTAACTGACTGACTTGCTGACTAACTAAGAGACGGACTCTGTCTCACAGACTGACTGATTCTATCACTGATGGGCTGACTCTCTCACTCTCTATCTCACTGACTGACTGACTGCCCGACTCTCTCTCTCACTGACTGACCAACTGATTGACTGTCTGGCTCTCTCAATCTCCCTCTCACTCACTGACTATCTCACTGTCTGACTCTCACTGACTCTCTGACTGACTGACTCTCTCACTCTCTCTGTTACTGACTGACTCTCTCACCGACTGAACGACTCTCTCACTGACTGACTGACTCACTGACTGACTCTCTCACTCACACTCTTTCACTGACTGACTGACTCTCTTACTCACGCTCTCTGACTGACTGACTGACTCTAACTGACTTACTGACTCTCTGACTCTCTCTCTCTCTCACTGAGTGACTGACTCTCACTGACTGACTCACTGACTGACTCTCTCACTAGCTGACTGACTGACTGACACTCACACACTCACTCTCTCTCACTCACTGACTCACTAACTGACTGACTCTCTGACTCTCACTGACTCTCTCACTGACTGACTCTCTCACTGACTGACTGAGTGGCTCTCTCACTGACTGACTCACTCATTGACTGACTCTCTCACTGACTGACTCCCTAACTGACTGACTCTCACTAACTGACTCACTCTCTCACTGACTGACTCACTCACTCTCTCTGACTGACTGACTGACTCTCACTAACTGACTGACTGACTCTCTCACTCTCTCTCTCACTGACTGACTGACTCCCTCACTGACTGACTTACTCACTGACTGATTGACTCTCTCTCTAACTGACTGACTCTCTCACGCTCACTCTCCATGACTGACTCACTAACTGACTGACTCTCTGACTCTCACTGACTATCTCTCTCTCTCTTTCTGCCTGACACTCTCTCTCACTGACTCACCCTCTCTCAATGACTCACTCTGTCTCTGTCTCACTGACTGACTGCCTCTCTCGTCTCAATCTCTTTCTCACCGACTGACTGACTCTCTCTCATTGATTGGCTAACTCACTCTCTCAATCTCTGTCACTGACAGACTGACTCTCACTCACTGACTGACTGAATGACTCTCTTACTCACTGACTCTCACACTCTCTGACTAACTGACTCTCTCACTAACTGACTGACTCACAAACTGACTGAATCTCTCACTAACTGACTGACTCTCTCACTGACTGACTGACTCTCTCACTGAGTGACTCTCTCACTCTCTCTCTCACTGACTGACCGACTGAGTGTAGTGTAGTTCCTAGTTTCCCACTAGGCCCTGCGCATTGGAATAACATAAACAGTAGTATCGACGTAGAAGTGCGGATCTTCCAGGCCTCTACTGACTATGCTAAACTTAATTGGGTTTGTTACCAAGTAGCTCAGAGGTCACTGGAAACTTTCTTCTCTGCAAAGGAAGTGATCAGCTTCCCTGGCACAGACAAGAAGGGATTCAGTTTTCCAACAACCGTGCAACATGACAACTTTGCTCCTCAGATCAAGAGTCAATCTCTAGGGTCGTGTGAAACAATAGACAGTTATTTTACTCAGTCAGGTTAGTACAGATTACTTTCACAATATGTAGAGAATAGAGAGACGGGCGTTTGTCAATAAAGGGTTAACATTTATTGAACAGTCTTTCTTCTCGTACAAGAGAAATGTATTGCCACAATTGCAAGACTTGTTATTATAAAAAGTACGTACAGTAAGATAAGTATTGCGAGATAATACTGTAAAAGCATTGATATGGTTTCTTAGCCATACAATGGTTTATGTATTAAATATTTTATTGAGCATAGGCAAAAAATGCACCTCAGCGACTTCTGTAAGGGCCGCCACCACTCTAGGGAGGCCGGGGTCAGCGGCCCCGCGGATACCCAAAATAGGGCCAGCGGGTACATCATCTTATTAACACAGCAAGCCGCCTACAACCCAATGGGCCGGCCGCGTCTTAAGAGGTGCTACAACGGTGCAAGCTGGTCAGTGCTAGTGCATTGTAAGAAAACACGAGAAACAAAGAACTGTAAACAACCCCGCCACCCACCCCACCCCAGCCCTCCCTTCTCCTTGTCCATGTCCGGAATCCAGCTGTAAGTCGTGAACCACCCTCAACAGTCAGTGGACGCCACGCGCGTGGGGCCTGTGCGCTTACGGGTGTGTTTTTGGGGTCCGGGAGAGGTGTTTCCGCCAAGCGTAGCAGACGCAGGTAGCGTGGGCAGCTCACCTCCCGAAACTCCCCGGTGAGCAAGGCGAGGAATGGCCGCCAGAGTTCCGCAAAGTCCGCCCCCCTCCCTGATGCTGCCAGCGATAGTTTCTCCATTCCCAGGATCGCCCACAGTCGATGAAGCCACCCCAGTTGTTGCGGAGCTTGGGTCGCCCTCCAGTGTGCCACAATGTTTTGGACCGCAGCCCCAAGCGCAAGCGCGATCAGGCGCCCGCGCCAGGATTTCAGAGGATACATGAGTGCGTTTGGGAGGCCTAGTAGAATGTACGCTGGGAAGCGCGGCAGTTGTGTGTCTAGATGTGCATCTATAAGATCCAGGATAGGGTCCCAATAGGGGCGCAGCGCCTTACAGCTCCACAGCAGGTGTTCCAGTGTCCCTAGTTCCCCACATCCCCTCCAGCATCTGTCACTGATTCGAGCATCCCAATGGTGTAGTCTCTCAGGGGTGTGGTACCAGTATGTTGCTACCTTAGTCAATGTCTCGGTAAGGCCAGTGTGGTGCGCCGAGTGTCTGGCTCTATGGTACACCCCCTCCCATTCCTTCCTAGTGAACTGCCTCCCCAGATCCCTCTCCCACCGGACCTGGCCCGCATTGTAGGTGTGTGCTTGCGTGAGTAGCAGCTGCTGATAGAGGTCCGATATCAACTTCTTATCCGAGGTGCGTGTCAGCAGCCATCGTTCGTAAGGTGTGAGGTGCCGTTGGGCTCCGGGTTGGATCGAGGGATGGAGCACCCAGTGGCGCACCTGCAGGTACTGCAAGCGTTCTGATTCGGCCACGCCGTAATCCGCCTTGACCTGCTGGAACGGCAGAATGCCCTTGATATCGAACATGTGTCCTGCCGCGCGACAGGGTGTCGTCCGCCACGTCGTGAACGTGCCGGTGTCCAAGCCCGGTGTGAAGTCTGGATTCTCAAAGATGGGAGTCATGGGTGAGGGGAAGGTGGTCAGCCCCTTGGCCACGGCCACTCTATCCCACACTCGCAGGGCGGTGCTGGTGATTTCAGAGGCGTACAGGTTAGGGGGACGGTGTCGACGCGGAATGAAGGGCACGCCTTGGAGGGTACGGCCGGCCACTGCCTGGTCCAGGAAGAGCCAGTGCTTACCGGACTCCAGCTGGAACCATTCCACAAAGGTGCGCAGCTGTGCCGCCTGGAAGTACAGAGTAAGGTCTGGCACGCCGACCCCTCCGTTCGCGGGGGTAGGGTGGCGAGAGTATGCTTGAATCTGGGTCGCCGGCCGTTCCAGATGAACCGTGACAATTCCGATTGAGTTTGTTGGAGCCAACCCGCCGGGGGGTTCAGAGGGAGCGTCTGGAACAGGTACAGAATCTGCGGCAGCAGTGTCATTTTGACTGCGGCAATTCTTCCTAACCACGACAGCGTAAGTGGTTTCCAACGCCGGAGCTGCTCCCGGAGTTTGCGGGTGAGGGCCTCATAATTGGCCCGCGCTGTGCCTCGGACAGTAGGAGCCAGGCGAACGCCCAGATACGGGACGGTTGCGTCCGACCATTGGATTTGGAATTCCGCTTTAATCTCGGCCACCACATCCGGGCTCAGTGAGATGTTCAAGGCCTCAGATTTGGCTTCGTTGATTTTGAAGCCCGAGGCCAGGGCGAAGGTGTGTAGCTCCACAAAGAGAGCGCGCAGGGATCGCATCGGGTCAGTGAGGGACAGCAAGACGTCGTCGGCGTACAGGCTGATCTTATGCGTGTCGGCCCCAAATTTAATACCTGAAATGAGAGCATGTTGCCGCACCCTCTGAGCCATCGGCTCCATGTACAATGCGAATAGGAGCGGCGACAGCGGGCAGCCTTGGCGCGTGCCTCTGCCAATGTCGAACCTCGGGGAGGTATGACCGTTCACTCGTACCGCGGCGTTGGGCCGGCGATAGCAGTTGAAGATGCGGTGGCGGAGTTTCTCCCCAAAGCCGAAGTGACGGAGGGCCTGATCGAGGTATGGCCAGTGTACTCTGTCGAAGGCTTTCTCCGCATCGATGGTGAGCAGCATGCAGCCGGGTTTAGTGCGTGATCCGGCCTCAATGAGGTGCAGCACCCGCTTGGTGTTGTCGCTGGTCTGCCGTTGGGGGATAAAGCCCGCTTGGTCGGGGTCTATCAGTTGTTGCATATATGGGCAGATGCGGCTCGCTAGTATGCCAGTGTAGAGCTTCAGGTCTACGTTCAGTAGCGATATGGGTCTGTAGGAGCCGCAGACTGCCGGATCACGACCCGGTTTGGGAATAACAGAGATAGACGCCTCCAGCAGGTCCGGATGTATGGCGCCAGGCGTGTCAAATGTATTAAACAGGTCGCGCAAGAGGGGGGCAAGCTGCTGGCAAAAGGTCTTGTAAAATGCCGCAGTATAGCCGTCGGGTCCCGGGGATTTCCCGACCTTGAGGCGGGCAATGGCCGAGATGACCTCCTCCAGGCCTATGGGCCGCTCCAGAAAGTCCGCTTGGGCTTGGGTAAGGGTGGGGAGATCCGCGCCCCGCAAATAGGCTGGGCCGGCGTCAGGGTCCAGGTGATCCGCGTCGTAGAGCGCCGCATAGAAATTGCCAAAAGCCGTCGCAATCGCTGCGTTCTCTGTGACCAGGTCGCCATTGGGCAACCGGAGAGAGCGCACTTGTTGCCTCTGGGTTTGCGCCCGAAGTCTACTCGCCAGCAGTCTCCCGCAGCGGTCGCCACCGGTATAGTAGACGTGTTTGAGGCGCATCGCGGCGTATTCCGCCACATCTTGGTCCAAGGCCGCTAGCATTTTCCGCTCGGCGCATAGTTGACGCCATGCTCTGGCTGCCCCTGTGCGTTGGTGCATCTGTTCTAATTCCGCCACGCGCTGGGAGAGCTCGGCACGTTTCAGCTCCCTCTCCTTGTTGTTGGCCGTGGCGATGGAAATGATTTCCCCGCGCAGGACCGCTTTGAGGGCCGCCCACTGGGTCGCTTTGGTGGTGTCATCATTGGCATTGTGCTCCAGAAAACGGTTAATCGCCGTCGTGAGTCGGGCCTGGGTGTCAGGCAGCTGTAAGAGACCGTCCCGCAGCCTCCAGTGCCGTTGTGGAGCTGGCATGGCTCCCACCCGAAGCGTCGCCGCCACCGGGGAGTGGTCCGAGAGCGAGGCTGGCAGTATCTCCACGCTCTCCACTTGTAGCGCTAGTTGCGAGGAGCCCAGAAAATAGTCTAGCCTCGCATATGTCTTATGCGCAGCCGAGTAATACGTGTAGGCGGTAGTTTGGGGGTGCGTGTGCCGCCAAAGGTCGATGAGGCCCAGGTCTGCCAGGTGCGCGTGACCCGCCGCCGTGAGCGCCCCTACTTGACCGGATCTCTGACCCGAGCGATCTGCCGTGTTATGAAAGACTATGTTGAGGTCCCCCCCCAGCAGCAAGTGAGTGTGTGTGGTGGCTGTAACGGTCTCTAGAGCTGTGTGCAGGAACCTTTCTTGGCCCTCGTTCGGGCCATAAACAGAGCCCACAAGCAAGGTGTGGCCCGCGATTTGGAAGCTATAGAGTAGGAGCCGCCCTCTAACTTCGGCCTCTTTTTGGAGGACTTTCCCCTCAAAGGACTTAGCCACTAGGATCGCCACCCCTGCAGACTTCTTCGGGGAAGAGGAAAAGAACTGCCACGGGAACGCGCGGGATTTGAGTCTATGCTGGTCGCTGCGCACAAGGTGTGTTTCCTGGAGAAGGCAGATATCCGCCTTGGAGCGCTCGAGATAGGATAATATCGCCCTGCGTTTGTTCGGGCTGTTGAGACCCCGCACATTAAGCGTAAGCACTATGAGGTGTCGTGGCATATCTGGGATCGTACGAGTAAAGCCAAGCCTGCCCGGCGGCCGTGACTGTGGGCCCGCGGGTCGCGAAAGACGCTGCGCTAGGGGCCGCGTCAGGGCACCTCTTGGCGACCGAACCCTCTGGACAAGGAGAACCCTCCCGCCCCTCCCCCCTCTCTCCCCAAGACCCCCCCAATCCAAACTGCCCCCCCAAGTCCCCGCTCAACCGGAGCAACTGGAGCAACCTCCCCCCCTGGATCCCCGCCTCCCCCAGTGCAAACGCTTCCCATCCAACTCCCGGTGCCCGCCCCCCTACCCAACCCTTCTCCCCAACTGGCAAAGAAATGTGGTCCAACATTGTCCCAGGTCCAAGCTCATGGCCACTGGACCCGTGGTAAGGTAAGTCCGTAGAATGGGGGCCGTGGCGGCGTCGCAAGCAGGTCGGCCCGCTCGAAGCACTCCGCCACAGACGAAGAGACAGAGTCACCATCAGGGAAGACCAAGGAGCGCTCTGCACGCGCCCCCGCCGCCGGACTAGATTAGCCCGAACCCACCATGGCTTGTGGAACCAGTGCGTCGCTCTCCCAGCGGTCAGCTATTGTTTGCCGGCACCAGGCCCTGCGCCACCGTCTCCACCGCAGCCCTCTGCCCCTCTTCTATCTCAGTTGCCGCGGGGCGTCTCGGCCTGCGTCTGCGTCGTTGCTGCTGCCAGCGGCCTGGGCCAGTCTCGTTAGAAGTCTTTTCTCCCGGCGACCCATCGTCGACCACCGGCTCCTCCAGGCCCAGCACGCGGCAGGCGTCTCTGAGGGTGCGTGGCTGATGAAGGATATTGCCGAGCCAAAACACCAGGCGGAAGGGGTGCCCCCAGCTGTAGGAAATGTTGCGCTGTCTCAGTTCCGCCGTCACTGGCCGAAAGGTGCGCCGTTTCTCTAGGGTAAGTGCAGCCAGATCCTGGTAAAGCGCCGGTGAATGGTCGCCAAAGGTGATCTTCTCCATGCGGCGTGCCTTGCTCAGGATCTCCTCTTTTGTCCTGAAGTCCTGCACGCACACCAGGATGTCCGGGGGGTGCGTTGCGTCGGCCCTCGGCGGGCCCGTCCGATGAGCCCTGTCTAGTCGCAGGGGGGCGTCCGCCTGTCGGCCCAAGACGTGGTTGAAGAGACCCTGTGTGAACCGAAAGAGGTCCTCCGTGTCCGGGGCCATTTTCACTCCTCGGATCCTGATATTATGCCGCCGGGAGCGGTTCTCCAGATCTTCGGCATGCGTCTGGAGATCCACCTGCTGGTCATGGATGCGGGCCAGCTCCTGCCTTAGGGCCTCTATTTCGGCGTCCCGAGTGTCGCTCTTCGTTTCCAGGTCTGCCACTCTCTCCCCTATGGCGTCGGTGTCGCGGCGGACCTCCTTGATCTCGTCCTGGAGCTCCTTCTTTAGGGCGTGGATGTCCTCCCTCAGCCCAGTGAACAGGGACTCCAGAAAGGACCGCGTGACTGGAGCCTCGGGATCCGCTCCCCCAGGGGGCGACGAGGCCACCGTCTGTTTGTCCGTGTCTCCCCGGGGGTTTGACCCCGCGGGGCCATTCCGCTTCCCCACGGTAGGGGGGGTGAAGAGATCCTTAATGGTGCGGTCCTTCCTGGGCCTCCCGCCGGACATACCGTCCCAGAGACCCCAGCCGCGTCCGCCGGTATCCCCGTCTGCTGGCCGCAGATCGATCCTCAGGCTTTGTGGGCACCGCTCCGGCCCCGGGACAACCAGTGCAGTGTGAGTGGCACCTCCGCGATCCTCCCAGTCTTCCACCACTCCGGGGGAGCAGTGCGGTGTCGCCGCTCCACAAATCTGCAGCCGGGCTCAGGGGGGGCCGCGTGATGGGCGCAGAGGCGCCGGCTCCAAAGGACGAGGCGGGGAGCACCGGCCGGCCCGGGCGGGAAGCTGCCCAAGATGGCGCTTGCGGCACACCGCGGTGCACTGTCCAGGGGGTGAGAGCCCAGTACGGTCGTAGGGGCCTCTTCGCGGCAAGGGGGGCCCGCTCGCCTCCGTGGGGGTCGTGGTCGGGGGGGCTCGGCTACTCGTGTGGGTGCCTCCAGCGTCTGCTCAGGTCGAGGGCTCTCGTGCTGCCCCACCACGTGCGTGGCCCCTGTGGATCCTCCCCGCGCCCCCCGCGCCGACTGGCCACTACCTCCTCTGTCGAATGCCCAGGCGCGTGGATGCAGCCAGGGACTGGGCCAATGCTGCAGGCGGGGATCGGCGACCGCGGGGGGTCTCGCCGACAGGCCCTGCGCTGGCCGATCGTGCTCTCGACCGTCCCAGCCTATCGCCGTGTCGTGCTGCCAGTGGACGGGCCTGCGGGGGTGCCAGCCGGTCTCCGCTTTCCCTCGGCGGCCCCACGTGAAAGGGGGTCTGCTGGGCCGGGGAGGGTGGGGGCCCCCTCCACCACCGCTCCTCACCTTCTTGACTTGGGGTCTCTCACTCGACCCAAGCCGAGTCCGCCGTCGACCACCACCAGCTAGGCACTCCGACCAACTGCAGGTCAGTGTGGCGAGCCCGCAGAAGCCCCCGACAGGTGATCACGGGGGCCTCGCGCTCAGCCGCGCGGGCCGGGCTCGCCGGTTCAGCTGCTGCCGGGCACAGGCGCCCGCGACTCGGCTTGTAGACTCCGCCCCTCGCGGCCTCGCTGTCGTGCCGCGCTCCCTCCAGGCCGTCAGCGCCACCAGGCCGCCGGGCCGGGCCCAGCCGAGGCTCCGCGCCGGGAACCGACCGCACAGCCGTCCTGCACTCCCCCGCAGCAATGCCGGCCTCAGGCCCGCCGGGGAAGTGCTCGGTTCAGGGCGTTTCGCTGAAAAAGATGCTGTAGATAACGGCCGGCGGCGGGAGCTCCGACAAAGCACGTCTGCTCACGCCGCCATCTTGGCCACGCCCCCCCATACAATGGTTTAAAAGTAATAAAACATATATACATTCATATATACATTAGGCTAAAATACTCAACTGGTGTTTCTAACTACGCCTACCCCAGTGTACCTGACCTAAGCCTAATACTTGGGAGGGGAGTAAGTAAGTAGCTTCAGTTTAAGTTGGTTTTGCCAAGGTTTGCTTCAAGAATTCTCTCTCAAGGGTTTAGTCAACACCATACCTCTGAATAGAATGATGGAGGTCTGGTATCTCCTTCAGGGAAACTCGGTATCCCAGTCACCCGCGAGGGTAGACCAGAAACGCTGGAGCTGGATTTCTCTGCAGGAGAAAGGCAGCGTCTCTCTTCAGCGTGTCGAGGAGGAGAAGGAGGGGGGATAGCGTCCGCGGGCAGCTGGCATCTGCTGGGCTCTTCGCAGAGGGACGGCTGTTCAGCTCCTAGTTTCACCACACCATCGTTCGCGCTTTAGCAGCGATAATGGTATCAGCAGCTTCGGGACAGCAGCAGCATCAGCGTACTGCAGACAGCTAGCAACAGGCGATTGCTTAAGGCAACGTTGGTAATATTTATACCTGAAAGGTGCCTGGTTTGACGTAAGTTTGCTGGACATAAGACGTCAATTAAATATGTCACTAGGAAGTGATAGCTATCAGTTGCTCATTAGAGTTCCATTACTAATCAAAACACAGCAAGCGGAGATTTCCAGGTTTGCTGAGTTTTTATCTTGTTGAAGAACTCGGAGTGTTAATCTAGGAATCTTCAGATAGTGACTTCTGCTCTGTCATTGCACTAATTGGTTGCAAAGGAAGTGGCAGAGAACTATTCTGGAATGTGGCTCTGTTCGTGTGAGGCCAGAGATGACTTTCTGAATATCGCACTTGAACGGTTATGCCAATATAGGGAATAAATGGATTTATAGCTGAATAGGGGCATAAGGTCACAGTATCGATCAGGATCCTAGATAAGCACGCAACACCCACTCCACGGGTTCATGTCCATCAAATTACTAAAACTAGAGCAATAAGATGCATGTGTAACATTGCCCACCTCAAAATACATAAATGCATTCGAAATAGGCGTATAATGTAATACGTGAAATTTAGGTACTGTACGTTTTTGAAGCATAGAAATCATTCAAAAATTATTGCATATGAAATCAATGAACGATTATGCAAAAAGAATTACACATGAAATATCTCTGAAACAGAAGAAGGGCGAGATAAATCATCACATATAAATACATTGCAATAAATGTTCTAGAGGCTGGTGTAAGGTTGTTATGTCTCTAGATGTGTGTAGAAATAGAAGTGTGAAGCTTCTGTTCTCTAAGAATAGTTTTTACTCTAAGCAAAGAATTGTTCGTGCCAAAAAAGGGTCAATATTAAAAAATGTCAATTCAAAAGAATTAATGCTTGAACGGGGAAATAGAGTTCCAACGCTTTTAGCAGTTTTTGTTGTTCAAAACTGAAGGCCGAATTCAGAGTTCATGGGAACGCTGTGTGTCGGAATGCTCCTCCAAAGTTATTATTTCTGTTCGGGTGAGAACATCATATCAGACAGGCTCTCAAAGAATTGGTCTACAAAATCAGGTGACAGTTCAACCAAATTTGATAGTGCTGTAACTTGGCAGGTGTGAGAATGATTGCTGTCATCATAGTCGGGATCAGCAATGCTCACAGAAGGTCGTACCTGGGTGATGCTGCTTTTGTCACTTGCTCCACTGTTACCACCTAGTCGTAGCACAGGAGTCTCAACGAATGCCGTCACCAGGATTGGTAGCCGCTGGGGACAACACAATGCGTGAGCCGGTATTGGACTGAGCAAAGTATCCACGTCCATTGGTACTGCTGATGGAAGTGAAAGACAGATGTCCAAAAAGCACTCATCTCCGCATAGCATACAACGAAGTACCGGTAAGATACAGTTCTGCCATAGAGGTCTGAATGAAAGGAACCAGGTCATGTTTAGATCTCTCAGCCTGGCCAATCCAAGGACGTTAGTTATCCTGTCCCTGTAGCGCATTGCTAGGATTGTCTCTTCCATTCCCATGGGAGCTATGTCTGAGCTTTGGCTTGCCATAACGAAGCAGGACGGTCAAAAATAAAATCACTGCTACAAGTCCCAAAAATAAGGGTATGCCGCCAAAAACAGAGTGGACAAAATTAGGAACGATTCCCAAAATTGCTTGAAAAGGTGTTAGCAGTCCCGTAAAAATCGTCTTAAATATGCCTGGGATGCTTGTGGCACTAGACATGTTAAGGAGTTGGCTAAGCATTTCTACGAAATGCACGGGGCAATTTGTTGATAAAAGTTCATGAACTTCAGTAGCTGTCCTTGCAACTAGAAGATCATACGTCTCTTTTGATGACGTTATGGGCACTGTTGTCTGCAAAAGCACAGACTTCATTTTGCTTAAAGTATCAATTCGTATAGAATAGAGATTCAGACGAGGCCAGATGGGAGTCACTGTGTCTGCAGGCCCACTCGGAAACAATGCCTGCATACAGCATTTGACCATGGATGTTACTCTTACTAGATAACTTTTCCCTGGAACAAGGCCACAACATCTGTGATCCGTTCTAAGAATGTAACTCCCGTTTGCAAGTTGCATAAAGAAGGGCTCTATCTGAGTTGCAGGTGTGACAAGCTGGTGGCATGAAAGGTTGTTAGAATTTCCATCACAAGCTCCGTGTAAATTAATACCCTGGCACAAAAGTATACCGCTTAGTGAATGTTTACAATTTTCACCACTAAGAAATACATTTTTGTCGCTGTCACTATAGCAAGAATGTGTGTATGGTAATTTCCATTCTGATTTTACATATCCTTTACCCAATCGTTCATACTGGCCAGTAGGTATGTATTCAAGGCATTTTTTAAATCGGAAAGTTGTTATCGGAATAGTATAATTCCGTGTATTATCCATTCAATGACAGGACTTTCTGACATTGTCAATGGTAATCTCTCAAGTTTTTCGATGCTCAGGATTGTATAGTCTGGTCCTTTCTGTGCCAAACTGATTTGTTTATCAGTAAGGTTAAAAATGGAAAATAATGACGTTGTGTTGATTAAACGCCAAGGCACATAGCCTGAACGAAGATTTTGCAGCGTCCAGCCTAATTGTATAATAGAACGTAATTGTGACTGGCCATGCTGTAACATTAGCAAGTCTCTGTCTATCACATCAAAGGCAGAGGATACAATATTGTCCAACGAATATATTCTGGAAGACAGAGTCATTAACCCATTGTCCACTACAGAAAGTAATTTTTCCAAATTAATACGATCAATTTCTCGTATTTTTTCTGCTGTTTCAATTTGTTTGACTTTCCAAGCCTCGTTGTAAGCAGCATAGATACTGGTCGCTATGAAACGCTTTTGACGCTGATTGCGTGGTCCAGGAATGAAATCGCGCAAATCAGCACCATCTTTTAGTAAAGACAAGTGTTGCTTCAGCCAGTGTGGATGATGTTAGCCATTCAAGGCAGAGTTTCCCTACACTGTATGTTGTTATTATCCCTGGATGTTGTCTCTGGGAGTTTCTAGGGTCTAGTCTGGTCATTTTTAACCCCTGTGTTTTATTCAGGAATCTATCTTGACAGCTGTTTGTGTCAGTAGGCCAGATTAACCACTTTTTCCAATCAGGATGTGTTCTGTTAAAATGTAAAATTTGTGATACGTCTAACTCAATATCTGTAGTTGAATTTTCAGGTATTGGCTTTGGAATAGACGGTTTGTTTAGGTCTTTGATCTTAGCTAGGCCAAGACAGGATGTTTGGTGTATTGTGTCATTTAAAAACATCATTTGTTCTGGTATCATGCAGGTTCTGAATAGTGCTTCAAGGCCTTGTACCTGCCAATCTTTTGTACCCCAAATTGTTTTCGTTTCAATGTTATTTTTCCAATAATCAAAACAAGTAGTGATCACCATAATGTGTGTAGCAGAATAATTGCTCATAACTAGATGAACCTTGTAAATAATCATGATCTGTGAATCTAGCTGACATTACTAAATCAGACATCATGTCATTAATACTGTTAAAGTCCCAATCATCAGAGAATGTACTATGTTTTACAAAGTCACTTAAGGAAACCTTCAGTTGATGAGGATACTTCAGGATTTCGACCGGACCATAGATCTCATAGTCTGTTTTCTCCCATACTACCCCACCAGGTATTGGAATTGCTGTGACATTTACTGTTGACAGTTCTCTTTTCTTCACGTGGGATGATCTGTGTGGTTTGAGGACTAGGTTGATGTTCTGACTTGCTGTGTCCATTCAATTGTAATAAACTTTCCTAAAATTAAAACTAAAATTAGGCATAGTAGGAGTATGAATACCCCTGAAATAATCCAATGCTCAATCAACGGTGAATCCAGATATAATTCTTTGATTTGTTGAAGGAGTCCTGTTGTATTTTCTTTAGAATACTTTTTAGTTTCTGGCATCACTTCGGGTCGTTTTGATCTTCAGAGAAGTTGTCGAAGTCGATGAAATAACCAGAGGCAGTTCTGTCAATTGTTGGGATTGTTCCTTCAATCTGTCTCTCGGTAGCACTTTCTGATGCCACATTATTGTAGACTGGAGTTTCTTGACAAACTGTTTCAATCTGTGTCTCAAGAGGCACGAGTTCCATGGCATTATTGCATAGTCCTTCTCTGTGCACTGCAGGCTGATCGAATGTGATTAGTCTTTCAGTTTGAACCTCTTGGATTGTTGCAAGTTTGGGTATTCTGTTGTTTCTTGGGAGTCCACTGGGCCTACTGTTGATTATAGGCCACATGCTTGTGGTTTTACCAGGTCGATAGACACGACTCTGTTCTCCTTTTTACCAGCAAGGGGCGGTAGTACAACTGATCTTGTTCCGGTGACTGCCAAGACAGGTACTGCTTTTCTGTAAGAAGGCCCAAATTCCTTCTTTACCGCGATTTTTTCTCTGACTAGATCCCCAATCTTTGGAATCCAGACAGGCCTTGCTGGGGCTGTTGCTTGTGGTGCCTCGTCAGTGGTAGATGGCTGTTGCTTTAACTTTATGTTGCTTAAGGATTTTCTTGTTTCATTCAGTTCTTGTAAAACAGCCAAACGATCTTTGATGTCAAAGTCTGTTGTTTTTTCTTGTACCACTGACATCTGACTATCGAGGTCCTGAATGTTCATTCTAATTCCGAACAATAGTTCGTATGGGCTGAAACCTTTTAGAGAATTTCTTGACAAGTTATTAAGACTAGTCTGGACACTTATTAGATGTTTGACCCACCCAGCGCCTGAACCTAATACCTTCGCTGTTATAGATCGCTTTATGTCTCGGTTTTTTCTTTCTACTACACTATTCCCTTCGGGGTGCGACGGACAAGAATACCGCAACCCAAATTCCAATGCTGGCCATGGCCTCCTTATAAGCTAGAGAGCTAAAAGCAGGACCCTGGTCAGAATGGAACGTGGTACTTGCGTATGTGCCGATATGGACTCGCAGATCTCTCTTATAACAGTTCAAGCGTCAGCCGAGCGCTGGAGGCTACATTATTTAAGTGTGTTTAGCCTTAACTGTGTACAATGGGACGCGCTTCTCCTCTTTGATTGCGCAGATAGACCGCCTTATGCTGTCTATCAGGGTTCCTGAAACTACACTGGCCTGTTCATTACTGCGATCTCTGTTGCAGTCCTCACAATTCTGAGCAAAACATTGAATATCTATGCTCATTCCTGGCCACCAGTACTCTGATTGTAATTCTTTCAGAGAATCCTTAATTGTTTGATGTCTCAGACCCAACCCCATGTGTGCTTCCAGTAAGAGGAAGCCCCTCCTGCTCCTGTTTGGAATTACTCTGTCCCCCACTCCAGGGATTCGAGCAAAAGGAACGGAGTCTGCATCGATTACGTATGCATAATTGAGTGGATAGTTCACGGGCAGTGCTGCACAGTCGCCTTTTACGGTCGTTTTTACTGCCAGCATGGTTTCCCCGTCTATGTATTTTTCTGTAATGCTTTTTTGTGGCTACGGAAGCCGGGTTAGTTGCTTCCGCTGTGGCTGTATTAGCCAATGAATTCCCTGCAACGTGAACGCCATCACATTGAAGACTCTGTGCGTGTACCACGTGAGTCTTTTGTAGTTCTTTGTGTAAAAGAGCTACCTGTTTCCAGAGCAATTTATGCTTTATTGTGGCACCTGTGTCATCTTTGTAATCGTTTTCAATCCACCTCTGCAATTTATTGTTGTAAGAGTTGACGCAAAAATGAGAATCACACACGATAAGTGTCGGGAATTCACGTTCTGCATTTTCGAGCGCCATCTTTAAACATCTGATTTCAGTTCTCTGAACCGAACAGTTTCTTACAGATTCAGTTTTTGTTACTTTCGGTCTGAATTTACCGCACAGCCAACGACCTTTAACAATCGCACAGGCTGCATCGTAGGATTTGCTCTCTACGTTGAAATGCTGTACAAATCTATCTGTATAGATTATACAGGCGTATTGTGGGAGAGGCAGAAGTTCGATTGGCAGAGGATATTCTTCTTCATATTCTAAATCATTCAGTTCTTCGAATTGCGGGGCGAAATAGTATTTCACATCTTCCGCTCCTAGAGAATCTATACACTGTATCCATTTCGGATCCAGTGCCACTATAGGCAGGTTTACTGGGCTGAATAGCGCCTCGAAGGCGTATTCCGCTGTGAGGATATTAATCCTTTTGCCGTGTGCTAATTCTCGTTCATTTGCTAATGCGATTTGCACTGCTTTCACAGTTCTTTCTGTGTGACTGAATGTTTTTTCTGCTTGTGTGTACAAGTGAGATTTGTATGCTATTGGTACCTTTTCTCCCTCATTAGAGGTTAGGTACGTGAATCTGCATCTTCCTGGGATGACTCGGATTACAAGATCGCGTGTATTGTCACGTGTATCTAATTTTGTTTTAGCTAACATGTCTGTTTGCAGTGATCTCAAAATTTCTGTGTGTTTTTGAGTCCAATTGATTTGTTTAAAATCAGGTTTAATTAGTTCGTAGAGAGGTTTAACCCTCTCTGCGTAATTTTGAATGTAAGTTCTTCCGAAATTCAGAAAACCTAGTATGGATTGTAAATTCTTCAGCGTTTTTGGAGCTTGGAGTACAGCGCACTTCTCTAAGAAGTTGTCCGCTAGTCTTTTTCCTTCACTTGATAATTCGTACCCTAAAAATAGAACTGTCAGATGGGCAATTCGGGACTTTTTAAAGTTGAATTTGTAACCCTCTGCTGCGAACCCAAGTATAATGGTGTTCACTCTTTTCAAGTGAGTATCCAAGTCGTCGTCTGTGAGATAGATATCATCTACGTAAGATAATGCCTCATCATCATATATTTGTAGTAACTCTGTTACTCTAGCTGAGAATAGTCCTGGGCTGTTCTTGAACCCCTGTGGGAGTCGACAGAATTTTCTTCGACCCAAATGCAGAGAAAGCGGTCAAATATCTGCTTTCCGGTGCAATGTTTTGACAAAAGAAACCATTAGATATGTCTAATGTCGTTTTATATTTTTTCCTAACTATGTTATTCATTAGGGCTGCACTATGCGAGTTTTGTACTGCAAATGTTTTACAACATGTATTAAGGTGTCTGTAGTCCAAAACTAGACGATATGAATTGTCTGGCTTGGAGACAGGAAACAAAGGATTGTTCATTTGAGAGGTGCATGTTTCAATCACCCCCTGGTATTCAAGTTGATCTAAGATCTCCCTGACTTGTTTTTTAGCTTCTTGCTTAATGGGATACTGCCGTTGGGCAACTGGTTTACTTTTTAACTGGATTTTGTGGGGAGGTGAGTCCTCATCCCATCCTACATGATTTTTATACAATGCCGGTGCCTGGGCTACTGACTGCCTCTCTCGTCTCAATCTCTTTCTCACCGACTGACTGACTCTCTCTCATTGACTGGCTAACTCACTCTCTCAATCTCTGTCACTGACAGACTGACTCTCACTCACTGACTGACTGAATGACTCTCTTACTCACTGACTCTCACACTCTCTGACTAACTGACTCTCTCACTAACTGACTGACTCACAAACTGACTGAATCTCTCACTAACTGACTGACTCTCTCACTGACTGACTGACTCTCTCACTAAGTGACTCTCTCACTCTGTCTCTCACTGACTGACCGACTGACTGACTGCCTGACTCTCTCAATCTCTCTCTCACTGACTGACTGACTCTCACTGACTGAATCACTCACTTTGTTTCTCACTGAGGTACCAACTCTCTCACTGACTGACTGACTCTCTCACTCTCACTAACTGACGGACTCTCTCACGCTCACTCTCAGTGACTGACTGACTAACTAACTGACTCTCTGACTCTCTGACTATCTGAATGACTAACTCTCTCTCTCTCTCTCTCACTGGCCGACACTCTCTCACACTGACTGACTCTCTCTCACTGACTCACTATCTGACTGACTGACTCTCACTGACTGACTCTCTCTCACTGACTGACTGACTCTCTCTCTCAATCTCTTTCTCACTGACTGACTGACTCTCTCTCACTGACTGACCAACTCACTTTCTCAATCTCTCTCACTGACTGACTGACTCTCACTCTCTCACTGACTGACTGACTCTCTTACTGACTGACTCTCACTCTCTCTGACTAACTGACTCTCTCACTAACTGACTGACTCACTGACTGATTGACTCTCTCACTAACTGACTGAGTCTCTCACTGACTGACTGACTCTCTCACTCTTTCTCTCACTGACTGACCGACTGACTGACTGCCTGACTCTCTCAATCTCTCTCTCACTGACTGACTGACTCACTCACCGACTGACTCTCACTGACTCTCTGACTGAATCTCTGACTCTCTCTCTCACTGACTGACTCTCTCACTGACTGACTGACCCACTGACTGACTCTCACACTGACTGACTGACTCTCTCACTAACTCACTCTCTCTCACTGGCTGACTCTCACTAACTGACTGACTCTCTCACTCTCTCGCTGACTGACTGACTGACTCTCTCCCTGACTAACTCACTGACTGACATACTATCTCACTAGCTAACTGACTGACTGACTCTTTAACGCTCTCTCTCACTTACAGACCGACTCACTAATTGACTGACTCTCTTACTCTCTCACTGACTAACTCTCCATCTCTCTCTCTCTCTCTCTCTCTCTCTCTCTCTCTCTCTCTCTCTCTCTCTCTCTCTCTCTCTCATTGACTGACTCTTACTATCTCTCACTGGCTGACTCTCTCTCTCACTGACTTACTCTGTCTCACTGACTGGCTGACTCTCACTGACTGACTAACTCTCTCTCACTGACTGACTGACTCTCTCAATCTTTCTCACTGACTGACTCTCTCACTGACTGACTCACTAACTGACTGAGTCTCTCACTCACTCTCTCTCTCACTAACTCACTGACTCTCTCACTGACTGACTGTGGGATGTGGGGGTCTCTAGTTGGCACAGGTAGGTACTTGTGACAAATAGGGACCCTCACCTTTAGTCAGGATAAGGGGATTACACTCCTAAAATAACCCCTGCTCACCCCCTTGGTAGCTAGATACGAGCAGACGGGCTTTATCTCAGAGGTGTTGTGTGTTAAGCATTTGTGACCACATACAGTAGCCCAGTGACAACACTACAAATGGACAATACTCAGGGTTTTATATCAAAATTAAGTATACGTTATATAGAGTTACCAAAAGACCATAAACGACAAAAATACACAATACTGTTACTTTAAGATGGTAGATTTAAGCTTAGTTCAGTTCAGTTCTTAGATGTGACACTTTGCGTCAATGTACCTTATGTTGTGTTGCGCTTCCACGACAAGCAATGTCATAGCGAGGGAAATGCAACAAAGTTCAGGTGCAAAGAAATAAAGACGTGAAGAACTTCCAGATGTAGCACACTTCTCGATGATGCGAGAAGTTCTCGGTTCAATGCGTGGACTGTAGCGGCAACAACCTGACGATGCGACGGCAGCAGCTCCAGCAGCGACACTCTTCTCCCACGATGCGTGAAGCTACCGCTCGATTCGACAACTACAACGGTGACATCTACGATTCGACGGCAACAGCTCAGACGGCGGCGTGCTTCTCGGGGATGCGAGGTGCTCTTATTCGATGTGGTGCAGTTCCAGTTGCGACACCCTCCTTCAAACTCAGCGATGGCAACATGCTCCGACCTCGTTGCGAGATTCTTCGGTGCAATGCGACAGCTACAGCGGCGACACCCTCCTTATGAGTTGCAATGGCAGCAGCAGCAACGGTGACACGCTTCCTCTTCATTGCGGCATGCTTCTCTCCGATGCTGTGCAATGCGACAGTTCCAGCGGTGACACCCTCCTTCGGAGTTGCGACGGCAGGCACAGCAACATGCTCCTTCTTGTTGAGTCGCGCTTCCAGCTCCTTGTGACACACAGTTCCTCAGAAGGCCCAAAACAGCAGCAAGCACTTCCAAAGTACTCTGGGGAGCTGGGGGTTGAGGTCTGTTGTCCCTGGGACTTCAGCAGGAGGCAAGCTCTTTTCCAAGCCCTTGGAGTTCCTTCACAAGTTGAAAGCAAAGTATACAAAGTTCCTTTCTCCTTCCTTTGGCAGTAAGGCAACCACTGCAGGCCAAGGTTTCTTCTTGTAGTCCAAAAGTAATTTCATGGGATCAGGGTCCCAATATTTATACCCAAAAATCTTTTGTTCACTGAGGGGAGAGGGGCCTTTGCCCAGTCCAAACCAGTTCTGAAGTACTCTGTTTACCAGACTTCTCCTTTCCTTTCACAGTGCAGGGCAGGCACATAAGACAGCCCACAGGTGGTGGAGCCAGCATTGTGAAAGGCAAGAACAGTCCTGGAGCACTTTGTTTACAGGACTCCTTGTCTTCTTGCAGTGTGCAGGGCAGAGACATCAGCCGCTCCCCAGGGGGTGAAGCCAGCATCGTGGAAGGCAGGTACAGCCCTATTCAAGGTTCAGGTGCAACTCCTCCCTCCCATCTAGATGCAGATCTCTCTATTCACCACTGGGTGACTCAGCCTGTCTCTTGGAATCCCCCAACCCTGTCACTCACAAAACCAGACAAAGGAATACACAACCTAGCAGAGGCAGGTTTGAATGGTTAGACAAGCAAATACCTACTTCCAAGTGGTATTTGCAAACACAAAATATTAAAATAAACTTTACTAAAAGATGCCTTTTATCATTCTGAGTTCAGGCATACTAAACTCGAATTTCTACCATGTTCTCTGAGACAGTTAGGATTATAAGATGTAATAACTCTAACGGCCCATTCTGGCCTATGAAGAACAGGTAGCCTTGCAATAGTGAAAAACGAAAATGGCTGTAATTCACTATTAGGATATGCCACACAGATCAGGGCTTGTCCTACCTTATACTTACAATGCACCCTGCCCTTGGGCCTACCATAGGGGTGACTGATATGAAAAAAAGGGAAGGTTTAGGGACTGGAAAGTGGGTGCACTTGCAAAGTCAGCATGACGTACCAGACTGCACGCATGCCCTGCAATGGCAGACCTTAGACACATTTTATAAGGCTGCTTCTGTGGGTGGCACAACCAGTGCTGCAGGCCCACCAGCAGCATTTGGATTTACATGCCCTGGGCACACTCAGTGCACTAGACTAGGGTCTGACAAGTAAACCAAATAGCCAAACTTGAAACCACTGATTAATACATCAATTTACAATAGGGAGCACTTGCACTGTGGCACTGGATAGCAGTGGCACAGTGCCCAAAGCATCTAACACCAGCAAAAATACATGAGGCAACAGCAAAAATGGAAGGGAGACCCATGCCAATGGTGCTCGGTCTAACACTGACTGACTAACTTTCTCTCTCTCTCTCTCTCTCTCACTGACTGACTGACTCTCTGACTCTCTCTGTCTCACTGGCTACGTTTCTCTCTCACTGACTGACTCTGACTCCCACTTACTGACTCTCTCTCTCTCACTGACTCTCTAACTCTGTCTCAGTGACTGACTGACTCTCACTGACTGACTGCCTCTCTCTCTCTCACACTGACTGACTAACTCACTCTCTCAGTCTCTTTCTCATTGACTGACTCTCTCACTGACTGACTGACTCTCACTGACTGACTCTCTTACTGACTGACTCTCTCACTGACTGACTGACTGTTATTTATGCCCACCCCATAAGAAAAAAACCCATAACCAGCAACCATTGGGACAGGCAGATAGAAGATGCCAGCACTGAAAGGACACAAACTACTCAATACATTATTTATTGTTAATACTTTTTTAATATGGTCGTTCAGTTGTACATAATGCTTTCTTGGGTATATATACGGTAACAAAAATGCTTCTGACACTATTATAACGTTTCAGCATGCAGCAGACTTCTGTACAGCACAGCTTAAAGACATAGGCAAAGTCAACATCTCTGGCTAAACACTTACAAGGTCTCAAAGGCGAGACCTATTGGCAATGCCAATGCTTGTTATTCAGAGCGATGTGGCATCTGTCTGTCTCTCTTCATGCCAGAGAAAAAGAAGAGAGACAGCCTCCTCCCATGCAGGTCTGCACGCATCTCTAAACCAATCCAGATGCTGCATCTACTGTTACAGCAGCACCTGGATTGGATGGGGCAGAAACCCTCGACACTCATTACTGAGCCTGGGCCCTGCGGTTGGGAGTTACCCTCAGCTCTAGTATGTGCTGGTGGAGATACTCAGTGCCGCCTCTTGTGCGCATATTGGGATGGTAAAAGAGAAGCACCCATTCAACCCGGCATACGCACTTAGGTCCCAACACGGTGTCAATCGCTAATATTGTAAGCCCCACTCCCTCAGGCCAGCACTGGCTTCTGCAGGAGTCAGGACCACCCCTCAGGTATATTGCAACTAGCCCGGGAGGCCATGGAAGAATTACACTGTTAACTTAACTCACATATAATTTGGGGTCCAGGGGGGTCAAAATACAAGCTGGGCAACGCTCCAATGCCGTAATGGAGGCACCTCTGCTGGGAATGCTTTGGCTTATACAACTGGAAGCAAGGAAAGCAAAAAATGTGAAGGGTTTGGATGCTTTACTTAATTTCAGCCACTGGTAATTGGTCAGCGAATCCCAGTCCCTTGTTGTTGTGCCCATATGATACCTCATACAGGGACCTGCCTTAAGCATCAGTCTTGGTTTTGCTGCAAGAAGAACAGCCAATCCCTCTGAATGGGAACTGAAGCAAGCCTTGATTGGTTTCAGCATAGTAAGTCCTCATCAGTGAGGTACAGCAGAGGCACACCTAGTACAGAACCCACGTCTAGTAACATGTGTTGCACAGAGTATCACACTGTGCAAAACAAAAAAGTGATCTCATTGATCACTTTTTTATTTTTGCCTTTGCCAGAGGCAAGCCACCTACTTTCAAAGGGAAGTGGTCCATGCGCCTCCACCCACAGGGCACTGTATGTTTAGGACAGACTGATCTGGGGAGTTGGGAGCAATTCACAAAGGGCAGGCTCAGTTGTCTCCAGCAACCTGGGAAAAGGTGCACAAAGCTTTCCACCATCCTAAATTGCCACACACGCAATCCACAGTGGATTCAAACAAATAGTCTTACATTCTGCACACTCAAACCACAACAAACCCAAGGTGTACACACTCTTTCATGTATGTTCCAGTCATATGTTGAGTGGAAGACTCAGTGTAGTGAGACTGGTATAAACGATTACACTGAATCCAGTAGCATCTCACTGAAGGAGATGAATAGAAAGCTAAATTTATTCACTATACAAAGCGCTGCCTTTACTGACTGTCCAACAAAGTCTGCTTATAAAGGGCCGTTGCCAATCATCTATAGAGTGCTATCTCAATCTCAGAGCATCGCTTGAAGTCTCATTCCTTTTAACTGGGAGGATGTCAGTGACCTCCCCAGTTTGTGGGGCCCAATGGGGCAAAAATGACAAATGACAAAGACTTTCAGGATAAAATGAAATCATATTGCATTGCAACATTTATATAGCTCTTACGCCACCATGTGCACAGGGGCACCGGGCACTGACGCAGTGGGGCATGCTCTGCAGAGCCATACAAGGGTCTTTCCATCCTAAGACTTGTTCAACTCGAATTCACTGATACTAATACTAGAAGGAGGCCTAGAAGTTCACACCATCTCTCTCCAGACTGCCCCATACTAGGGCCCTCATTTACTATATTTTGCCACACTGCAGCAACGCAAGCCTTCCTGCTGCGCTGCCATGAGTCAAAATAAAAGGGCTGGAATGCGCCATATTTACAAGATATGGCACATTCATGTACTTCTCCCCTGGGCCAGCACACAAACAGCAGCCGTGCGCTAACGCAGAAACCCTTGAGTCATGTTGCAAGGGTGCCAGTGTTGTGGGGATGATTGTTTTTATGCAGGAAGGGACACCTTCCTGCACAAAAACAATCAGTGATGGCATTTTCCTCTTTCTATACGTGCTGTATTCTACAGCACGCATAGAAAGAGGAAAGAGGAGGAGAAATAAGAGAATTACTCCTTGTTGCACCACTCCTATGCCTCCCCAGGGGAGCTGCAGGATGCTAAAGCATTCTTAGATTTAGAAAACATTGTAAGTCTGGGAATGTGCCAGGTTCCATTGATGGTGCGTAGGAACACCCACAGCAACACTCATTGAACACCCCTTTCACACAGAGTAATACATGAAAGGGGCCTATAATTACAAGGCCATGAATAGTCACGCAGGGTGATTTGACGTGTCCTTGTGAATATGGGCAAGCCCATTGTGCTGCTGGTGCGTCAAAAAAGTGATACGTTGATGGCACAATGAGCCCCCAGAAGGGCAGGGCAATGTGGGTTACGCTTCGGTTTTACTGAACAACAGTGTTGCTGATGTGGGGTCAAAGTTCACAAGAATGGTGTACCTCTACCACAAATAAGTCTTCCAATAATCACACTGCGGAGTTCTACTTTTCTTCTTTATAGTTCTACTTCACAACCAAGAGAGCAGAATGGAAAGGCCATGGAGTGACCTACCTTCTGCTCTTTTCCAACGTGTGAATGAGAGTTCATTCACTGTGCCCTTACGGACTCCAGAACGACAGGAACTCTTCCCTAATGTGCCCACTTTTAGCTGAAAAATCATGACGTGGAGCATAAACATTGAAGTAAAATAGAGTGAAGGTTGTCTATGCTGACATAAGTGCATTTCAATAAACAATAAAGCAAGCCATTGCAAACGCTTTAATGAATATTGTATGAAGGTCAGAAATTATGCATAACATTCATAGTCCATAAATAAAAAAACAATGCCATTCAATGAATACATTTATCCGAAGTAAATTATGGTTTCAAGCTGTGCTTTTTTAAGTCACCAAAACAGGTTTTCTCACATATTTTCTAGACGAGAATGTATTTTCCTTCAGTAACCGATGTGCAACAGTGTTCTTACTCACGCTTCCCCACTAAGTTATAGCAAATTGATGTGACGTCACCTGGAAACCCCATGATAGTGTCTTCTCTCCCAGGAAGATCCTGACTCATGCGTTGCAGATACCAAGATTAGGGCGACAGTGCTGCTTATTTAGCAAAAACCAAACAAAAAAAAGTACATGGGAGCAAAGGTTTTTCATTTTCTCTTAGGATTCCTCTCGATGACAAGATTTTCTGAATACTAAGGTCGCCCAGTCTCAGTTCCTCCTCATGCTTCTTTGCTTAACCATCAACCACTTTTGTTCTCTCTGCCACAATCTTGAAGGTTCTTTTTACTCTTGTTTTCTCTCTTTGTCACTGCTTTCCTGTTTTTTTCTCCTCTTAAGTCTTTATCTCTTTTCTGCCTGTCTTTCTCTTTTTATCTGGGTTAAAGTCAGATGATCAATATTAAATCACAACTGCCAAAGTTACATGCCTGTGTCCTGGTCTGTGACTACCCACACAAATTAAGCACCTAGAATCAATTAACCTAGTTTCACAATCTTCACTTACTCCAAAGTATGCCAACATTTTCAAATTGCATAAGATATATGTGATTCAGATGTTCTTGCCACTGGGAGCAGACTTAGGGCCTGATTCTGATGCAGTTTAGAAAGCTTTGTGACCGAACAGGTTTGGGAATGGTTTCCAACCGAATCGGATCGGGAGAGTCCCACCAACCGAGTACGATGAATCTGGATGCTTCCAGATACAATTTGGTTGGACTCCCATTGACTTCAATGGGAGCCTATGTTCCGAAATGCATCATAATCAGGCCCTATGTGGGAATGCTTTTCTTTTTTTTTTTTATATCTTTATTCAGTTTTTTCCAACAATTATCACCCCACCCGCCCCGATCAGACAAGTATACATACAGGTTCATTATTCACATTAGGTTATAATCTACAGTAACATTCTGTTCCAACATACAGTTTAAGGGGGTGCATTTGCAGAGTAGTGCAGTGAGGGGGCAGGGCTTGAGGTAATGGATTGCACCACTCTGCACACGCGCCCCCTGGCACGTTTGCAGAGGGGGAACTAATTCCCCTTGAATACTGGGGTCCCTAGAGGCGAACTAGCCCACCAGGAACCTCAAGTATGCGCCAGGAGCTGCGTTGCAGAGAGGTGTAAAAAGGGGCATGGCCTCTTTACACATCTCCTGCAAGGCAGCCTCCTGGTGTGTTTGCAGAGGGGGAACTAATTCCCCTTGCATACTGTGGGTCCCTTGGGGCCAACTAGCCCACCAGGAACCTCCAGTATGCGCCAGGGGGCTGCGTTGCAGAGAGCTGTAAAAAGGGGCGTGGCCTCTTTACACGTCTCTGCAAGGCAGCCCCCTGATGCATACTGGAGGTTGTTGGTGGGCTACTTGGCCCCCAGGGACCCCCAGTATTCAAGGGGAATAAGTTCCCCCTCTGCAAACGTGCCAGGGGGCGTGTTTGCAGACTGTTGTGCCTTAATTTTTTGGGGGGGATCGGCAGTGTATGCGTACCCCGCAATTAAAAAAAAAATCTTAAATCTTTTTTTTGGCCTTGGGGGTCCTTGTGGGACCCCCTGAGCAGGCCTAATGGGTCAGGGTGTTTCTACCCTGCCCCCTTTTCTTCGTTTTCACCTTTGTTTACCTGTTTTCTTGTGTCTCGGTTCTACAGAGGCACAAGATGGCCGCCAACACTTTCTGGTTTTGAGTATTGACAGACAGTTGACAGCCAATCAGCATGCAGCTCACGCTCGTAATTGAACGGATCTCCGTACGCATGTAGAACTCTGTCTCTAGATATCACTATGATTTTACTTTTAATTTTGTCAGAAACTACTGAATGGATTTACACCATTTAACAAAAAGCACAATCTGCGGACCGAACTCTACCTCTCCAACCTTTCTGGGAAGGAGCGGAACTGAGCAGGCCATTTTCTTGGAGAAATTCACGAAGATTCATCCACCAGCGCCAAAGTTATTCCAAATAGAATGTTGTGGATTTCCTATGGAAACTAGGTCCTAACTATAACTACCCTCTGGGTAGTTCTCAAGTTTAGGTAGAAAGCAGCTTCTGTTAGAGCACTCTCAACACCAGCAACACTCCAGATGTGCTCACCTGAAATGTCTATTTTTCTATCAAAGTCTTTAAGTCTTGCTAATCCTATGCTTAAAGACTTTGATGGAAAAACAGACATTTGAGGTGAGCAGATCTAAAGTGTTGCTGGTGTTGAGAGTGCTCTAACAGGAGCTGCTCTCCACCTAAACTTGAGAACTGCCCAGAGTTCTCTCCTTTTATTTTGCACAATTTATGCGTCACTCTATTCCTTAAAGGGTTTTGTTTTGATATATATATATATATATATATATATATATATATGTATATATATATATATATATATACCAATATACCAAACAGCTCCCAATTTCACCGCAGAGACGAATAACAATTAGGACACGGACCACACAGCAAGTTCCAAAATTAAGGTGCTTTATTCTCCCATCAGACAGACATGACGCGTTTCGTCCGGTCACCCCGGACTTGATCACATATATATATATATTCAATGAAAAAAACACAGGTTTCACAGATGTTATAGTTAGAAATTAGCATTTAAAAAACCTTAGAAATTCACAGAAAAAAACATAGGTTTCAGGGGAGTTATAGTTAGCTGGACATTTCACTCGTACAAAACCATAGAAATTCCTCAGTTATAGCTAGTTCTGCTAACTTTAACTCACGCACCCGAAATGCACTGCTGATGATGTCACATATTACATATTACATCATTTATGACATGGTCAGTGACATCACATCATCCAGTGAATGTGGTTTATTTTTTAAATTTAAATATGTATTTTATATATACCAATCTGTATTGAAGATTGAGTGGATATACAACTGTCTGGATGGAGGATTTAGTAGTTATCTGACTGTTTAAGTGAGTAATTAAAAGTGTCTCACTTAATACATGGATTTGTAACTAAACTTTTTGAATGTGTGCATCACTGTCTCTGTTGTTGTATAACATGCTGCATCAGTTGGTCACTAACTACATGAGTGTGCATATCAGTTATTGATTAGTTGGGTGATTATTTGCATGGGACACTGAGTTTGTGTGTGGTTGAATGGGGTGTGTCTAACTCTATGCGTAGATGTGTGAATGGTTGATTGACTAGGTGTATAGGTTTAAGAGTGCACATGGAAACAGTTGTTTTGGTGACTGAGCATATTTATTTGTGTGTTGGTGACCGAATGTATGTTTTAGTTGTACATCTTCAACAATGTAAAAAAATAAAAGGCATTGTATGTGAGAGTTGGTGTATATAAATAAGTATATGTAAGAGTCAGTGATTGTGAGAGTAACTATATGAATGAGTGTATAATTGTAATGGTGATTTTTTAACATATTAACTATGAGTCACTGTGTGTTTGAATAAATGAGCTGTTGTGTGTATAATTGTGTGAGTAAATGTAAGTGTGATTCATTTTTTTCATGAGTGAATAGGATGACTGAATAACCGAGTACGATGACTGCTGTGTCAATGTCTATATGTGTGTATATGTGCATATGGCTGAGATACCCGCCACCCCCTCTCAACACAATCCCCAAAAGGAAGGGAAACCGGAAACAGTTCTTGAAGTTTTTGGATGTGGGGAGGGAGTGACCCTCCCCCGGCCGTATTTATTAAAACAACAAATTAAACATTAAACGTTTCATTTTATGTACAATTTCATTATCACATTGCGATGTTTGGCTCACCTTAACATATTCTCTAATACAGAGTTTCTCCTAGCCGAACTAGCATCCAACAAAAACATTCTCTAGAAACACTGAAATTGTACATCCTACGTTTAAGGGCCAACGGCAAGGTCATAACCGGTGTCAAGATCCCTAACCAGACTTACCCCTCCCACTTGTGAGGGGCGACAGCACAGAGGCTTACCTCAAGTGCAACTACTAACAATTTCCCTTGACTTGACGGGGGCACTTAAGACTCGACGCCATTTAAAGGTCGTTCGAAGACTTGTGTGTGGTATCTAGAAGGTATCGTGGACCTCCCCCCATCCCACACAACTTACCGCATCTGCCGTCGCAGATGACCCTGGCCCCGGGAAATTCCCCAGGAGGGGGCTGTAACCCCTCCTACAACGGAAGGGGCCTTGACCGCCTTTCCTTTACTTCCGGCGACCCGCCCTTAGACGGGACCGCCTCCCCACTGAGGGGCCAATGGCCACCTCTCCCGAGCGCTCCCATCCGTGTTGGGTGACGCCCACTCATAGGGATCTACCAATTAGTGCTCACCGATCATGACCTTACCGCCTACCAAAAAAAAAAATAAATACGACAATTTTATTCCACCTACAAAAAACATTGGTCGCTACGATCGATGGAACATGCTAAAAATACAACACTACATCAAATCATTTTAATCGAAACACTACACAATATTCACCATACTTTATTATGATCAACAACAAACTGATACTTTCACAGCCTGTAAACGGAATGGAAAAACAAACTTATAAATTCACTTTATTGCACAACAACTTGCTGTCCTCAGGGGCTGGTGGGTGGGTCAAAATTGGCTCTTCGTTCTGTCCCGAGCTCACGTGTAGCGAGGAGGTGCAGCTTCGGAGCACAAGAACAAGAGGACGTCTTCTGGTCTTGCGTCTCTTTTTATCCGTCTTCAGGGCGGGCGAGAACCCGCCCCTGCCCGCCCCTAGGGCGGGGCTGGCTACGTCGGTGTCTAGGCCAGCCCACTCCAGGGCGGGAAAAAGCGCGCCCCGGCTACGCCGCTTCGGGCATACCAGCCGAGACACGCCTCCCGCCCAAAAATGGCTTCCCGGGGGGATCGAGGCACTCCACCATACGTTCGGGGGGACCGAGTGGTCGCCCCTTTCCATATGGCTGAGATACCCGCCACCCCCTCTCAACACAATCCCCAAAAGGAAGGGAAACCGGAAACAGTTCTTGAAGTTTTTGGATGTGGGGAGGGAGTGACCCTCCCCCGGCCGTATTTATTAAAACAAAAAATTAAACATTAAACGTTTCATTTTATGTACAATTTCATTATCACATTGCGATGTTTGGCTCACCTTAACATATTCTCTAATACAGAGTTTCTCCTAGCCGAACTAGCATCCAACAAAAACATTCTCTAGAAACACTGAAATTGTACATCCTACGTTTAAGGGCCAACGGCAAGGTCATAACCGGTGTCAAGATCCCTAACCAGACTTACCCCTCCCACTTGTGAGGGGCGACAGCACAGAGGCTTACCTCAAGTGCAACTACTAACAATTTCCCTTGACTTGACGGGGGCACTTAAGACTCGACGCCATTTAAAGGTCGTTCGAAGACTTGTGTGTGGTATCGAGAAGGTATCGTGGACCTCCCCCCATCCCACACAACTTACCGCATCTGCCGTCGCAGATGACCCTGGCCCCGGGAAATTCCCCAGGAGGGGGCTGTAACCCCTCCTACAACGGAAGGGGCCTTGACCGCCTTTCCTTTACTTCCGGCGACCCGCCCTTAGACGGGACCGCCTCCCCACTGAGGGGCCAATGGCCACCTCTCCCGAGCGCTCCCATCCGTGTTGGGTGACGCCCACTCATAGGGATCTACCAATTAGTGCTCACCGATCATGACCTTACCGCCACAGGTCCGGATAGTTGACCGGCTATCCGGACCCCCCACAAAAACTCCTACCTAAAGGTCATGTCTTAATGATTTTAACCAGGCTAAGAAGTCTCCTATGAGTAACTCATTCCCCACCCTCGACAAATGCACACCATCCCCCAGATACATACTGTCATCATTAATACAACTATGCGAGATCGAATGCAATGTCTTGGAACGGAACAACCTACTCACTTTGTTATTCAGTTTTCTAACAGAATGATTTAAAGCAGGGATCGAGATAGCCCCCCGCCATACTTTTCGTGGGATCATATGAGACCACGCAATTATGCACCCCGGAATTCTCCTAGCTAACCAACTTACCGTGGAAAGCATCGTCTCCAGGAGAAGTCGTCTCCCGGTAGTGACCAAATCATTACCCCCTAAATGCACTATGACTATGGACGGCGGTGACCTCATCCGCTCTAACAAACCCTCAAAAAATTCCTGAAACTGGTCAATACAGAGACCGCCCCTTCCGTAGAAGGACACTCTGTACCCGTATTCCCCAGGTACGTGAACCATGTCACCTGCTTTGAATACGTCCGCGGCCCGTCTCACGTATGAGTGGCCCACGACCCACACCTCCTTCCTTACAGCCTGTGATGTGCAACCGCTGGCCTGGTGTTGGGTCGACTGCACAGTCCGCCCTGCCTCGTAGGCTTGCGCAACTGAAAACAAACAAAGACAAGAGGCGTGAGTACATGATTACAGCTTCACAACATGTGCAATCGCACGTACCTCTTATAACAATTGGAGGACCAACGCCCCACACGTTTTACTTGTTCTACATTAAGACCCCTGGCTGTAGCTTCAGTGGCAGCCCCTATCCGAAAGGAATGGGTCCCAAATTCGCCCGGGTCCAAGCCCGTTGCGGCAATGGCCATTGCAAGCACCCGCTGAAACTGAAACCTCGTCAGTGGGGTGGCGTCTGCATGCCTCAACAATGTCCCCCCCCATGATGCCACCCTTCGTGCTAGGTAGTCTTCTAAGCACTGTACCGGACACATGGAGGATCCGGGGGTCCGGCGAATGATCGTGCAGTCCCCCCTCCCGTCTTGGTCGGACTTGGACCTGAGAAAGGAGACAATCATCGCATCGCCCCTGATCCGGACATGTTCCCTGCACAAGCCCCCCGACACATCCTGTTTGTTCTTTGCAACCAGCTCACTAACTCTCATAGCCCCGTGAAATGCCAGCGTAAATGCAGTCCGGAACAAACAGGTCTCGAAAGGGGACGAGCACGTGTTAGGGAGTGAGGCCAGTAACTGGGCCAATCTATCCAGACCTATCGGTCGTCTTACGTCTACTCTGCGACCCTCTAGGCGTTGCCACCCACGCAGCGCTTTTTGTACCGTAAAAGACGCTGTCGGGTCCTGGATGCCGTGGGCCTTGGCAACAAAGGAAATGGCGGCACGATGCCTTTGGGCCGTAGCCACCGATTTCCCAGCCCTACGTAAAGACATCAGAAAAAGTACTACACACTCTTCCTGCCCCCACAGACCCCCTCTCTCTTCCCCCAAAAAGGCTAAATAGGCCTGAAACGCCCCTTCATATGCCTTCCTTGTCCTGGGTGCTAGACTCTCTCCCACGAGGTGACGAAGTTCGGGGCACCGAGAGACCAGAGAGCTTCGGGGAAGGGTGCCGGCTCTGGGTCCGCTGAAGGAAGGAAACCCGAGAAAGCCTGCATGTGAAAACGAGACAGTGCATCAGCAGCCTGATTCATCACCCCTGGTACATGTTTTGCTCTGAATATCACGTTCAGTTGCATACACAGTAAGACAATTTCTTTGAGCAGCCTCAAAATCAATTTACAACGGGCTGCCTGACTATTGATGCATTCTACCACGGTCATATTGTCGGACCAGAACACGACAGAATGATCTCTGAACCCGTCTGGCCATGTTCTCAGGGCCACCAGAATGGGAAATAGTTCAAGGAAAGCTATATTACCCGTCAGCCCCTTCTCGTGCCACCATAAGGGCCACTTTTGTGCAGACCATTTTGTGCCGAAGATGGCGCCAAAACCTATACTTCCTGCTGAATCTGTCCATAGCCCAAGCTCTTCGGAGGACACGGCTGGCTTGTTCCAGACGACTCGGCCATTGAAGTCCGCCAAAAATGCTAACCAAATCCGCATGTCCTGGCGGACTTCGGCCGATAATCTCGTGCGATGATGCCCCTCTCTTAAGCCAACCATTGATTGGGCAATCGAGCGGGAAAACGGGCGAGCCATTGGGATCACCCTCAAGGCAAAGTTCAACTTTCCCACTAATTGTTGCAACTGGTGCAGTGTAACCTTAGGTGCATTTAAACATACTTGGAGGGCTGTCCTGAATTTCAACACTTTGCTAGCTGGTAAACGGAAACACCCCTCCCTCGAGTCCAACTCGATCCCCAAAAACTCGAGGCAAGTCGTGGGACCCATAGTCTTACCCGTTGCCAATGGCACACCAAAAAGACCCATCAACACACAGAATTCATCTAAGGCCTGGGCACATTCGGGACTTCCGGCGGAGCCCAGGAACAAAAAGTCGTCAAGGTAGTGCATTACATTTCGAAAACCCGTTTTCTTAGTAAACACCCATTGCAGGAAAGTACTGAATTGCTCAAAATAAGCACATGATATAGAGCAACCCATTGGCATACACCTATCCATGTAAAATGACCCCTGGAACCCGAATCCCAAAAGACGCTGATCGTCTGGGTGTACCGGGAGCAACCGGAACGCTGACTCGATATCAGATTTCGCCATCAACGTCCCGGGCCCCAGGCGATTCAAGATGGCTACTGCCTCATCAAACGATGCGTATCGCACCGAGCAAACTTCCGGATCAATTGCGTTGTTCACCGAAAGACCATGTGGAGCAGACAGATTATGGATCAAACGGAACTCACCTGGGTCCCTCTTGGGGACCACCCCTAACGGAGAACACACAAAATTCGGTACCGGGGGTACACTAAACGGGCCGGCAACCCGTCCCCGGCTAACCTCTTTCCGAATTTTCTCATGCACCACAGATGTATGTTGTAACACGGAAAGTTGATTTTTGCACATCCCTACCCCCTGAAAGTCCCCCACCGGGATGCGGAAACCATGTGAAAAACCGTTCCGCAGCACCCCGGCAGAAGTACGATCCGGGTATTCGCTGAGCCAAGGAATCATTGCCAAGGTATCAATCGGGGTTGGTAACGGCGCCCCTCGGCCAAGCTTAGACCTGTTTGGCGCCCCCCTTTCCCCCATTCTCACCCGTTCTGGCTCTGCACGATGACTCAGGATGGGACGACCCACACGTACTACATTCGTGCTTGAATTTACACAATCCCGGAGGCCTGGTACATTTCCCTTTGTTAAAATTAAAACAGAAACCCTTTCTCCCTGTATTGCCTGCGGGCCTCGACTGGTCGTCGGTGCTCGTACTTGGACGAAAGGGCGTCCCCACATTTTGGCGGGAGTAATCAATAACATTGCCCCCAACCAATGGCATTCTTAACATTCCCGATTCTTTCATTTTATCCCATGTTATAGAATCGTAACAATCCCAAGTCAAACTCTTGTTATGTTCCTTCTCTTTCCTGAACAGGTTGTCATAACAAAACCAATGGTTACCTTGATACGATGTCGAGTACCCCATAATTCGTGATTGATAAACGGGAAACTCAGGAAGCAACTCGGGCCTACGACTCCCCAAAATCGATGTGAAAATACCCCACGCATTGCCCCAGTTGCCAATAGTCTCATTCACCTTAAAGGCGGCCATTTTTGCGCGCCAAACACTCGGATGCATTAAGTCCTTCTGACTTTTAACATGCTCCATATCATAATGGTCAACAAGCAAGGAAAAAATATTCACATACTCCCCAGACCAGATCTTTTCCTTTATAGCCAAAGGCACATGTTGTCCCAGTCTCTCTCTACGAGAGGGTGCTGACTCGTCCCTTGCAATCGGCAATGGCCGCTTACCTGAACCGGACGCGACTTCTGCCGCTTGCGGCTTGTCTTTAGCCGCCTCCCTTTTCTCACGAAGTCCTTTTATCAGCGCCTGTGCCTCGGCAGCCGCGGCGCCATCACTACTATCCCCCAACCATGCTGCTAGCTGTGCTGCCAGCTCGGGGGGCATGTCTCCCTTGGGTGTCGGGGTGACGACAACAGGGATTGGATTCCCCTCGATCGGTACTGGGGTCGGCGCCTCGAGCGGGGCAGAGGGAACCGGGACGTCTCCACCGGCTGGAACCCTTCTCGACCTCTTAGGTCTCCCTCCAGCCGGCGCAGGGCCCGTACCCTCCTCCCCGTCCCGTTCTGCCAACCGTTTCTTTATGTCGGACACTTCTTTGCAAAGGGCCCGCACCATCTGGTCGGTCGTCATTCTCTTCGCGCCTTTCTTGGGCATCTCCCCGAGGAAGTATCTAGAAGACAAAGAAAAGGATCAAAACGCTCAAAATTGGCTCTTCGTTCTGTCCCGAGCTCACGTGTAGCGAGGAGGTGCAGCTTCGGAGCACAAGAACAAGAGGACGTCTTCTGGTCTTGCGTCTCTTTTTATCCGTCTTCAGGGCGGGCGAGAACCCGCCCCTGCCCGCCCCTAGGGCGGGGCTGGCTACGTCGGTGTCTAGGCCAGCCCACTCCAGGGCGGGAAAAAGCGCGCCCCGGCTACGCCGCTTCGGGCATACCAGCCGAGACACGCCTCCCGCCCAAAAATGGCTTCCCGGGGGGATCGAGGCACTCCACCATACGTTCGGGGGGACCGAGTGGTCGCCCCTTTCCATTTGCTAGTGTTCTGTTAATTAGCTGTGTGTGTAGACTTAGGAATCAGTGAGTGGGTATGTAGTAACTGGTATTGGTGGGTCATTGGTTTCAAATATGGTACTCTATATTTTACAGTGAGTGATGAAAGGTTATACTAGTCTATAATGAGGTGTATCAGATTGTCACGTGGATGATGTCCTCAGTGATGTCATCAGTGATGTAATTTGAGATGTCATCAGTGATGTAATCAGTGATGTCACTGACCATGTCATGAATGATGTAATATGTGACATCATCAGCAGTGCATTGCGGGTGCACGAGTTATAGTTAGCAGAACTAACTATAATGGAGGAATTTCTATGGTTTTGTACGAGTGAAATGTCCAACTAACCATAACACCCCTGAAACCTATGGTTTTTTCAGTGAATTTCAAAGGTTTTTTAAATGTTAATTTTTAAGTGTAATAGTAGTTATACCTATTTTTTGTATTGATTTTCTACAGTTTCTTAATTGTTTATAAATATTTTATTCATTAAATAACATATATTTTTCAGAAAATTGCAAATAAAAGTTTTTTTTAAATTCAAACTGAAATGTTGTTTAATTTTTTTACTTTAGAACAGTTGTGAAGTATCCGCGTACGGTGAGCGATGGCTGCATGTTTTTCAGTTACATCATATACATTTAATATTACGTGATGTGCGCGATTGGAATGCAACCAGTCTGCAACTCCTGCTCCCGCACATTCACAACACATGCGCATTACGATACGTGACAATTGCGCGGTGGCGTGTCCTGTGTGACGTCATACGTGCTGGGGCACGCTAGGTGCGCGACTTCCGCAAACATTTTTTATGTTCTAAAATGATATGTATGTGTCTTCAATATACATACTAGGGCAAGAGATTTATAAAAATAATATATTTGTACTTATAGGAAACATATTATTTTAAAATATATTTTTGCGAAGGCGCGTCGGGTGCGTTCTACGTGAGTACGGAGTGCGTGGATCCCATGTTACTTCAAAAGAAAAGATTTCATTGGTTGATAACATTTCACACTGTAACTATTAAAGGACCCCACCCATTTTAATCATTCTTGTTGGAGCATCTTTAGAGAGACATTTCTTTTCCTACAAGAAACCTTTTTACTTGTTTTTTTGGTGTTTTCAAAAAATAGCAAACAAAATGGCATCTGGACAGCAGCAGCAGCAGGAGGAAGTATCTTCTGAAGAAGAATTCTTGCAGGAGGCACCACGTCCACAGAGGCCGGAATCTGTTGTGTGGAAATTCTTCACTTTTCCACCTGGAGAGAAGTAAGTAAATGCGAGAAATGTGATGTGCAAAATTTGTGACCGAATCCTGTCAAGAGGCAGTGAAAAAAATTCTCTTGTGGCACTGCTTCTACATACAAGCATCTCCGGACCACACATCCTCTCAATCTTGCTTGGGAGGAAATGAGGCGAGCTTCTTTGAACCCCTCACCTGCTGCGGCAAGTACATCTGGAGCATCCTCAGGAACACCTGCAGTGGACATTAGGCCAAAATTCGCCTTTCTCAAGCAACACTGCGTGAAGTGTAAGAAACATATATGTTTCGGTGAGCAGTCGATAGATGCAGTTTGTGCTGCGTAACACAACCATCTTTGTTAATTTTTGTTGTTGTTTTTGGAATGTTAAGTAATTCCAAAAGTTTCCTGTTTATTCGTTCTTTTTTGTTTGTTAATTTTTTTCAAAAAACACAAAACAAATAAAAAATTGTTCAAAAAAGGAAAAAAGAAGAAAAAAAGTTCTTATCAGAACTACCTTATCTGGTTAAAGAAAGAACTATGATTGCAAGGTAATTTGTGAAAGTTTGGTTGAATATATGGATACTAAAATTAAACAAAACAATCACCAATACTTCTGTCTTTTACTCTTCTTATTTTTCACAACACATTCGGAATGGAACAGAACATGGGTTAAAGAATTATGAATCAGTCTGAATAAATCAACATTTTATTTTGTACTTAAATTACATTTGTCAACTTTTTTTAAATCAATTCAACAAATTTTACATCCCTAGAATCACCATACAATAATACTATATACAATGAATAAAAATGCATTCAACAACATTCATTACTTCCAATCAATCATCACAATCCACATTCACTAACATTCACAGCAACAATAATTTATTTGCATTAGCTAATGTGTGTGCCGTAAGACTTACAAATTTCAAGGATTAATGATAAGAAATTATAAGTTGTGTAAAAAGAAAATTTATGTAAAATATAATTTTCTGAACTGTTAATGCAAATTTGCAAAGTTGACAAATGTAATTTAAGTACAAAATAAAATGTTGATTTATTCAGACTGATTCATAAGTCTTTAACCCATGTTCTCTTACATTCCGAATGTGTTGTGAAAAATAAGAAGAGTAAAAGACAGCAGTATTGGCGATTGTTTTGTTTAACATTAGGTCAGCGGCTTGGCCTTACTGTTGGGAGCCCGAACCCAGTAGTGTTTTCTGAATATATGTATACAGCATGATTGACTGAAAGAATGCATTAGTAGTGTATGGTGAATTTAAAGGTGAAGATTTTTGAGGAAGTACTGCAGCGTGACACTGCAAGCTCTTTAGCTGCACTGCACTGTGGCACTTCCGAAACACAGGGATGTGACATATGTACATGAATATGTTGCAACTCTGTGCTTCCCTCTGCACTGCTGCACAAACTGCAGCCATGCGGTGACACAGGCACCCTTGCACCATGGTGCAAGGATGTCTGTGTCGTGTGGAGATTGTTTTTGTGCAGGAAGGAACACCTTCCTGCACAAAAACAATCAGTAAAGGCATTTTCCTCTTTCAATGTATGCTGTGGAACGCAGCATGCATTGAAAGAGGAAACAATGAGGAGAAATTAAACCAATTCTCCTCGTTGCGCCTTGCTACAGCGACTCTAGGATGGCGCAGCATTCACACACATCTCCAGATTTATGATTTCTCATAAATCTGGAGATGTCTTGTTCTATGGATGTTGCGTGGGAACACCCACAGCAACACCTATGGAACGCCCCTTCAATGCAAAGTTCTGTGTATGAAGGGGTCGTATTTACAAGGAAAGGAAAAACCATGCAGGGTGGTTTTTCCTCTCCTTGTAAATATGAAGGACTGCCTGGCGCCATCACTACATTACAAATAGTGATGTTCTGGTGGTGCAGGGTGATTGTAAATCTGCCCCATATGTGCTTAGGTATTGGTAGACTGATACAATAAGAACATAGTGCTGGATGGGTGATTGAAGAATTGCATAAGACTGACAGGTGGTATCCTACGCTGCATGGGTACTACTTCATTATTTAATGGAGTGGACCAATAGTATGTATCTGCTTAGAGATTTGTAGGGATTATCCACACAGAATATTTTATGTGTACTTGTGTTGAAGCCTAGGTCATTTTATAAGAATACCACTAGTAACTGGAATGATGACAGTGCTACAAACAGAGTGAACACTTAATTTATAAGTGCTTACGTATTGGTGGAATGCTAGGATAAGTAGCTAGTGCTAGATAAGGGATTAAAGAAGTGCATGGGACAGACTGGACGATTCCTACCCTGCATGAGTACTAACTGGGTATTTAGAAGAGTGTATCAATAGTATGTAGCTAGTTAGACGTCTGCTTGGATAGTGCACAAAATATTATAGCTGTACTTGTGTTAGTAGCTAGGCCATTCCATAAGTTCATGACTAGTAACTAGAATAATTACAGTATTACAAACAGAGTGTATAGTGCATTTATAAGTGCTTAGGTATTGGTGGAGTAATAGGATAAGTAGATAGTGCTGTATGGGTGATTCGAGAAATGCATGGGACAGACAAAAGGATTCCTACACTGCATAGAACTGACTGGGTATTTAGAAGAGCGTATCAATAGTGTGTAGCTGGTTAGAGGTGTTAATGCATAGTGTACAAAATATTGTACCTGCACTTGTGTTAGTGACGACGCCATTCCTTAAGTATACGACTAATAACTGGAGTAATTTTAGTGTTGCAAAGAAAGTGTGTGCTGAATTTAAAAGTGCTTAGTTATTGGTGGAGTGATAGGATACGTAGATAGTGCTGGATGGGTGAATGGAGAAGTGCATGGGACAGATAGAAGGATTCCTGGACTACATAGGTACTAACCGGGTATCTAGAAGAGCGTATCAATAGTATGTAGCTGGTTAGAGGTCTGCATGCATAGTGCATAGATTATTGTAGCTGTACTAGTATTGGTGTGTCTATGGTTTCGAGAATGGTAGTCTGTATTTTAGGGTGTGAGGAGGTGCAGCAGATGATCACATGGATGATGTCATCAGTGATGTCATATGAGATGTCATCAGTAATCTCATGAGTGATGTCACTGACCATGTCATGAGTGATGTAATATGTAATGTAATCAGCAGTGCATTGCGGGGCGCGAGTTATAGTTAGCACAACTAACTATAACGGCCAAATTTCTCTTGTTTTGTACGAGTGAAATGTCCAACTATGACGTCCATGAAACCTGTGTTTTTTTAGTGAACTTCTGAGATTTTTTAAATGCTAATTTCTAACTATAATGTCCCTGAAACTTATGTTTTTTCCAGTGAATTTCATATATATGTATTTAATCTCTCTCACACTTACAAGAATGGAATCAGCACTTAGGTTGTAGTTTGGTAGTATTTAATCTGCAAAGGACGTGATCCGCACGTTTCGGCTCGTCCGAACCTTGATAACAATACAAGACATCATTGTAGCATCCTTATTTAAATGTACAATTGCCTAAAGTTGCCAACATTAACAAGCATATCTTGCCCCGTGACCGCCATATCTGTATGTCCGTCAACGTGACTTATTCATAATAAACATACTTAGGATTGCAAACATCAACATAAACAATAGACTACACATTACTTTAAAGTGAAAGGCTATCGGCCATATTAATCCGTGCACTTAGCGTATTATAATGGTTCTTACACGAAAGAAAAAAAAAGGGGTGTTAATATACACACACTATCCCTAAATAAAGTTCTATCGATTATAGTTCCATTCCATTCACAGCTCGTTTGAGATGTCATGAGTGATGTCATGAGTGATGTAACTTACCATGTCATGAATGATGTAATGACTGAGGTCATTAACAGTACATTGCTGGGGCATAAGTTATAGTTAGCTCAGGTAACTATAACTGCTGAATTTCACTGGATGTGTATGAGTGAAATCTGAGTCTAACTATACCGTCCCTGTAATCTTTGTTTTTTTCTGCAGATTTCTAGGTTTTTTTTAACGTTAAGTAAGATGCATATCACACTGGATGGTGGGGGGTTGGAAACAGGGCCTGGCATTGTGCTGCCCCACCCAAGCTTGCTGCTCCTGCCTTCCCTCCTTCTAGCCATCCATTGTCAAAGCCCATGTCTATGCTCCCTAATTATCGCCCTGTGTGGCCGTTGTTCTGCCACTGGCCTTCCCGCCTTCTCTGAGCAGTTAGCTTGCTGCCCCATCCACCTCCTCCCTATCCTCTGTTGTCTGAATCCATGGGATAGCCTCCTCCCTCATGCCATGCATGGTCTGATGTGCTGCCACTGCCCTCCATTTAGCATGATGTACCAGTCCACTCCTCCTGCCCTCCATTGCCCAATTATATGCCCCATCATTGACCTCCTGCTTGGCCTCTGTGCTTAGCTTGCTGCCCCTATACTCCTTCCCCCTGCCCTCCAATGTCTGTGTGCACGCTCCTGCTCAATCCTTTTTACCCACTATGTTCCATGGACCTGCCACTCCTATCTACTCTGAGTGTTCTGTTGAGCTGCCACTCCCCTCGCAACTGCCTAGCATTGTCAGATGATTGTAACCTGTCCCTGCCACCTCCACACTGCCTGTCCACATTCCATGCCCATATCCCTTTCCTCCTGTCCTCCGTGGTCCATTTTACTGCCACACCCTTCTGCCCTCCCTGGTCTGTTGTGCTGCAACTGCTCCTCCTGCCTGCCCCGCTTGGTCTGATGTGAGGCCCCTTCCCCTGAACTCTCTTGTCTGTGTCTAGATCCTGACCCGCCATTCTATCTTCCATGGTCCTTTGTGCATGCCCCTGCACCCTCCTTCTTGCCCATCATAGCCGTTGTGCTGCCACTAACCCTCCTGCTTGCCATGCATGGTCTTCTGTGCTGCCACAGCCCTCCCACCTTTCATGTGTGGTCAGCTAGCTGCCCCTGACCCCTGCCATCTTCCCTCCATGGTCTGTGTGTTTGCCATTATAGTCTCACAGTTGCTCTCCTTGGAGTGTCTTGCTTCTAGTGCCCATCCTTCCTGACCTCCATGGTCATCTTGCTGCTCCTGCCCTGCCTCTTGCCCCCAGCCCTCTGTTTCCATGTGCAGACCCCTATTCTCTCCCTCCTGGCTTGTCTATTCCATTGTAATGCCCCTGATCCGTCCCTCCTGTCCTTTATGGTCCGTTATGCTGCAGCTTTCTCTCCTGGTCAGCTAGCTGCCATTGCCTTTTCCCCTCTGTTCTCTGTTGTCCATGTGCATGGTCCTGTCCCCTCCCTATTGCTTTCTATGGATTGTTGTGCTGAACTCCCGTCCTGCTTGCCCTGTGTGGTGTATTGTGCTGCTGGAAACTCTGATGCCTGCCCTGTAGGGTCAGTTTGGTGCACCTCTCCATGTCCCACCTGTCCTCTGTTATCCGAGTCCATGTCCCTACCCCAATTCTTCCTGCCTTCCATGATTCAATGTACCATACTTGCTAACATTTTGAACTTGGTAAGAGGGAGATTTTGAAAAAAAAACTGGGGTATTGATTTTCCCCTTTGACTTACATTGAAAAAGAGGAGATTGTTGACAGGAGACAGATCAAATAAAGGCCATTTGGGCTTAAAAACATTGGACGTTTCCTGGCTGAATCAGGTCGGCTGGCATGTATGGTTGTACTACCACTGCCTCTTCCTTCTGCCCACAATGGTCTATTATATTACCACAGCCTCTCTTGTCAGTCATGTATTGTTGGTGTGTTGCCCCTGCCCCCTTTCCACTGCCCTCCATAGTCTGTTGTGCTGCCACTGCCCTTCCTGCCTGCCCAGTGTGGTCAAATTTTTGCCTCTGCACCCTCCTACCTGCCTTCAATTTTCAGAGTCCGTGCTCCTGGCCTCTGCCACTCGACAGTATTCTACTGAACAACTAGATTGCTAACATTCTATATTTGTTACAAAAGTGTGGAACGCCTGATGTCATCTTGATGTAATCAAAACGGTAATACCTAGAGCATTTCCTTTAGAAATTACATATACGAGAGGGTCTTATTTGCATCAAAATTATGGTTAGTGCTCTAAAAAACTAAAATGAGGACATATTTTCTGAGTTTTCAAATAGCGATAACACACTTTTAAATTATTTGTTATCTTTATGTTTAGTTATCCAGTTGACCACTTGATTAAATGTTGCACTTAGGGAAGAGGATGTAGTGTTACTTCCAGAGCTGCAGACTTTGCAACTGGGGAACAAGGTTGGAGTTTATGCTTCAGCTCGACATTCTGTGATTCTGGTCAAATCACTTAATCTCCCCATGTCTAAAACCAAAATGAATTTGTTCTTGTGTGATGTAACCAATGCTCATGTAAAGCACTCCAATACCTGACAAGACTGCACTATGTAAAACTGCAAAAACACAAAAAATAAAAAGTGTTTTGCACACTTCTGTCATTGGGCTACATGTGGGCTACATCTGGGTGATATTTGTGCTACATTTGGGCTCTTTTGTCTCTGGTGGCCATCTTGGGATATTTATTTGTCATGAAGTTTCCTAATTTTCTCATTAACTGTAGTCTCCTCAGTAGGAAATGCTTTTAGTTTTTTTACTTTGTCTCCATGAAGAAGGTATTCAGATATGTCACACATTTGCCATACATTCGGAATGTTAGCCCTCTAGTTGCTCATTAGATCACTGTAGTAAAGCTACTGCTCACCATGGAAGTCTGCTGCTGGTATTAAAAGTGCATGTTTCAGTCTGCATGTCAGAATGTTTTATTGAAATAGAAGAGGATCTGAGAAGTCACTCAAAATGTGCCCTAATTTTTCTTTCTTCAGCACTAATCATAATGTCTATGCAAAATGAACCCCCTCATTGCGTTCCTTTTTAAATTAAATGTTTTAAATGTAACCAGTTTATTCCAATCAAGATGGATTCAGGTGTGCCCCATACTTTTGTCATAAGTAAGACAGTAATCACTCTTGTTGTCCTTAAGAACACTCTGGGACATTCTGTCATTGGGCTATACTTGGGCTACATCAGGGTGATATTTGTGCTACATTTGGGCTCTTTTGTCTCTGGTGGCCATCTTGGGAGACTTATTTGTTATGAAGTTTCCTAATTTTCTCATTTACTACAGTCATCTCAGTAGGAAATACTTTTAGTTTTTTACTTTGATTCGATCAAGAAGGCATTCAGATGTGTCACACATTTGCCATAAATTCAGAATGTTAGCACTCTATTTGCTTATTAGATCACTGTAGTAAAGCTACTGCTCACCAGGGAAATCTGCTGCTGGTATGGAAAGTGCATGTGTCAGTCTGCATGTCAGAATTTGTTAATGAAATAGAAGAGGATTTGAGAAGTCACTCAAAATGTGCCCTAATTTTTCTTTCTGCAGCACTAATCATACTTTCTATGGCAAAATGAACCTCCTCATTTTGTTCCTTTTTAAATTAAATGTTTTAAGAGTTACCACTTCATTCCAATCAAAATGGCTTCAGGTGTGCAATACGTTTGTCATAAGTAGGACTGTTAGTGCTCAAGTTCTTCTTTAGAACACTCTGGGAAGCTGTAGCAGAGCACAAAGGAATCAACTGACAGTCTCTGTCCTTGTTGGATGTACATATTTTACTGAGAATGTCAGACTTCATTCTCACATGACTGAGAAAGATAATGTGAATTTATGGAAAATATGCTCTCAGTTTAGCTCATAGATCACCTTCCGAACCTCTGTGGGAAAAGCATGAAAAAATAGTTTTCTCTCAAACATGATTCATGATATCCCAGCAGAAGGCTTTTTCAGATGGTAAAATCACCTTAGAACACACCACAGTTCCTAAAATGAGTATGGTACCATCAACAAATGCTTTATAATGTAACTAAAGTCTTTTAAACTTCTATTAACTGCAATGCTTTTTAATGAGGTGCTATCATGTATATTTGTCCCAAGTTGGCTGCCAACACTTCTTGGATGAAGTGCTGACAGCCAATCAGATCTCACGATGACATGTGTGGTTAGGCTCCGCCCATATATATATATATATATTTCTTTTTCCATTAATATTTTAAAAGCTACTGAATGGATTTACAGCATTTAACAAAGGGCTCGCTTTTTGCCAAATTTGGTGTAATTCTGTTCAGCAGTTTAGCATGTAGCCCTGTCTAAATTTTCCTACGGAAGATGGCATGGAGAAAACACGTTTTGGGACCCCCCTTTTTTCACCCCCCTTCGGCCCCCCTTATGTGGGGGGCCCAATCCCCCCCACACTGCCCCGGGGACCGCTACCCCCCAGGGCTTGTTTTATTAAAGTTGAAGGGACTCTAGGCCCCCCAAAGCCCGGGGACCTCCACCCCTGGGGGCTCCTATTAATTATATCCTTTAGGGGAGTGGTGATTTTTCCTGTCTAACCACCAGTGATGCAATGAGAGCCGGTACCAGCCTGAAGAGCGCCACTGCAAACAGCACCGTGATGGTCACCATCCCACTGGAGCGGCCTGAGAGGCCGAGGTCGATGTCCATCAAGTCAGTTACTGAAATAGAAAGGATGTGCGTGTGAGAGGAGTGGCGTCACTGCTGGGACTACTTCTCAGCAGGGCTTAACTTGTACCCTATGCCCTTGCTAGAGACACCTGGCTGTTTTCAGGGGGGTGCTTGGTGCAGGTACACACGTGCATTGTTGTTGGGTCTCAGGTCACACCCGGAGCTTCACTGATGCTCCCCGCACATTACAGCCAGTGCCTTACAAATGGCCATTTACAACACACTCGCTTCTCAAGCTCTTCCAGATTACGGGGCACAGGGCCTCAACAGCACCCCAAACACACAGTACTTAGAGTAGCAGTCTCGCCCCACTGACAGCGCACGCACATGCCTGATGCTGCAGTAGTCACTCACTACCAGAAACCTTCAGCAGCATGCTCACCCTTCACAGACCAGCACTCTGGATTCTCTCGCACGCTTCTTACACACTAACTACATGCATGCCCTCGCACAGATGGAAGCACAAGCAAATGAAACAAAGAGCAGGTGTGTACGTTCTGGGTTTTATTCTAAAACTTACTGTTTAAAGTATTTATGTGGTCGGACCAGCCAGTGTAAGCTCGTGTTGCATTGTTTTGATCCAAAATGAAGAAATTCACCTTGTAAAAGAGAAGAATGATGTCAGAAAAGCATCCGCAATACAAGGTGGTAAAAGAGCAAACAGTCATAAAGGTCTACTGTGGGAAGGAGTTTGTGGGTTGCTATAGGTGAGTGTCAGGCACAAGACCGAGACACTGCGACCAGGAAGTGACGTGTTGTGAACACTCAGACATACAGATTTTGTGATGAGGCGGTACAATACTTCTACCACTGCGATCCAGTGTGGGTTGAGCAAGACGTATTCTTTGAACCTGTGATACTTCTTCCTGTGATGGGCTGCTTCCTGGCGCTAAACATGAGGGGGGACTACAAGCTGAGGACAGTGCATACACTGGGCAGAAGGCTGTGGCTGTCATCTGTGTAAGGACCCTGCAACCTGGAGAAATCACAGATGTCTGAATAACAAGACCAGAGGGCAATTTGAAAGGACGGCGCACACCGAAGCAGGGGTGCAAAACGTGATTAAATGGAAATGCTTTGGGGGTGGGGAGGGCGGACGTGTAGCACACCAGTCAGGTATGGCCTTGTGGAAGCTGGTTCGAGTGCCTGTGTCCCTCCCGCCCAGCATGCAGCTCAGCATGCATTTGGCTCTCTGCGAAGCCTAACCTGTCCAAGACTTTATTCCACGGTTACGTCGATAAGTGCATACGGCCAGCGGGCCCCTTCATACCTGTAAAACGACGAGGGCTGCAGGGCCTCAATGCAGTAGGGCCCTTGCACCGCGGTGCAGTCTTCCGTCCCCACCTGGCAGCCAAGGACCGTGGTCAGAGTGAAGCTGCTGCTCAGGCCATTGTTGCTCACCTGGACCAGGTCTTGGGCCGCCCTGCAGGGCACGGTCCTGAACTGCCCAGCATAGTACACCTGCACCGTGGGGACGACCATGATGGCATCTGTGTCCATCACACCTGAAAGAGGAGCAACAGCGTCAGGCTGTATCACAATGAGCACGGTGTGTGTGTGTGTGTGTGCGATGCGCAAAGAGCAGTAACCCTCAGGGCGTGCTCAGTGCTGCACAGCAGAGCTAGTGGTGGGGCCAGAATTAGGTTCTGCTCGTCATTACGATCAATGAATATCAAGGAAGGAAAGCACTGCCCATAACACACATTGGAGAAGCGTTGAAGAAGAGTTGAAACCCTGGACAGATATGCAACAGCGAGAGGGGGTAAAGTTGGGTACTAGTCAAAGGGTACCATCATTTTTTCGACCGTACATATCCCACTTGCAGCTGCAGGTCGCATGTTTGCAGAAAGAAAGTGATTGGATGACTAAAGGGGATGCAAAGCAAAATGGGCGGCTTTGAATCCGTACCTGGCATGGCGATGGTGGAGACAGCAACCAGCACGGAGGTGGGCATGTACCCAGCGCCAGAGATGCAGCTCAGGATGTTGGCGACAAAGGAACGTAACAGGCGATTGCCGATCATCTTGGTTTGGTTTCTGACGAAATTGAATGTTGCTGAAAAATAAACAGAGAGGACAATATAAAAGTTAGAAAAAACTTTGCTGGAAGGCTACATAGCTTAAAATTAGCCGCCACCTGATTAGAAGAACGTGATTAATTAGGCCCACGATTTGAAAAGAGTGCTGGCAAACTAATTAATTGTATACCGCTGTGGGAGTAATGTAAGTGGAAGTGCGGAGTAATCTTTAAATATACACTTAGTTTCTTTCTCATTTGATCATGATCTTTCAAGCCACTTTGCGCATCGAGACCGGTGTGTACTGTGAATGCGCATCAGTGAATAGTGAAGGAGAACTTGTATCTACAAATCTGGCTTTTCCAATGGATTTCCATAGCTGTGTGCACATCACCATGTCTTGTGTCAGCCAGACATACAGCCCCTCTACATTGAAACATGTCCATAAGATGCAGTCTGCATATAAGCAAGTCCAGTAGAGCCCCCCCCCCAATACTTTCACTTCACGACTGTCCCTGGATGAGGAAATTACCCCGAAGGATGGAACACTGAGTGAACCCTGCCAGAATTAGTATTCACAGTACAACAGCCCGCACTTCCACCCACTGTGATATGTTGTTTACTGTCGCCCACCTATACATCATGTTATAAACATGGAATCGTATGATGTGCCCTGACCAACCGCTATATATAACATCGCATGACCGCTACATATGTTGTGTCATTTCACTTATAGGCACACTTGCCGATTCCCTGATTGCGACCACTAGCGGGTGGGGCTACCTGGCCATTTCCATTTCAGATGCAAATGACTGTAAAAGTACTTACGGAGGGTGGTTAACGAGGAGAAAGGCACTGCCGACCCCAGCCCAGCGACAGCCACGAGGCACAGGAGGGCGAGCATCTTCCTCGCGAGGCTGTGAGAGTACACAAGACCGCGGTGTCTGGGCAATATCTGCTGAAACTGAGGGGCTGGGCTAAAGGGCACAAGGGCAGAGGAAGGGTCACAAGCCACTGACCCTCCCCTTGCCAGCTCCAGCTATCCTGGCAGAACCTGTTCGGACAAGGTAGGGAAGGCCCGGTTCTAGAGGGTGGGCCGGGTGGGCCAGGCCCACCCAAACATGAGCCTGGCCCACCCAAACACGATTCTTGGCCTTTGCAGCGACTTCAAGAAGGCAACAGAAAATTTGCACAATAATTTAAAACGTTCCTCTGAACGTAATTTATCATCTCCTTCTAGGAGTTGCGTGATTGGGCCTTGGCGCTCTCTCAGGCACCACCAATCACGCATCTCCTTTGGAAAGGTGAGTTGTGTCCCCGCCCACTTGTGGTAGAATAGGGACATGGTGAAGGGGACAAATCCCTTCTTTGGCACCAGGTGAACTTTGCGTGCTGCATGGATATTTCCTTCTTTTCAGCGCTGGAGAAAAGGAGTTGTTTATCCTGATTCACCTTTCCTGACCCCCTTCAGCTGCTTATCAGATCGGGCTGTGAGACAGATTTCCAACCCAGCAGGTAAGAGAATGTGTGGCTATTTCGTTTTTAAAAAAACCTGCAAAGGCCCAACAAAATACATACTTCATGTATGCTCCGAGAATGTGTGGCTATTTTCATATTTGTAAAATCTGTGAGTGCCCAGCAAGACACATACTTTGTGTATGCCGTGTATATTTCACTTAAATTACTTGTATAATTTTCATGACTGGCTCTGCCACAAATGCAAGACAACAGTACAAATGTCCAGATAACTCTGGTGATTAATGGTCCTGCTGGATAGAAATCTTTTGTCTGTTTGTAGTTTTGGGATGCAGATAAACTGTAGTTTATGTGGATAGCTCAGTGGGTTACTGCCTTTGTCAAAGAGATCTTTTTGTTACTTGCAGTTCAAAAGTTACAGATCTAACATAGGACAGTGACATATGAACTGTATTCTAAGAGCGGCATACAAACCTGAATGATATAATTAGAAAGTTTTTTGTGTATTGCGATATAGTTAGAATGTCCCCACTCTTTCATTATTCTAATGTTGCTATAAAGAGTTCGTTTTGGCAGATGTACATTTTCTATCAGTAAAGACAAACCCTAACCACTGGGGTATGCTTTAAATCCTGAGTTTGTGCTTCTCCAGACCTATCCCTCGTAACACATACTGCCCACCAGTATGGCTGACATGTGAATCCTACACCTGGTAATCCTCATTGACTTATGTGACATTCCCTATAGGCTGATTTACATATTTGTATGATTCATTGTCTCTGCATAATGTGTGAATTATATAAAGTACTGTGAAACCCTACACTACGAGTAGCGATATACCACAAATGAAAAGCATATGAGAGTGGCTACGGAGAGATGAGGGCACTGTTGGAGGGTAGCTGTGAGCTAATCAGAGGAGGAGGTCATGGAGGGCTACGCAGAGATGAGTGGTAGTGAGGGAGTCTGAGGAGGGAGCTGTGCTGCAGAGTCCGGGGTTAGGTGGCGTTAGGAATGAAGAGAGATTCTCTCTGAAGGCTGGCAACGACGGAGGCTGAGTAGTGTTACTTGCCTGATACTCCCACCGCAGAAACCTCCTTTTCACATCAAAGGGACCTTACATGGGATGCATTTTAAAAAAGAAAAATGAAATGTCTGTTTCATTTTTTTAAGAGCAGGCAGAAGTCCGTGGGACCACTGCTTGCTCTTCAAAAATATTTTCACATCCTTTCACAAAGGGGAAGGGCTCCCCTGGTGACCCCTTCCTCTTTCAAGTGGATTACTACCTATTTGGAGTAGGAGGTAAACTGCAAGTGTTTTGTGACTTTAATTGTGGTCGCAAAACAATGATGCATACAAATGCGGCTCGCTATTAGGAAGGGACGACCCTTGTTAATACCGTCTTGCACAATAGCGTTTGTACATGCGAGCAGGGCAGGGCCACTTAGGCCCCTGGCTGGGTGGCATACTGACCAATCACAGCGCTGCTTAGAGCATTGTGATTGGCTTAGCGGAGGAAGCCTGGCTGCCTGCTTCCGTTTTTTTTTTAATGAATATTATTAAATGGAACCCCTCCCCGCCAGACTTCTGCGCGCTACCCCCCGCCAACCCACTATTCCTCTCCCCCACTCCCTCCCGCGAGTCGCGAATGCCGCAGTGGCCCACCCGAATGCACTCTTGGCCCACCCAAATAAAAATTCCTGGAGCCGGGCCTGAGGTAGGGGGTGAGGGCAAGCACAAAGAGAAGTAAGGGTGTGGACAGGGGAGAAGAACGAAGAGAGAAAAAGAAGATGTGATGGAGATGAAAGCACGAAAGGATGTGAAGACGGAAGCAAAGAAATGGCAAGAATAATGGAAACAAAGAGAGGAGAGGGAAAGAATAAAGAGGAGAGCATTTTAAAGAGAAATAAAAGGAGGGGGGGAGACAGGAAAGAGAAAGAGATGTAGAGGAGGGCAATGTAAAAAAGAGGACAGTGACGGCCTCATACAAATGGCGAACATAGGCGGCGGGGTGTGAGCGTAGCGCCTCCCTCCCACCATCACCTGCTGCAGTAATACAATAAAAACACTAGTGGAGTTGAACTGAACACTCACTAGTAGCGAGGGTCACTGGAATTATGCGTCAGAAGAGGGACACATTTTGCGGCAGGGTTGAGTAAATTATGATGCAAGAAAAGGTGAATTATGTGGCATAATGCAGTACATTTTGAAACAGAATTACTTCATTATTTTGCCGTTTTTAAACTTTGTAAAATTGTCTGGCATCGGTTACACCTCAATAGCACCAGTTTAACACCCAAACATAGTCATAAGCAATAGAAAGGTGATAAGTCCAACTTTGCACTCTTCCACCACAGCAGTACCTTGCTACATTTTTTGTAATTGTGAACCGTTTGCTAGAAACACATTTTTTTGTTAAAATCTGCAGATTCTGTGGAAGAAGATGGATTTTGTGGAAAGTGCATCAAATCTATAATTATGCAAAAATCGCTACAGCCGTACAATTGCATAATTCTAGTGGCCATGCTAGTAGCACATAATTAAAATGACTTGCTGCATAGCTGCCTACCAGAGCTGGCATCTGCTCAGAGAGTGCCTTGGGCAAAACAAACTTTGGCGCCTCCTACCACTCCTCTTTTCAATGTTGAAAATTTGGGTAGGAGAAAAGCGAGGGGGGAGCAAGATTAAGGAGCTCAATGAAAAGAAAAACAAAAAGCAGGTAATGATGACAGCAGTTTTCAGAAAAATAGTTTAAACGCTTTCTAAGTGTCTTTTAGCATAGCACTGGATCTAGGACTGGTAGTCAGAGTCAGTTACCACCAGTACCCGTCTGAAAAAGTTGAAGGTACAGGATGATTTTGCATCAAGCCTTCTTTCTGCTCCTCTGTTTGTTCTTTCTGCACGTCTTGCTTCTTCCTGCACTTTTCTTCGTCTTTGAGGACTTCTGTTGCTTCTTTCTGCATTTCTTTTTCTTCTTTCTGTGAGTTTTTTCTTTCTTTCTTCACATGTCCTACCTCTGTAGGCATAGTTAGAAACTAGCATTTAAAGAACCTTAGAAGCTCACTTAAAAAACAATAGGCTTCAGGCATGTTATAATTAGAAATTAGCATTTAAAAAACCTTTGAAATTCACTGAAAAAAAACCATAGGTTTCAGGCACGTTATAGTTAGAATTTAGCAGTTAACAAACCTTAGAAATTCACTGAAAAAACATAGATTTCAGGGGCATTATAGTTAGTTGGGCATTTCACTCGTACAAAACCATAGAAATTCCCCTGTTATAGTTAGTTCAGCTAACTATAACTTGCGGACCCGCAATGCACTGCTGATGACATCACAAATTACATCCCTCATGACATTGTCAGTGACATCACTCATGACATCACTGATGACATCATCCTTGTGAAAGAGTGCCGGACCGGCTCTCACCCTAATATAACCTTTGATACACACACTCAAAATTGGAAGTTAACATTTTCACTAGTATGGATATACCAATACTAGTTACAAAAACCTATTCAGTAATTCTAAGATCTACACACACATCCACTCATTCATCAACAGTCCTATACAGTCACTCATACATGTACTCACTCATCATATGTACTCATACACCTATACATCCTGTTACACACTGAAACTCATCCATGGAGTTACTCACACAAATAGTCACACATGCAAAGTATCAAACATCCATTTACTTGCAGATACAGTTATACACACACCACCACACTTCTACAGAAACTTACACATACTTACTCTCTTAAACAATCACTTATGGAAACACAACTTATTTATACAGGAACTCTTCCAATATCTTACTCTCACATACACCAATACTCACATATACTAGTTTAAAACGTGTAGTTACCCATAAAGACACTATTGAGACAGTCATTCACTCACTAACACACCCATACACATATTCATCCACTTATACAGTCCTGCACACATTCTGTCTTCAACACATACAAACAGTGAGTCACTCATTCATGCATCTATGCACTAAGTAATACCCACCACCGAACCATACAGACACTCAGACACTCATACTGATACTCAAAAAAACAAAGAATAACCCCTATAGACACTCATGTAGCTACTCACCAACCCATGCAGCCACTTATACATAAAGTGAGAGACTGGTTCAGATATTTACATATTTAAGCATTACTCATTAACCCATGTATTCACTAAGATACACTTAATCAGTCAGTTATACAATCAATTTTTCAAAAATGAATCATCCATTTAGACACTTATATACTCATTTATTCTTCCATCGACCTTGAGATGTACGTATATAAAACATATTTAATTTTCAGAAAAACACACCTTCACTGAAAGATCATTTGAGATGTTATTAGTGATGTCATGAGTGATGTCACTGACCATGTCATGAGTGATGTAATATGTGACCTCATCAACAGTGCATTGCGGGCGCGCAAGTTATAGTTAGCTGAACAAACTATAACAAGGGAATTTCTATGGTTTTGTATAAGTGAAATGTCCAACTAACTATAAAACCCTGAAATCTAAATTGTTTCGGTGAATATATATATAAATATATGATGTGATCAAGGCTGTCTTATCGGCCGAAACACTGCATGACTACGATGTGGAGAGATGGAGAGATTAAAGAATCTTATCTAATCAGTGGAGTTCGTGTGTATATAGTCCGGGGTAACCGGATGAAACGCGTCATGTCTGTCTGATGAGAGAATAAAGCACCTTAATTTTGGAAACTTGCCATGTGGTCCGTGTCCTGGTTGTTATCCGTCTCTACGGTGCAATTGGGAGCTGTTTGGCATATATATATATATATATATATATATATATATATATATATATATATATATATATATATAAAATTATGCACCAAACAATTCCCACCACTTCCGGCGTGCGGCGAGGAAGGAACTCAGACCACCACAGCAAGTCAGGCAAGATATAGATTTTATTTGCGTTTCTTCTTCAGCCTGCAACGACGCGTTTCGGGCTTCAGGAGCCCTTGATCACATTACAAAATTATAAAATTATATATATATATATATATATATATATATATAATGGCGGTGGTGCAGGGCACAAAATAAAATAAAATAATATAGCACTGAATCCTGGGATCGCTCCCTTCAACGAAGTGGCGATTGACACACATATATATATATATCTATATATATTCCTCTCTGGCAATAGAAAAGAATGGCCGCACTCTCAGGGTCGTTCTTATAGTAAGATTATTTATTCAACTGAAAAATCGCACAGGATGGAAAGGAAAGACCACTCGGTCCCCCCGAACGTATGGATGGGTGCCCCGATCCCCCCGGGAAACCATTTTGGGCGGGGGGCGTGGTTCGGCTGGTATGCCCAAAGTGGCGTAGCCGGAGCAAGCCCTTCCCGCCCAGAAGGGGTTGTCCTAGACACCCGCCCGGAAGACCGCGCCCAGTGGGCGTACCTGAGGAGGGTCCCCGCCCTCCCGCAGACGGATAAATAGAGCGCGAATCCAATGAAGCGTCCTCTTGTTCCAGTGCTCTGAAGGCTGCACCACTCGTTGCTCGTGAGCCCTCGATGGAACAAGCGGCAATTTTGAGAACTTGTAATCTTTGTTGTTTCTTTTTCAGTATCAGGCGTGTGAAGGATCTAGGACCTCGCCGAGCAACTCGAACATAGTGAGCGAAGCCATGGCCGGCAAAAAAGCGGGAAAGCGCTCCGAGTTGGAGAAGATACTGCGCACTTTGTCGAACCGAGTGGCGGTCATGGACCGAAAACTGGGTAAAGTAGATTCGATCGGTCGGGGCTTGGCAGAGGTGAAAAAGCAGATAGCAGCCCAGAACAACCTCTCGGGCTGTCCTAAGAAGGTGATAGGTCCGGCCTTGCCGGGAGTCGTCCCTGAGGGTAGGGGGAGGCGTAGTAAGAAGAGGGCGATTTCCGGGGAGGGCCCGGTCCCGGAGGTACCCCCAGCAGGCCCCGACACACCGGTGGACACCCCGGTACCGAGTCCAGACGTGGGTTTACCAATCCCTGTTGTAATAACTTCGGTTGATGATGATCAGATGCCCCCAAAACTGGCCCTTCAGTTAGCGGCAGTATTGCCCTGGCTTAAGAAGAAATCAGGGGGGGCTGTGGCTGCGGGGGATCTGGCCGAAGAAGCCAGATTAATAATCGAGCAGTTACGGCAGTCAAGAGAAGCCGGGATGGCGAATGTTCCTTCTATTTCCCCACAGGTGGCACCAGGAGTGACAACGGTTGGCCGAGAAAAGGCAGCAGACACGGCGGTTGAACCCGGTAAGAACCCATTGCCAATGGTTGGGGAGAGTTCAGTGCCTTCGAGGCGCGAAAGGGTGGCCCAGCACATCCCAGCGGCCACGAAGGAAATGATATGGGGGGACAAATATGTGAATATGTTTTCATTATTGACCGACCATCGAGATATAGAGTACGCAAAGACCCAGAAAGATTTATGGCACCCCAGCGTATGGCGGGCCAAGATGGCGGAATTTAGGGTCGACGAGACCGTAGTGAACTGGGTGAAGGCCTTCTCTATATTTACAGCAGTAATGGGGGAACTTAAACCTGAAGTGTTGCCCGATCTATCCTGTTACCAGAACAGGATCATGGATTTTTATAACATGTACGGGGGGAATGAGTGGAAAGGTTATGATGTGCACTTTCGAAAGTCAAAAGAGTTTGATGTAACTTTAACGTGGGATTTCCTCGACACAGTATCGTGGCACAAACAGCTCTTGCCTGGATCGGCAGGTACGTCCTCGCCGGGCGGGAGCGGGTCTGGGACAGTGCAACAAAGGCCGGCGCAGCCCTTTCGAGCGAGCGCCGGTGGGGAATCACAGCCCAAGACCGGCGGAAATGGGGGCAAGCGCGGGGTCTGTTGGGGCTTCAACAGAGGTAACTGTAACAGGCCCCAAGGAACATGTAGGTTCCGGCATGCTTGTGCGGGCTGTGGGAACTCCTCACACCCGGAAAGTAGCTGTAGGTCCAAGAACGGGGGTTCGGGAGGAAAGGGGGGATCCAAGCAGGATTGAAGTGATGCTTGGGAGGCAATCGTCTTCACCCATTGATGTCATGGCTTTGACCCCCTGGCTGAACAGATACCCCGATCATGTATCCGCCGGGATTTTGAGGAATGGTTTCCTATATGGCTTCAACATCCCGGCGGGGAATTTTAGGGGGAGCCCCTTTTGTAAAAATCAGCAATCCGTTCAGCACAACCCGGCAGTGGCAGCCAAGAAAATTAACAAAGAGGTCAGCTTGGGGCGGGTAGCAGGACCTTTTCAATGCCCGCCAGTGGCGGATTTCATATGTTCACCTCTAGGAGTTGTTCCGAAGAAAGACCCAGGGGAGTATAGACTCATTCACAATCTGGTGGCTCCGAGGGGCGCCTCGGTGAATGAAGCCATTGACCCGGATGTCTGTTCAGTTCGGTACGCATCGTTTGACGATGCCGTTGCCCTACTGAATCACCTGGGCCCCGGTGCTCTGTTGGCGAAATCAGACATCGAATCAGCATTCAGGTGGCTCCCGGTACACCCGCGGGACCAGCGCTTGCTAGGATTTACGTTCCAGGGGAAGTATTACATGGATAGATGCATGCCCATGGGCTGCTTAATTTCTTGTGCTTATTTTGAGATGTTCAGCTGTTTTTTTGGAATGGGCATTCACCGAGGCCACAGGGCATAGACAAGTGATGCACTATTTACACAACTTCTTGTTCTTAGGACCGGCCGGCACAGCGGAATGTGCAGAGGCACTGCAGGACTTCTGCATGCTCATGCAGGAATTTGGAGTCCCATTAGCACCAGGTAAGACAGTGGGGCCATCTACTTCACTGGAGTTTCTGGGGATCGAGGTCGATTCAGTGGAGGGATGCTTCCGTCTGCCAATGGAGAAGGTGGCCAAGTTCAGGGCTTCCTTAATACAATGCCTGGGCAAAGAGAAAGTGACCCTGCACCAGTTACAACAAACAGTGGGTCAGCTTAACTTTGCATTGAGAGTAATACCGATGGCTCGCCCCTTCTCACGCTCCATTGCACAAGCTATGGTTGGCCTCAAAGAGGGACACCACCGCACGAGACTATCGGCAGAGGTTCGCCAGGATATGCGCATTTGGTTGGCATTCCTGGAGGACTTCAACGGTCGAGTGGCGTGGAACAAGCCCCCAGCTTCGTCTGACGAACTGGGTTTGTGGACTGACTCAGCTGGGAGCGTTGGATTTGGCGCCATCTTTGGTAACCGATGGTCGGCACAAGTATGGCCGACATGGTGGCACTCCAGTGGCCTAACAGGTAACATTGGGTTCTTGGAGCTGTTTCCCATTTGGGTGGCCCTGTTGGCATGGCCAGATGATTTTAGGGACCGCTCTGTAGTGTTTTGGTCGGACAATATGACAGTGGTCGAGTGCATTAATCAGCAAGCAGCACGCTGCAAGTGGATCTTGAGACTGTTGAAAGAAATTGTGTTACGTTGCATGAGATTGAATGTACAGTTCAGGGCAAAACATGTGCCGGGTGTACTGAATAAAGCAGCTGATGCACTCTCTCGTTCACACATGCAAGCTTTCAGGGACTATCTACCCAAAGCGGATCTAGTCGCGGCACCGTTCCCCGAAGCACTATGGCTGATCGGTGCCCCGGACTACAGGACCTCGTGGCAGCCAGCTTAGCGCCCAGGACGAGGAAGGCTTATGAGGGAGCGTTTCGTTCTTACTGCGCCTTTTTAGGCCCGGCAGGGAGACATAGCTGGGGGCAGGAGGAATCCTTCCTGGGGTTCTTAGTGGCACTTCATAGAGAAGGCCGATCAGCCGCAACTGCCAACAGACATAGGGCGGCCATATCAATCATGGCACAGCTCCACGGCATAAGGGACCCGACTGGTTCCTTTTTAGTCAAGAAGGTTGGCGGTTGGCAACGCCTGGAGGGTCGCAGACAAGATACGAGGCGCCCGATTGGTTTAGAGAGATTGTCTCGGCTTTTAGCAAAGCTGGATGAGACATGCTCCTCCCTTTCCGAAGCAGTTCTGTTCCGGGCAGCTTTCGCCTTGGCATTTCATGGGGCCATGCGGGTAAGCGAACTCGTGGCGAGGAACAAGAAAGATATGGAGGGAGGTTTACGCAGGGATCACGTTCAAATACGGGGTGATTCGATGCTAATCTCGATAGCCAGGTCCAAGACAGACCAGGAAGCTATGGGGGATAGTGTTGTTGTGCAGCGTGCTCGAGGGAGCCCCACTTGTCCGATAAAGTGTTTAGAGGACTACTTGGCACAGAGGCCAGTGACATGGGGAGGGAGCCTGCTTAGGCACAAGGATGGCATCCCTTTGACGAGATTTCAGTTTCAGAGGGTGCTAGCACTTACAATCGATGCGGCGGGCATGGACCCGTGCGATTTTGGGACCCACTCATTCAGAATAGGGGCCGCTACTGAGGCTACGGCTCGGGGTCTGGGTGCGGAAGAAGTGAAACAGCTAGGCCGTTGGTCCTCGAACTGTTTCAAGAGGTATGTGCGATTGCACATGTTGTAGAAGACTAATGAAATGCACTCACGCTTGTCGTCTTTTGTTTGAATAACAGTTTCGCAAGCCTGTGACGCGGGGCGGAATTTGGGATCAACCCATCACCAGGGGACCAGCGGTCGAGGATCACCGACTGGAGAGCAAGTGGTATGGGTCGTGGGCCACTCATACGTGAGGCACGCAGGGGATGTATTCATGGCAGGTGACGCGACTCACGCATCTGGGGAATACGGGTTCAGAGTATCCTTCCATGGGAAGGGAGGCCTCTGTTTTGACCAATTTCAATCGTTTGTGGAGGGTCTCTTAGGGCGGCAAAGGTCACCGCCATCTATAATCATAGTACACTTGGGGGGCAATGACTTGGTAAGACTGGGAAGACGAGTGTTAGTGGAACACATTTTGTCGGCAGTCAGCTGGTTGGCTAAGAGGCTCTCGGGGTGCACAATTCCCTGGTCCTACATGATCCCCAGGAGAGTTTGGCGGGGTGTTTCTCTGTGACAGCGTTGAACCACTCGGTAAAGAGGGTCAACAATAAAATTGGGAAATTGTTTCGCTCCGCGCATTTACAAAGCATTCCCCATGGGTGTATTCGGGGTGATCACTTTTACTTGAATGATGGGGTTCACCTGTCCAGGGCGGGGAATGATTTACTCATAGGAGACTTCATAGCATGGCTAGTGGGATTGAGGGGCATGACCTTTAGGAGGTGTGGGGGGGCCGGATAGTCGGTCAACTATCCGGCCTGTGGCGGTAAGGTCATGATCGGTGAGCAGTAATTTCAAGGTCCCTAGTGGGGGCGCCACCCAGAATTGATGGGAGCGCCCGCAGGGAGGCGGCCATTGGCCCCTCCCACGGGGAGGCGGCACCCACTACAGATGGGTCGCCTAGGGGGAGACGGCCATAGGCCCCTCCCAGGGGGGAGACGGCTAGATGCCCCTCCTACGAATTTCCCGGGGGCCGGATGTCCGCTCCGGCGGAAGAGAGTGTGGGGAAGGGGGGGAGTCCACGCGGTCCTTCTTACAGATACCTCACACGGGAACTCGGACGACCTTTAAGATGGCGTCGAGTGAAAGGGGGCCCCCACGACAAGGTAAGTTACAGTTGGCAACGAGGGTAAAGTCGTCTGCGCATGCGCCACTCACACCGTGAGGGCGGGAGTTTGGTAGTAGGGATCTGACACCGGTTAAGACCTTGCCGTTGGCCCTTAATGCTAGGATGTACAATTCTATTTTAGAATGTATGCATTTTCAGGATGCTAGACTCGGCTAGGAAACCTTTGTATTAGAGATCTGTTAAGGTTAGCCAAAGAGCATGTCTTCATCAAAATGTAATGAAAGTAAAATTGTACATAATTTATGAAACGTTTTAATTTAATGTTTTAAATTTTGTTTCATATATGAATAAATACGGCCGGGGGGGTAACTCCCCCCGCCTTCCAAAAGCTCAAACTTGTGTCTGTCTCCTCCCCCTGGGGAATTGGTGTTGGGAGGGGGTGGCGGGCATCCCGGCCATATGGAAAGGGAAAACCACTCGGTCCCCCCCGAACGTATGGATGGGTGCCCCGATCCCCCCGGGAAACCATTTTGGGCGGGGGCGTGGTTCGGCTGGTATGCCCAAAGCGGTGTAGCCGGAGCACGCCCTTCCCGCCCAGAAGGGGTTGTCCTAGACACCCGCCCGGAAGACCGCGCCCAGTGGGCGTACCTGAGGAGGGTCCCCACCCTCCCGCAGACGGATAAATAGAGCGCGAATCCAATGAAGCGTCCTCTTGTTCCAGTGCTCTGAAGGCTGCACCACTCGTTGCTCGTGAGCCCTCGACGGAACAAGCGGCAATTTTGACCCACCCACCAGCCCCTTCTTGCAATGTTTGTTTGAATAAAGTAATTGTTGGTGATAATCGAATGTATTAAAGAGATGCAGTCACATTTTCAGCATTGATATATGCCTTGATTTGAATAAATGTGTGTAGGCCTTTTTTCCCTTGTAGAAGAAGTGAAAGAGTGTATCACATAATAAAGTTTGTCTTGTGCTTTAGGACTTTTTTCCCTTTGTAGAAATGGTAAAGTAGATGAATCATCAAGCTGTGCAGATTAGGCGTATTTTCTTTCCTTAGTAGGTAAAATAACTGTCGTATTTATTTTGGTCGGGCGGTAAGGTCATGATCGGTGAGCAGTAATTTCAAGGTCCCTAGGGGGGGCGCCACCCAGAATGGATGGGAGAGCCCGGTGGGAGGCGGCCATTGGCCCCTCCCACGGGGAGGCGGCACCCACTACAGATGGGTCGCCTAGGGGGAGACGGCCATAGGCCCCTCCCAGGGGGGAGACGGCTAGATGCCCCTCCTACGAATTTCCCGGGGGCCGGATGTCCGCTCCGGCGGAAGAGAGTGTGGGGAAGGGGGGAGTCCACGCTGTCCTTCTTACAGATACCTCACACGGGAACTCGGACGACCTTTAAGATGGCGTCGAGTGAAAGGGGGCCCCCACGACAAGGGAAGTTACAGTTGGCAACGAGGGTAAAGTCCTCTGCGCATGCGCCACTCACACCGTGAGGGCGGGAGTTTGGTAGTAGGGATCTGACACCGGTTAAGACCTTGCCGTTGGCCCTTAATGCTAGGATGTACAATTTTATTTTAGAATGTATGCATTTTCAGGATGCTAGACTCGGCTAGGAAACCTTTGTATTAGAGATCTGTTAAGGTTAGCCAAAGAGCATGTCTTCATCAAAATGTAATGAAAGTAAAATTGTACATAATTTATGAAATGTTTTAATTTAATGTTTTAAATTTTGTTTCATATTTTTAATAAATACGGCCGGGGGGGTAACTCCCCCCCGCCTTCCAAAAGCTCAAACTTGTGTCTGTCTCCTCCCCTTGGGGAATTGGTGTTGGAAGGGGGTGGCGGGCATCCCGGCCATATGTGTTTCGGTGTTCGTGCCTTCTTCCTGCTGTATATACATATATATTCAAAGACGCTGCTCTTTGCTTTCATTTCTTTCAGCAAGCAGACGCGGACCACAAGATTGGTGCTTAAGATGATTTAATGTCAGCCATAATGTGTTTCGGTCCAGCTGGACCTTGATCACATGACAACGCTGCTACGTTCTCACGACCATTTTATAGTGCAATACATTTACTGTGATTGGTCGTAATTCATAGACATAAATGACCCGTTTTAAAAGGAGATTTAGGCACCTTAAATAGCAGTATAAATACTAAAACTGATTTAGTATATAAAGTGATACAATAACAATGTTAAAACCATGTTTGCAAAACAGTGCAATAAATTCACATCATAAATTAGACAAACAAATCATATAAATATTAAAAATATTCACTATGATAAAAGTACGTATAGTTAAAATAGTCATTTACCACAAGGGTAAGACACGGATAAATCCATAAACCATTTTTCTAAATTAATGAAAACATTACCCACTGTTGTATCACAAAATGCTAATACGGGTAAATCTCCACTTGGTATACCCACCAAATTGAAAGATTTATTGCCTAAATGCATCAATTGGGTCTTCTCCTTGTTATAAATTCACCTGCAAACGGGTCCACAAATATTTCCCTTGTATAAATTGCTCTTGCAGATCATTATTTATTGTTTTTTTCTATTATGGTTACCCCCATAACATCCTACGTGTAGTGATGCTAAAAACAAGTATCCAAAGTAACATGCAATTTAAAACACCATGAAAGACACTGGTTAAGGTTGGCAAACCGCCTCCCTCAATAATGACCCATAATGGCGCACATTATTACGATCCAGTTTGTCTTTTAGCTGTTTTAGTGTCAGATATGGGAGCTTCTGAGAATTCTGATATATTAAATATTCAGTTAAAGTGCAAAAAATTATTTTAAATTCAATTAAAGACATTGCAAACAAAGGTAAGTGGGTTCAATACATTTTTATTGTAAACAAGTATAGAGGTCCTCCGTGTTGTTTAGCCCCCCTTTGGTCTTGCTATCCAGGTTCAGAATATATCTGGTCTCCAGTTTTCTAAGCCGTCCTTCCCTGTCACCTCCCCTCTCGGAAATAGGTATAGAATCAATTACGTAATACAAGAAGTCTTTTAAATTATTTTTGTGTACTTCTCGAAAATGTCTGGCAACCGAGTACGTGGGGTCACAGTTATTTATTGCTCTAATGTGTTGCAGGATTCTTTCGTTAACCAGGAGTTTAGTACTCCCAACATATTTAAGCGTGCACGAGCACTCTAGGATATAAATGGCATATTCAGTTTTACAGTGAAGAGGTTTTTTGATGTTCATTTCCTTATCACTGACAGCTGTGGGATACGTTTTTTTTGTTAATGCCATACTGGCAAGCCTTGCAATTCCTGCACTTGATGAACCCATTTGGTTGCACCCACCACTTGAGTACTTCATTTGTTTCTGGGATACTGGAGACCAGACTATTATGCATAGAGGAGGCCCTCCTGTAGGTAATACTTGGTTTAGGAGACACAGTTGTCCCTATCACTGGGTCATTTTTCACAGCCAGCCAGTTACGCTGTACCATTTTTTTGATTGATTTTTCTTGGGTGCAAAACGCTATAATTAGTTTAACTTAGGACTAATGGGTCTGACCTTGTTTTTGTTGGTAATAAAAAACTGCTCCCTGTCCAAATTCTGTGTCTTGCTGATAGCTGCCTCTATAGTTTTTCTTGAATATCCCCTGGATAAGAATCTTTTCTTGCTATCCTGCTGGGCTTCAGCCAGATCAGAAGTGTTGCAGCAGATTCTCTTTAAACGCAACATATCTACGTAGGGGATACTTTGAATTAGGTGTCTGGGATGTGAACTTGTAGAGTGGAGAACTGAGTTTCTAGCTGTTTCTTTTCTGTATCCAGTTTATTTACATTGGGGTAATTTTCAACATCCTCAAAATGAATACTTGTGTCGCTGCTGGTGGACGTGAAGCTTAAATTAATAATATTTTTGTTTATCTCTGACACAAACTTCATAGCGTCCGTGTCTGAGCCCTCCCACACAATGAACAAATCATCAACATAACGATAAAGCATTCTGGCATTTTTGTCCATATACTGTTTGTGAGTGTCTCAGAGAACCAGCTCCTCCCACCAGCCCATGAACAAACAGGCAGAGCTAGGGGAGAAGCTGACCCTCATAGCCACTGCTCGCATCTGCTGGTAATGAGTCTTATCAAACATATATATGTTGTTGTTTAGACAAAAATGAGTCATATTCACTAACATCGCATTGTGTCGCGGCAAAGTCATTTTCTTCTTTCTTAGGTAATGTTCAATTGTACATATCCCATCTTTACGATTAATGTAAGTATATAAGGATACCACATCCAGCATTAGTAACCTGTAATTTACGTTCCATCTAAAGTTTTTCAACTTCAAGAAAAAATCCCTTGTGTCCCTTATACAAGATGGCAGTTGATGAACTAGGTCCTGTAGAAAAAAGTCAATATACTTGGAAGCATTTTCCAGTAAACGTTGTTGTGCCGAGATGATTGGTATTCCGGGAGGTTTCAGTGCATTTATGTGGATCTTAAGAACAAAATAGTTATTTGGGATGGTTGGGTGACCTTTTCTGATGAATTGATATTCAACCATATTTAAAAGTCCTGCACTTTTACATTCCACCAATTTTCCATGAAATTCATTTGAAATCCCTCTAAGGGTCAACGCATTACTGATCCGATAGCACGCCCTGTCATTTAACTGTGACATTGCCTCCTCCATATAGTCTTTTCAGGCTCATAACACCACTTTACCTCCTTTGTCCGAATTTCTAATGACAATGTTTTTGTCTTTTCTTAATCTGGACATAAGGAGATGGTATTGACTATTTTTTTTGGTAATATTCCTTTTAATGTTAAAGGTTTTAAAGTTCCGTTTTTTTAGTTCATTAACAACATTTTCACTTAAGATGCCTATTTCATCCCTTGGTGCTATAAGGGTAAAGATGGAGTTTTATTCCTAGATACATCGGTTTCTTCAGACTTTTGTGTCTGAAAACTCCCCTGGACTTCTGTACATTCATTTTCCTCTAGCAACTCCTTTAGAGTTTCCAGGAGAGAAGAATCTATTGTGGAAGTCAATTCTTGAGAGCAGTCAGACTGAGTTAGATTTAGGCTATCAGTTTCAACTCTCGGTTTCTGTTTCTGCAAGGCATGGTATTTTTGTAATTTTAGTTTGAGGACAAATTTATATACATCCATTCTCGTATTCGCATAATCAAAATTTGATTCTGGACAGTAGGTCAACCCTAGTGACAGGAGTTGTTTTTCGGCCTTATTTAGATTAACCCTGGTTAAATTCACTACTGTTTTTTCAAGTTCCTCATCTTTGAATATTTATATATATGTAGAGAGAGAGAGATGTATCAAGTCTGAAAATGTTTAAATCTGACTTTGTATGTGTTCATATATATATATATATATATATATATATATATATATATATATATATATATATTTAGCTTTATAGTTATATATAGAAATATACCATACACACAGACACACACACAGACGTAAGCAATTTAAGCACAAACCTCTGTCAGCCACCAACACTGCTTTGCAGTGAAAGGCATTTACACAAATGAAGGCAAGGTGCATTGTCTGTTTTTCTGTGCACTTTCTGGCTCATTCAACAGTTGTGGTTGTGGGGCCCAAATGGGGGGAGGAGCAGGACAAACAGAGATGGGGCAAGGGACCCATGTGGGTCCCCATCTAGAGACACCAGTGCCTATAGAGAAGGGCACCTGCCAATGTCCTCCTGACAAGAGACGGAAGTGCTGTCTCTGATAACAGGAGTTTCTTTTCTATACACTTCTGTCTATAACACCACCACCACCACCTTCTATCCATTTTTCTTTTGTTTGAAAGTTATATTTGAAACCATCTAATTTTCAAAGATTTTTTGTTCATTTTTGTAACATCCAAATGTTGGGGACTGTTTTCAAAGTATGCACGTGAAGTTTGTGGAAAGTTGAGTAACAATTTAATCCAGTTCACCCAGTCATACCACGCCCATCACCAGCAACAAAACAAAACAATTAACAGCTTGTTGTGAAAGTATAAGATTGACAAGAGGGAAGTACACGCGTACTGGAGAGGGAAGAAACACTGGTGTTGCATACTTGATTGTGAAATATAGAAGTAAGTTTGTGAAAGATACATGGTTCCCATTTAATTACTTCTAAAATAAGATACAGCAGCCACATTACTTCAGCAAATTTGTAAAGTGTTGCAAGATGTGAATGCATCATTTTCACTGCAGCTTCTACAGTTATAGTAGAAAGACTAAAGAGCAAAATGGATGATTTAGAAAAAGATATGTCATAACTGTAAGGTTTGAATATAAAAATGCAAATTACAATGCAAGAAATATAATTAGTACAAAATAACATCTAACAGATCACTAGCAGAATATCAGGACCAAAAATATTCTGTGGGCAGAATATCATGTCAAAAATATCAAGGACCAAAATATCAAGAATGTAAGGGCAAATAGGCACGTATAGATCTCCTATTCTTAAGTCCACATATATGTACCTTGAAGACATATATATATATATATATCCAATCACCTCCTCCCAAAGAAAGAGCGGAGGCCACACGGGGGACAAGTTGGAGACGCTTTATTGAATGAAAACGGCATAATGCATTTTGGCCTCTGTAAGCCTTTTTCAGATGCCTGAAGTTTTCAGGAGGCACTTGAAACACTGAATATAAATGTCCAGCTACTTCCTCATACGTCAGAATCCGGTCCGCCCCCTCTCCCAAATACTTGCCCACCAACCAAAAGTTTGTCAGAACTCCAGGTCCCAGAATGCATCTGTAGTTATGTAGGTGGTGCAGGGGGGATATTCTGTCCCAGTGGAAATGCGGGATGCTGGTCACATGATGGTGTTTCAAATTGCCAATAGCCAGCAGAGTCCGTGGCCAACTTGTCATGAGTGATGTTATGTGAGATGTCATGAGTGATGTCTTGAGTGATGTCACTGACCATGTCATGAGTAATATGTGACGTCATCAGCAGTGCATTACGGGCGCGCAAGTTATAGTTAGCTGAACTAACTATAACGGAGGAATTTCTATGGTTTTGTGCGAGTGAAATGTCCAACTAACTATAACGCCCCTGAAACCTATGGTTTTTTCAGTGAATTGCTAAGGTTTTTTAAATGCTAATTCCTAACTATAACATGCCTGAAACCTATTGTTTTTTCAGTGAATATATATATATTTATTATACTATGTATACATGTGAAAATGTCTCGGTCCGCTTCTTTGCCTCGTGGCAGGGAAAAAAAGGGTGGAACTGACATCAGCACGCCGACGAGGTCCTCTTATGGCTCCGATGACGTCATAGCGTGTCGCGAGTAATGCTGTGCTATTATGACGTCCTCGTCGACGTGGGAGAGCTAGGAAAGAATTTCCGGGGAATGCTGGTGCAGGGGATATTCACCTAAGTGTTCAGGCTAGTCCTTTGGGAGCAACTGCTTATGTTTCCACTCCTGAAACCAAAACCAGTGATCCGAGGGCAGAAGCCTTGCAGATGGCCCACGAAGTGGGGTGCCCAGTCATGTGCACCAGCGGGGCAGCGAAGTGACAAGCACCACAATCCACAAAAAAAGCTACGAGGGCACTGAATAACACAGGATCTTCTCTTTGTATCTGGCAGGAACAACAAAGTTAAAATGCCCTAGTACCAAAATGTTGAATTAGTGCTACAACAGTCTTTAAGAGGACCTGCGATGCCGCTTCTGCCTCCTGTACCTTGGAGGCGGCACATGGGTCACGCGATACGGTCATACTGCAGTGGGACGCACACTCGTTGACCTTTCATGGCACTGCTCCACACTGCAGGGAGGATGCTTTCTATTAGCTATGTTTTCTGATGATCTGTTGTGCCGGCCCTGTCCAACAACAGAACTCCTTTAGATCCAAACAGACTCTTCCACTCTCTCACCGGGAGTGAAACCAGGCCACGCGGACACTTTCACAATACAACAGCTGGGAATGTACTTTTCGGTAAAAAAACACATTCCTTCCTCCTAATTAATTCAATAAACATCTCACTGAAGAACAGGAGCCAGCTTCGATCGGTAAACAGATGTTACAATGACTTTTTTACTTTGCGATACCATTACAACGCATGCATTAACAAACATGCGTTGTAGATCGCAAAGTCATTACTATGCATTTTTTTAGAGCGCATGGCCATTTACCATGCATGCCTTTACAACAAATTTTGTTATAAAGGTATGTATGGTGAATGACCATGCGTTCTAAAAAATATGTAGGCCATCCACGTAGTTGTAAGGAAACAGAGGCTGTTCCGTTTACTCACAATGATGTGCACCGCCCCTCAGAGACAACGTGTAGCAGGAACCACAAGGAAAGAGGTACCAGGAGGAGTAAGAGGTAAGGGGGTTTGGGCATGGGGTGGGGGTTTCTTTTCTAGGGTTTAGGGTAGTCGAGTCGTGTTTGGGTAGTGTAGTGGGTAAGTGGTATATTTGTTTGCCCGTAGAGCTAAGACATAAGATAATCACCAGACTTTAAGGAACAACAATTTTTTTCCTTTTTTCTATTTCGTCTCGATTAGGAAAGCTTTGACTATCTAGAAAAAACGGTGGCTCCCTTGACTCTTAAAGAATATTCTGAATGGACAAGGTAAATCGAGAACCGATAAGTGTTACAGATCTAGGTAACCTACTTAGATAATACTACTATTACTAAAACAAATCCATTGTTGTTTCTTGTAATTTAGGACCATACACCATTCAGGAAATAAATAGCGTACTACCAATTAAGAAGGTGCTTGGCTCACCAGTAATCAAAGTGGTGGTGACTCCTGGATTAACCAAAAGACACAGATACTTCAAGGTAAAGATAGCTTGGACAATAGGGACAAAGCCAATAAATCAACCTTGAGAATTCCCTCAATGTTAACATCATACCTTATTTTGAACAATTTAGATGTGTTCTACCATCCAGAGACACTGCACCATTTCATAAGAAGGTGACCTATAATATCAAGGAAGAATCCTCTAATGGAACATTAGGATCGATCATTAATCCACTACCCATACAAGGTACAATTAATTTAATAAGCATGTGGTTTTTGTCAGAATCTCTTAGAATAATGCTAAACTCTGAGCGAGAGTAAGGAGAAAAAAAAACTCTCCCAAACAATCCCCCCCTTTTGTATTCCCAAACCCATACCACATGCTTAATAAATAAAAAGAGGATGTAACTGTGCCATTAAAGTTTAAAGACTGCCTCAATTGTTTTTCCTATCAATGTTACTGATGTACTCTGCAAAAAAGAAAAAACAGTGAATGTATCTAATTGTATGTTTCTTCTTAAATTAGAACCTTGTCCTGATGAAGGTCGTATCATAACACCGAAACGCTGCATCGACAACTTTGTTTACAACCTTTTATTTATTCTCTATGTGTATCTACACATTTTTAAATGTTTTACATGGCACAAAGATGTTTTTATGAATGTATAATCTTTTGAATAAATTGTACAATTTTCTATATACCATTTTATTTGTTTTTGATTTCATTCCCTCTACTATTGTGAATTATTATACGTGTGGTTATGGCATTTAAGGGCTAGTGATTGCTTCCCTCTGCATTAAATTGTGGATGTGTTCTTTCCCATTTTTTTGGTAAATCAGGGACTCTTGTACATTTCTATTAATTTGCCACGCATGCCTTTACAACAAATTTTGTTATAAAGGTATGTATGGTAAATGACCATGCGTTCTAAAAAATATGTAGGCCATCCACGTAGTTGTAAGGAAACAGAGGCTGTTCCGTTTACTCACAATGATGTGCACCGCCCCTCAGAGACGACGTGTAGCAGGAACCACAAGGAGAGAGGAACCAGGAGGAGTGAGAGGTAAGGGGGATTGGGCATGGGGTGGGGTTTCTTTTCCAGGGTTTAGGGTAGACGAGTCGTGTTTGGGTAGTGTAGGGGGTAGTGCTGGGGGTAGTGTTTTATGGTTTAGGGTAGTGCAGTGGTGTTTGGGTAGTGTAGGGGTAGTGCTGGGAGTAGATTTAGGGGTTAGTATAGTGCTGTGGTGTTTGCATAGTGTAGGGAGTCATGCTGGGGGTAGTGTTTTAGGGTTTAGGGTAGTGCAGTGGTGTTTGTGTACTGTAGGGGGTAGTGCTGGGGGTAGTGTTTTATGGGTTAGGGTAGAGCAGTGGTGTTTGTGTAGTGTAGGGGGTCATGGTGGAGGTAGTGTTTTAGGGTTTACGGTAGTGCAGTGGTGTTTGTGTAGTGTAGGGAGTTGTGCTGGGGGTAGTGTTTTAGGGTTTAGGGTAGTGCAGTGGTGTTTGTGTAGTGTAGGGGGTAGTGTTTAGGGTTTAGGGTAGTGAAGTGGTGTTTGCGTAGTGTAGATGGTCGTGTTCTAAGGTTTCGGGTCGTGCAGTGGTGTTTGGGTAGTGAAGGGGATCGTGCTGGGGTAGTGTTTTTGCATTTAGGGTAGTGCAGCTGTGTTTGGGTAGTGAAGGAGGTCGAGCTGGGGGTAGTGTTTTAGGGTTTAAGGTAGTGCAGTTGTGTTTAGGTAGTGAAGGGGGTTATGCTGGGGGTAGTGTTTTAGGGTTTAAGGCAGTGCAGTGGTGTTTGTGTAGTGTAGGGGGTCATGCTGGGGATAGTGTTTTAGGGTTTAGGGTAGTGCAGTGGTGTTTGTGTAGTGTAGCGGGTTGTCCTGGGGTAGATTTAGGGTTTAGGGTAGTGCAGTGGTGTTTGGGTAGTGTAGGGATTCGTGCTGCTGGTAGTGTTTCAGGGTTTAGGGTAGTGCAGTTATGTTTGGGTAGGGTAGTGTTTTAGGGTTTAGGGTAGCGCAGTGGTGTTTGGGTAGTGGAGGGGGTAGTGTTTTAGGGTTAAGGGTAATGCGCCCAACCAGCCACAATATCCGTGGACAAAGGGGACCCTGACTTTTTTTAACGCTCCGCCAATTGAATAATTTGGGTCAAGGGCCCTACTACATCTAAGACCTATCAATTCCTTTCTTGGGATCCCTCATATACTTTGAGAAAAAAGTACACAGTTTCTCATCAATTTCAGGCATGTGTGCCACCTGCCCCTTCAGTGAGGGCCTGGGGTATTCTCTCCTCATCCTATTCCTGACCTCCCTTTCAAGGGGTTGATGGATTTTCCCCACCACAAACTCTGCCACTTTGGCATCAGGGGTCCACTCCGCTGACCTGGGATGGTAAATTTGGGTAGGCTTGTACATGTCCGAGTGGACCCAGTCCCCAACCGGGGACTGAGAGAAATGGGACTCTGGATGCCCGAGTCCTTATCCTCATTGGAGGAGAAATCGTCCTCCGATACATCTTCTCCCTCTAAGGGAAACCCACCGTTAGGGTCTACAAAAGTGGTGACACTGTTGCAATTTTCTCTGGGCTTTAACTCCTCCCGGCAGGGGGCATGTTTTAGCCTTCGCTCACTTTTGAGGAAGGTCTCCTTAAATTTATCAAATCCTTCCAAGTGCCCCGCGTTATGCTTAACAGCCCTTTTATTCCCCATCTGGGAGCTACTGGGACCCGCCACCACCAGGTCTGGGCCACTAAACACCCCAGGGAGGCTTTTCGCCAGCTTATCAACCTGATCCCTAAGAGGAGCCAGCGCACTAGAAATAGCCAGAGAGAGGGCTTGGTCCACTGCTGGAGGGAGAAGTTGGGGGGCCATTCCTCCTCCACTTCCTGGTAAGAGGAGTAAAAATGGTCTTCTGGAGAAGACATGATAGCAGAGGGTGTGAGCACAGAACACCCTCACCCTTGCTCACTTTGCCACTGGATTCAAGCAAGCCGGCTGAAGACGGCTGAAATGCCAGAAACCGGTCCTCGGAAGCTTGTTTCCGGTCCAGGGAAGGCATGGCTTGGCAGTTCGGGCTGGACTATTCCCATGAGGCACAGGGTCAGACTGATTTGCATATGGCCATGTCTGAACTGGGGTGGCAGAGTGGGCTAAAGAACGGTGATGAATTAAACCCAGATCTGTTGACTGGGTGTGAGTGTTTGATTGGTTCAGATGCTCCGTCCATTACCCCCCCCCTTTTGTACCGCTTTGTTTGCCATAAGTTGGCAGAGTATGCTCAGACGTGAGTCCCTTGCTCACTTTGCCACTGGATTCAAGCAAGCCGGGCTGAAGACGGCTGAAATGCCAGAAACCGGTCCTTGGAAGCTTGTTTCCGGTCCAGGGAAGGCATGGCTTGGCAGTTCGGGCTGGACTGTTTCCGTGAGGCACAGTGTCAGACTGATTTGCATATGGCCATGTCTGAACTAGGGTGGCAGAGTGGGCTAAAGAACAGTGATGGAATAAACCCAGATCTGTTGACTGGGTGTGAGTGTTTGATTGGTTCAGTTGCTCCATCCATCACCACCCCCTTTTGTACCGCTTAAAATCCTTAAGGCAGCCCCCTTGCCCGTGCTCCATCTGCTGGGCTTTCCCCGAAGGTCTTGTAAGAATAGACTGAGGCGCAATACCAATTACCACCACCAGGTGGTGCTGGTTACTAACGTGGCCGTGTGGGGAAATCACCGTGTAGCGGTGTCAAAATTAGGGGAGGGTTGGTCAGGAATCAAGCGGACACTAAAGGAGTGACCGGATTCCCAAACGCGCGTAAAGACCAGCTTGAGCGCTCGGCGGAGCTGCCCTGCTTGGACCAGATGTGCCTGGCAGGATCTCAAAGCGCGCAGAGCGCACAGCGGGAAAAACTGCAAGGGGGAGGACGTGCTTGGGCAAGAGCCTACTGCACAGGGAATATTAAACAATACCAAGGCAATAATGCTAATAACGTGCACAAGAAACCACTATACAAACAGCAACTAGGTCAGATTAAGCCAAGAATGTAAGGAATGCACTTAATTGACGAGCAGTGAAGAAAGAGGAAGCAGAAGGGACGTCACAATATTATATACAATGGACTGTGATATGATTGGACTATAGTTACCTTGGAGACTACCCCCTAATGGTTCATGGGTTGTGTAGTCTTTTGTTTAATGATTGTTGTGTTACATTTTCTTTGAACTGCTATGCAAATAAAGTGAGGAAAGATTTGCATAATCCTCGCCTCCGTCCTGCCATAGAATTCATTAAACTTTATTCAATCTGATTTAGAAACATAGATCATAAAAGTGTACCTAAAAACAGTAAATCCTCTTTGATATACAATACAGTGACAAAGCCCGGTTCAGAGCAACTTCAGGTGCAATCGGTAGAGATGTATCTGTGCGCAAAATTCGATCAGCCTGCGCCGCTATCCTGCTGCCAAGAAGCTTACAGATAGGTAACAGCCAGGCCCGCCTTGGGGCAGCATAGGTATCACAAACCCAGAGGATATGTGCCGTTGTCTCATTATTGGCAGCACATCCTGGGCACCCAGCTGACGTATGTGATGACCATTTCAGGGTGAAGGATCTTACAGGGAGAGACCCTACCCTGAACTGAAAATACAATTTACGATCCATGGGTTTCGTATTTGTATCCCAGTATAATTCCATCCTAGGGACCAATTTATGGTCCATAAAGCGGCTAGTAAGGGAAGAAGACACTTGTTGTCTTGCATTATTCAATGAAAACAGTTCCCAGTACTTAGCCTTTAACAAAGATTTAGATGGAAAAATGAAGTTTGCAGGATCGGTCCACAGTACTAGCAGTCCAAACTCCCTTAAAAGATTTCAGACTGATCTGAGCCATTTAATTTGATGTAATGTGTCTGACATAATAATATCTAGGAAACCCTGGGCATAGCCAATAAGTTCAGGAGTGGTCCACATTCTCCTCCAATAGCGGAGGGGGCGCAGTTTGGCTATAGCTGCAATGGGTTTCTTATCTAGATCTAACAGCAATGGACACATAGGAGAGCCCTGGGGGAGTCCGGTTATATTTCTTAGAAACCTATTCTCTGCTGAGGTAAGAGCTACAAGGTTCTCACAGCCCCACACCTCTGAACCATACAAAGCTGAACTAACAGCCTTCAGATTATAGATTTCAAGGACGGGACTGATAGGCTTAGACAGGGTGCGATTGTACTCCTGACAAAGCGCCCCAGATATCTGTCTGAGTTTAAGTGAGGCTATGTCGATTTGCCGGTCCCACTTCATACTACCTTGGAAGTTAACTCCCAGATAGGTGAACTCGCTAACTATTTCAAGAGGGCCCTCTTTCATTGCAAATCCTCTCGTGTTTGCCTTGCGTGCATTAAACGTCATTAACTTTGTTTTAGATACGTTGACCTCCAATCCCCTCTCACAGCAGAAATCCTCAAAAATTATAAGAGCTTTCTTTAGTCCGCTCGGGGTCTTGGAGAGAATCAACGTGTCGTCGGCAAACATCAGGATGGGTAAATTTTCACCAGCTAGTATGGGGACATCAGTCGAAATTCTGCTCATGCAATCAGCTATTCCAATGATTAAAGCGTGAACAGCGTGGGGGCCATCACACAGCCCTGCCTAGCACCACGTTCCACTGGAAATTATTCAGTGACTTCCCCCATCTAATTTGGGCCTTATTATCTTCGTGTAGTCTGCTGATCAGGGATAGAAGATCCAGTGGTAAGCCTAGTTCTTGAGGAAAAGCCATAATTTCCAGCGGTGGACTAAATCAAATGCCGCCCTAAGATCTACAAAGGTGGCATAAAGGCTGCCTTTGCCCAATGTAACTAGCTTCCAGTAAATTAAAGTAAATCGAAACACTTGGTCGATAGTGCTTGTGGATGCTCTGAATCAGGCTTGTAAAGGAGACAAGATTCCGAACTCCATGATCCACTCCTGGAGTCTATTGAGCACCATCCTTCCATCTAGTTTCTGGGAGCAGTCAATAAGGTTAATTGGCCTATAGATCCCCGGGTGGTCTTTGTCCCCTTTTTTGATAACAGGGATGATTTATGCGTTTTTCCAGGAAGTAGGGATTGACGCCTCTTGTGCAATTGCATTACGGCACCACCTTGGTTTATCATATAACAAGGTGTCGCCCGGTATGCCATCAGGCCCCGGCGCTTTCCCAGGTAAGATAGAGCTCAGAGCTGTCTCGACTTCCCTCATGGTGAAGGTTTCCCTCGCGTACATCACATTCATAACTTCGACTTCCGTCTTCGAGGGGGTAGCGGAGTATTGGGGTTTAAAGTGATTAACCCAGGCTGTAACTGAAACATGATTCTGGGGCGCTCAGCCTGACCCCTATTGGGGCAGTTGTAGGTGTTCCAAAACAGCTTAGGGTCCTTAGAAGCACACGCCATCCTCAGATCTTCCCAGGCTTTCTTGGCCTTAAGTTGTACTTCCTTATAAAGAGCTCTTGTTTCACGAGCTTTATGTGGAATACCTCCCTTGATCGCTTTCCCTAGGGCCTTGCGTGCCATCCGGCATTCGTCATTATACCATCGCCCCTCAACTTGTACAGGCACTATAGGTTTCTTTCCTTTCTTTTCAAAGAGAGTACGTAGATGGGTAAAGAAAGCAGTATGTGTATTCCCTGAGCTATCATGGACTCCAATCTGTAAAGCACTGCCCTTAAGCTCTCTAATTGCACGTTGCAAACTTAACGCTATGTTGTCAAGTAGAGTTGGAGATTCTTTAACCTGGACCCACTTAAGTCTCCTTAGGTCCTTAGCTTGGACTGCCTCCCCAATATAGCTATGTTGTGGTCACTTTCGAGCCAATCAATGATCATCATGTCCTCCACCAATGGCCACAAACTCAGACTTGCCAATATATAGTCAATTCTGCTTGCAGAATACCCATTATTAAAGGTTGGTTAACCTAACCTATCTGATTTAGTGCGGCCATTTAGGGCCCTTAGGCCTCGCTCAATGCAGATACTATTCATCTGAATGATCACATCAGTACACTTCCTAATGGGCAATAACTCAAGCGATGGAACTGACCAGTTCCTATCTTCTGCCTCAGCCCAGATGGCATCCTCCAAGGCAAGCGGTTCAAAAGTGATGTTAAAGTCACCCATAACGATTACCTTGGCGATGTCTTCCAAAGTGTCAAGGAGCTGTTCAAGAACTGCTAAAACTCTTGAATGCTTCCCCCTTGAGCCTCTGGCATAGATATTAATTAGCAGAATATCTGAGTTGGTAATGATTGTTAGTTTAATCGCCTGGATGTCATTATTCTTAGTAGGGATAACGTGGACAATCGCATTGAGCTCTTGTCGAACCCACATTGTCAGACCTCCCGAGGCCCTCCCTTTCCCCTCTCTCACAGCAGGTATGGAAAAATGTAAATAACCTTCACAAAACATGGGTGTGACTGCCCAGGTCTCTTGAAAGGCACAGATATCATAATTCTTAATAAAAGAATTCCATTCGGGTAGGGGTTTCTTCGAGCTGAGCCCAGCAATATTCCAGCTCAGGAAGCTAGAAGTTCTTAGTACCTCTGCAGAGCTTTTTGGGGCACAGTATATTAGAGTGTGGGGAGCTTAATGGGACAGAACCCCCTCTGCCACCTAATAGTGATACTGTGTTGCAAGTGTTGCTTGTCAATACCATGTCCTCTCCCCCCAAAACTGTATAGAGCTTGGGATTTATAGATAGATCCACTGGGGAGCTCGCTTGGTAAGCACTAACCATAATTTCTATGGCAAAATGAACTCCCTCATTTTGTTCCTTTTTAAATTAAATGTTTTAAGTGTTACCAATATATTCCAATCAAGACGGCTTCAGGTGTGCTATCATTTTGTCATAAGTAAGACTGTTAGCTCTCTAGTTGTTCTTTAGAACACTCTGGAAAGCTGCAGTAGAACACAAAAGCAGCAACTGACAGGCTGCTCCTGTTGAAATATAAAAGGAAGATATTTGAGATCTCACTCAAAACATGTCCTAATTTTTCTTTCTACAGCACTAACCATAATTTCTATGACAAAATGAACCCCCTCATTTTGTTCTTTTTTAAATTACATGTTTTAAGAGTTAGCAGTTTATTCCAATCAAGATGGCTACAGGTGTGCCATACTTTTGTCATAAGTAATGCTGTTAGCGCTTCACTCTGGGAAGCTGCAGTAGAACACAAAGGAATCAACTGACAGTCTCTGCCTTTGTTGGATGTACATGTTTTACTGAGAATGGCAGACTTCATTCTCACATGACTGAGAAAGATAATGTGAATTTACAGAAAATATGCTCTCATTTTTTAAACTTTCCCGAAGATTTGTCAATCAGCGCCAAAGTTACTGGGAATAGAATGTTGCGATTTTCCTCTGGTAACTAGGTCCTAACTATAACTACCTACTGGCACCGTTTGACAAATCTTCACAAAATTTTCAAAACGAATTGTCCACTCAGGTCAGCTCCTGCCTTGAAAGTTTCGGGTGATTCGTGAAGGGGGAGAGGGGGCTGAGGAAAAAGGGGTCCCAAAACATGTTTTTTCCATGTTCATTTCCATAGGAAACTTTAGACACGGTTACAGCCTCAACTGCTGCACATAATTATGCCAAATTTGGCAGAGAGATAGCTCTTAGGCCTAGATGTAGGTAATAGCAATTTACCGAATGGTAAATACCGAATTTTACAGATTCGGTATTCACTATTCGGTAATTGCTATGTAGGTAAAATATTCGGTAAAAATACCGAATCTGTAAGATTCGGTAATTACCGATTCTGTAATTACAGAATCGGTATTTGCCATTGATTCCTATGGGCCTTGAAGCCCATAGGAATCAATGGCAAATACCTATTCTGTAATTACAGAATCGGTAAAATTACCGATTTTGCAAGGGTGACAGGGTGTCATTTTGACACTCTGTTGCACCCCTGTTTCTGGCTTGTGTGCCATGTGACACACAGACATGCCCTTAGGGCATGTCTGTGTGCCACATGGCACAGGTGTACATGCACAGATGTGCATGTACACTGGAATTCGTTATTTACCATGGAATAGTATTCCATGGTAAATAACGATTCGGTAAGGGCTTGTGGCACTGATTACAGTGCCACCTACATCTTGATTTACAGAATCTGTATATTTACCGATTCGGTATTTTACCGATTCTGTATATTTACCGAATCGGTAAATATACCGATTCTGTAAATAAAATGCCCCCTACATCTCTAAAGCCAAATACCGTTCGGAAACGGCCGAAATCGGCCGTTTCCGGCTGGTATTAAGGCTCCTACATCTAGCCCTTAGTCCAGAAATCATGCTTTTCTTAAAAGGATGTAATTCCATTCAGTAGTTTTTGAGATATGTAAAGATTTACACATATCGCTATTTGAGAATTGTGAGATCTGATTGGCTGAGCCCTTCAAGCACAAGCTTGCCTCTGATTGGCTGCCAAAACTTCAAACCAGGAAGTGTTGGCAGCCATCTTGTGCTTCACACCGCGGGAGAAGGAAAAAGGTGAGAGAAACATACAAAAACAAGAAAAGGGGTCAGTGTAAAAATACCTTGACTCCCCAGGCCTGCTCAGGTGGCCCCACAAGGACACCCAGGTCCCCCAATTTTTTTATTTTTTAAACATTTTTCATCGGGTCACGTTGGGTGCGCAAACCCCGTCCAAAAATGAAAAAAAACTGAAAATGAAAAAAAACTGAAAATGAAAAAAAACTGAAAATGAAAATGAAAAAAAAATGAAGCGCGGTCTCCCGCGCTTCGTTTTTTAAAGCCCCCGGGTGGACCAAGTCCCGGGGGCAATCCTGCATTTGTAGCTGGGGCCCACGGGAGGCCCTAGAGCCTCAGGGACAGCCACCTCCCAGGGGCTTTATATTTTATGCGTGGGGCGCAGGTGGAACCCCGCAGCCCAGGGGACCGCCACCTCCTTGGGGCTTTATTTGGATAGGGGGGCCATGAGGGCCCGCAAGTCCCGGGAACTGCCACCACCCCAGGACTAAAATAAATAATAAATAACTAGTGTGTGGGGGGCTTGGGGCCTCATGGGTCCCCTAAGCCCTAGGGACCACCACCTCCCCGAGGCACTGTTTATCCAAATGCAGGGGCCCGTTATGGAACCCTGGGCCCCGGGGACCACCACCTCCCTGGGGCTATGGAAATGAAGGGAGGGGGGCCACGCAGCCTCCCTACAGGACCCCTTGATAGCCCTGGGGACCGTCACCCCGCAGGGCCATCTTCTGCAATGTCCAGGGGTGCCCACACCAGAGACATTGCTGTTGGCTACGGCAGAGCGGTAGCACTGTTCCTGCGCTGTAATAGCAAACTCTGCTTTGCTTCATTGAAGCAAGAGCATGAAAACCGGCTCTCGCTTCAATGAAGCAGAGCAGGATTGCTTTTGAGCAAGGGGAGCTGTATGTCATGAGCTCCCCTTGCTCAAAAGCAATGCTGGCTCCCGCAGGAGTAGAGGAGCTGGTGGGACAGTGGGGGCATTGGGGCGCCCCCCAAGCCCAGGGGATTGGGTCCCCAGGGCCATCATTGGCCTAAGGAGGGGGGCCACATGGCCCCCTTCCTGTTTAAAAAAAAACCTATTTAGAAATTGAGGTCAGGCCTTGAGGAATGGGGTCCCCTGGGCCCCAAAAATGATAAAAGAAGGGGGCCATAAAGCCCCCCTTCTAAAAAAAAATATTCAAAAACAGCCGATATCTCGCCGGAGGCCCCGCCTCCTCCCTGCACCACTCTGCAAACGGGCCCCCTGGTGCGCTGTAAGTTGGGGAATGAATTCCCATTGAATACTGAGGGTCCCTGGGTGCGGACTAGCACACTAGGTACCTCCAAAAAGCGCCACAGAGCTGGATTACAGAGAGGTGATCCCAAGCCATGCCCCTTTTTACACCACTCTGCAAATACGCCTCTTGGTGATGGTGGGTCGATGAGGTCCTCTTGTGTCCTGGACTTCATCATCCAAGCAGTGCTTTAGACACTTGCAGTAATTGCAGTAATTACAGTGCTTTGTAAGTGGTATGATTTGAACAATGTGAGGTTCGTGTGAGCATCGAATTTTCAAAGAACATGAGCAAAAGCAATCTTGTAATACGCAGAGGAAACAATATGCTCGTTATAGTGAACCAAGGCTGTAAAAAACACGTCCCGTTTCGTGTGGAGGGGTATTTTTGCTCGTGTTATTTGAAAATTGGATGCTCACACACCTCACATTCTTTAAATCACGCCGTTAACAAAGCACTGCAATTACTGTTCTAAAGCACAGTTCCTATATAAAAATTGGAAGTTTGGACTGCCGTCACTGATGCTGCAATTACCCAAACCTTATAGGGAATCTTGGAATTACTCAACGTCTTTACTACTCTGCCGCTAAGACTTGAAAAAGTCATCTACACAACGAAACACGTGTTGGCTGTCTGTGTCTACGTTACACACTTCGCGTCAACACAATCAAGATTCTTCTTGTCTACTGTATTAGTAATTATTTTATGATCTATTGTACATATTACATGGTGCTATATTTAATTAAACCAACTGACAACAGGTTCGGTTGCTAACCTAATTTGTTGCTGTGCTCTGTATTATATGTTTTGATATATATATAGATAAGCAAACGTCATTCAAACGGACCCCTCCTCGCAAGTAATAGGCTCCGATGCAGCGGATACCGCTTCTGCGGTGAATTGGTAAATTCAGAAGGAGTAGAGAGAGCCAGCCGCCCGGAGTCACGTGCAGCAAAGGCAACAGTCAGCGACGGCGTAGCCTAAAGGGAAACAGCGCAGAAGCTTGGAAAAATCGGAAGAATCGGAGGATTGACTGAGCAGCTGTCGTTTTCCGAGGTGAGCCGTGTCGTTAAAATTGACTGTGCAAAAAGCTTCAAATTATAGCTACTGGGTGAGGAGTTACTGCTGAGAGGAATTACGGAGTAGCTGGGCAAGACAATATACCCGGCGAGCGTGTGAAAAGTGCATAACAATTCCCGATCTAAACACGCTGTAATGGCGACAGCAGCTGATATGCTTCGTGACCGTGAGGCGATTGCAGACGCATCGTTCTCAAATTTACCTGTAACTACTACCAGCAATAGAGAAAGTGGCAGTACAGATGCAGAGGACAAACAAAAAAATTTGAAAACCTTATTAAAAAAACTTGAAAAACTACAAAGAACAGAACTGACTAAGTGGTGGGAAAGTAGGTCTCTACAAAAATATAAAGAAGCCGGGAGAGTTCCAAGGGGGCTGTGGGTTTTAATTGCTCCATCCTTTGAAAACCCCAACACCCTAATGCTACAGGAATGGGCCACCGATAATTTGGATGCATCCATGAATATGGCATGTATCCTGATAAAATATGCCGAAATAGATAGGGCAGAGGTGGTTAAGCAAATTGACATGGTAAATCAATAATTGGACACTTTGGAACAAGAAGAAAATATCAAAAAAGAAAAAGAAAATATCAGAAAACGTTTGGAAAAACATGAGAACATAATTAAAGAGCGGAAGGTTTTTAAATTTTCCAGGAATAAGAAGGATTATGAAACTGGAAGAATTTTTACATTCTCAAAAATTAAACTGTGAAAAGAAAAGCTCTGATACCAACTCAGGATGTTAACATCCTAACTGACACAGAGGCAAGTTCCTCAATAAGTAGCGAGGAATTAGATGATGGCAGTATTGGAAATGAAGGGGCTTTGCAGTCCACCAGTTTTACTCCATCTGAAGAGCTGGGGTTTATCATAGAAGATCGGAGACAAACCCTGAGGCCCAGGATACCACTGAAATCAAAAGGACCAAACGAAACAAGCGCCGCAATCAGAGGTGCAAACGCAAGAGGCAGTTGGCGAGGTCAAAGAAGGAAAGGGAAAACCCAAAAAGATTAACAAGTGCACATGATCAATCTGCAAATAACACGGTGATTAATCTAACCGACCCCGACCTTGACACTGCGGAAATCCAACTATTGTCCTTAGGTCTTTCTTTTTGTCCTAAATCCAGCTTCAAATACATCCAGTCACGAATAGATGTTTTTAAATTCATCCGCAAACTCAAGTTGATCAAATTCCATAAACTTAACAAAGCTAATAAAACAGCATCAATTATTAAAAATGAAAATCGACCAAGGGTGAAATTTCAGGTATCGGATGTGCCAATACTGAGAGAGGCACATTTATTGGCAGGCTTTGCAGAAGGAAATGATGGCAATACACAACAATAACTTTGTGGGATCGGAATTGAAAGTGCAAGTTCTGCCAGCAGCCCGTTCTGACCCCGTCCACTTTTATTCCAGTCATGCCACGTGTTGCCATAGACATTTTCAGTGACTGTGTTATAGGTGATTTGAAGAAATTGAATAGAAATGTTGTCAATAAGAAACAAAGTAAAAGTTACAGTGAACAACAAAATACTAAACTAATGGAAAAGATCAACGAACATGATAATATTATTGTAAAAAATGCTGATAAAGGGGGCAATATTTTTCTTTGGCCCTGGGATGCCTATATAGAAGAAGGTAATAGACACCTGAATGATGTATCATGTTACAAGAAGGTTTGTTTTAATGAGTTGAGAACCGTCAAAGATCTAATGTTTAAAGAGCTTGCTCAGTGGAAAAAGGGGGGTTTAATCAATAAGGAAGAGTACAATTTTTTTTAAACTCATCATCCTATTACCCCCACTTTGTATTTTATACCTAAAGTTCAAAAACAGATCAACCCTGTGCCTGGCCACCCAATTATATCTGCACAGGGAGGAATTTTAGAACCTATGTCAAAATATGTAGATTTTTTTATCAGGGGATTTGTGGAAACCCACCCTTCATACATAAAAGACACAGGCCATTTTCTAGAAAAACTCAGAGGAATTACATGGAGTGATAAATATTGTTTCATTATAATGGACATATGTTCATTATAAACTAGTATTATTCACAAACAGGGTCTTGAAGCAATCAAGCAATACCTCTCACAGAGAGATATCAGGTTTAATGAACATAACAAGATGCTGTTGAAAATGATAAACATATGTCTAAAAAATAACTATGTTCTATTCAATACAGCAGTATACCAACAACTCAGGTGCGTGGCAATGGGGGCATGTTTTTACCCCAGTTTTGCATGCATACTTGTAGGCTGGTGGGAGGAACATGTCCTCGGACGCGTCCTGGAAGAATGGTTTTCTGATAACATCGTCACATGGTGGCGTTTTATTGATGATGTCTGTGTGATTTGGCAAGGATCTGTCGAATCAGCTAACAGATTCACTGACATCATCAATGATAACAATTTAAACCTGAAATTTACAGCTAACATCAGCAAAGAGAGGGTTGAGTTTCTTGATGTAGAGGTTTATATCTGCAATAACACTATAAATACCAAACTACATAGAAAGGAAACTGCTGGAAACTCGATTCTCCACACTAGCAGTACCCAACCCAGACACCTGGTCAAGAGTATCCCCTATGGGGAATTCTTGCATATTAAAAGAATTTGCAGCAATAAAGATGATTTAACAATTTGTCTAAATGAGGCGGTGCAGAGATTTTTGCTAAGGGGGTACAAAATGGTGGAATTAAATAATGCTTTATCCAAACTAGACATCCCGCAATGTGTAGAAACTTCAAGAGATAATCAGGAAGTTAATCCAATATTACATGGGGATGAGGCCAAAACAAAAAAAGTACCAATTAGACTTATAACAACAAATTATTGTCATCATAAAAAGGTCAGACAGATTATCACCAAAAACTGGCCTATTTTAAAGTCTGATATGAGAATAGCTCCTGAAATAGAGAACTCTCCCAGTATTACTTTCAGACGAGCTCCCTCTAAGAGGGATGCCTTAGATAGATCTAGTCCTGAAGTACAAAAGAAAACTGACTGGTTTTCTAAGAGGACTGTTTTTTTAAAATGTAGCTCCTGTAGAGCATGTACATTTGATGTCAATTAAAAGGAGGTATTGGATGCATTCTCCCTAGAACCATACAAATTGAGAGGTTTTTATACATGCAAAACAGATTTTGCTGTTCACATTTTGGAGAGTACATGCCAGTTAAGATACATAGGCAGTACTAAATTACCAGTTTTTAATCGAATTTTACAGCATTTGCGTGCAATTGTCAATTCTGATTCCAGCTACCCAGTGGCACGGCATTTTTAATTAGTACATCAAAATAATCTTAATGATCTTAATTATTTTGTGATTGATGCTGTGCCAAAATCCATCAGAGGGTGAAATAGAGAAAGGAAATTACGCCAGCTGGAAAGTCAATATATTGGACAATTCGACACCAAAATGCCCAATGGTTTGAACACAGGAGATGATCTTTACAATTTCTTATGCATTTAGTGTTATTAAACCCCATTATTGCTGCTATATTTATACTTTATACTCAATTTTGATAATGAAATGTTGCTGCTAAAACTGTATTTAATTTTTGTAATTGATGGTTTTAATCTGTGCAGATGGTTTTATGTGGGCTTTTTTACTTCATTTATACTGGATTTTAAACTGGTTTTACTGGGTCCCTGGTTTTACTAGTTTTTATCTGGTGTCTGTGGGTGGGGAGCCTGCATTTATTTCTGTTTGCACAAGATTGTTAAACCAGAACTTCAGATTTGAGAACATTTTGAATCAACTTGAACTGTGATGATTGTACTCTGCACTTTTATGCACCGGGCACTTTCATGCATCTGGCACTTTAACCCTTTCGATGCTGATGACGAGCTCAGCTCGTCATCACCCACGGGTGTCGTGTGCTGATGACGAGCTGAGCTCGTCATGAATAATGTAGTATATCAATGTCCAGCACAGGAGGGGAAAACGCCTAGCAGCCAAGGTGTTAAAGAATAGGTATAATAAAAATTTGAGTCGGCTAGAGTCTCAACTTATTTTTGTAAAGACAAATTCACATTGAAAATGCTAGCTAATCATGTATTTAATAGTATTGCACTTTATTTATTATTATTATTTTCACAATGGGTATAGCATATTGGTAAAATGACTTCACTGAATAGAACATGCCTTCAGTAATTAATTTTGGACAAACAGTCGTAAAATGAGATCGTGTGATTATCAAGGTTGGAGCAGATAAATTATGTATTTTTTATACAGTAATTTAAGGGCACTTGCCCATTATTTCTCTAGGTCAGCAGCCACTCAATGAATCAAAAGAATGGGTGGATTCTGTGGCTCTGTATTTCCACGAAAAAATCAATGATATTCACAAACTTTTTCCTCAACCTCTCCCTCTATCTCAGACCATAGTCTCGCCCACAAATAGCTGCAGGGTCTCAAGTAGTCGAATCTCTACACTCAGGGAATTTTCACTCTGCTCAGTAACAGAGGTTGAGGCAACCCTGTACAAAATGAAGTCAGGAGCCCCGGGAGATCCAGCCTCCCCTCAAATTCTAGCAAAAATGGCACCTGCCTTGGTCTCTGTCCTCACCAATACTTTGAATCAGTCCATATTGCACTCCTCTGTCCCCTTGCACTGGAAGGAGGCTATAATAAGATCAATTCTAAAAAAAACCTGCAGCTGATCCTAAATTACTCTCCAATTATAGGCCCATCTCCCTTCTGCCCCTATTTGGGAACGTCATGGAGTCTCTGATTAACAAACAGCTCATTACATACCTTGAGACTAACAAACTCTTCGACCCTTCCCAGTCAGGTTTTAGGGCATCCCACCGCACCGAAACCGCCCTGCTCGAAATTGTCGATAACATAAGAATGACGCTGGATTCAAACCAGTCGGCCATACTTGTCCTACTCGATTTATCCGCTGCCTTCAACACCATCTCGCACCTTGTTCTCTTAGAGCCTCTTGCTGAGGTTGGTGTTGAGGGCTCTGCGTTACTATGGCTAAAAAGTTATCTGTCTAACAGGCGGTCTAAGGTCCAAGTTGGTACCCATTCCTCCAGCTTCCATGACAATGACAAGGGTGTCCCCCAGGGATCAATACTGAGCCCTACGCTCTTTAACCTGTATGTATCCCCTCTGGCAAAGGTTATTCGAGCACACGGTTTTGGAACTGTGTCCTACGCAGACGACACCCAGATATTGATTACAATCAATCAGAACCCAGATGAAACCAAACTGAGGTTCAAAAATTGCATGGTTGACATTCATATTTGGATGACAGAGAACTTCCTGATGCTGAATGCCAGCAAGACGGAGATCGTGCTTTTTGGAAAGGCCGACAAGATCTGGTCAGATGAATGGTGGCCAGTCTCCCTCGGTCCCTGCCCCTCTCCCAAATCCTCAGTTAGGAATCTGGGGATAATAATTGACAATAAGCCATCCATGGCTGAACACATAAGTAAAGTAGTCCACACTAGCTTTGACCTTATGCGTAGTTTGAGGAAAATTTTCAAGTGGATTCCCCTCTCATCCTGTATGCCCATAGTGCAGGGGCTCATTGTCAGCCGGATAGATTATGGGAACGCACTCCTGTCCTCAATAAATGCTACTCTTTTGGAACGTTTACAGGTCTTTCAGAATACTGCTTCGAGTCTGGTGCTCGACCTTCTACCTCGTACCCCGTCACTGCCCTGCCTAAAAACACTACACTGGCTCCCAATACAGAAGCGCATAAAATTCAAACTATGCTGTCTGGTCCGTAAAATTATCAATGGACATGGCCCAACCTATCTAGAACAAAAGCTTAAAGCCCATAACCCAGCAAGATCACTCAGATCATCGAGTAAGTCTCTGCTAACTGTTCCTAGGGTCCGTACGGTTACAAATGGTGACAGGGCTTTTAGTAAAACTGCCCCCGAAGCCTGGAACTCTCTGCCCCTCCAGATCAGGAGGTTTTTGATGTTTTTATTGAGTGTGAATATTTGGTCTGTCTGATAGAGAGCTTGTGGATGAGTGATAGAATGAAAGAATGATGTGTCATGTTTTTATTGTTCTAATTGTATTTGGGCTGATGTTTATTTATGGCTTCATTATCTAAAGAATTTTTGTATATCTGAAGCTGACCTTTATTAATTATGGTCTAAATAATTTTATCACAAATGATCAACAAAAAATACATTTTCTAAAATATTTTAGCCTTTCTGTGGGTGTTCTTGGTTGATTCTCATTGTATGATTTTCTATCCTTTGGGGAAGCTCCCTTTCATGTTTATCTAGTATTTCCTCCCTGGTGGGTTGCTCCCCTTGCCTATGGCTTATTAGGTTTACAAGGTCCCTCTTTCGTATATTTTGATAAGGTGAAACACACCTTAGTCCTCCAATACCTCAAGCGCCACTCCCCAGATGTGGTTTTCCTCCAGGAGTCGCACCTAGTTGGTAGCACATGTAAAGCACTCAACAGATTTGCATATAGGCTGGTGGCCCACTCGGGTTTCACTTCAGGGTCCAGGGGGGTGGGCATCCTGATGAAAACCTCCTTCCCCTTCTTCGTGCAGTCAAAGCGCTCTGATGAGTGGGGCAGATACACCGCTGTCACAGGGCAGTGGGAAGGAAACTCACTCACCTTATTGTCGGTTTATGTTCCGCCCGAGTTGCAGAACCAAACTTTCACTGATCTTGGGACCCAGTTGCTCTCGCTTCCTGAGGTTCTTTTACTGGTGGGAGGAGATTTCAATGCACTGGCCTCTGGTTCCCATGACCGTCACCCCCTGTGACATTGGCCCCTCTTGTCACTGGGTTCCTGACTTCCTGGAGGCCCTTGGCCTCTCGGATGTATGGAGGGCATTTCATCCTTACAGCATTCAGCATACCTTTTTCTCAGGGGCACATCACAGCTTTTCACGTATTGACCAAATCCTTATCCCAGCATCTCAAATTACTCACATTCAAGAGATAAGGCAATTGGCACAGGTATCTCTGACCACTCCACACTGTGGGCTCTGTTGGTCCTGGGAGACACGCTGGTGGGAAAGGTCACACCCATCAGACCCTGGTTCCTTCGCAACCCTTTGGTCTGCAAGGAGCTCCTACTCGCCATAGATCTCTATATTCAGGAGAATTTGTGTTCGGTCGACTCACCCCAAACATTGTGGGAGGCGTTCAAATCAGTAATCAGGGTTCAGGCTCTCTCACTGATTGCAGGAGTCAAGAAAGAAAAACAAAAAGATCTTGAAAACATAGAGAATGAGATCCTCCTGCTGGAGGGCTGTCCCGTTGAGGAAATGTGTCCAGAAACAATTCACCTTCTGAAATTAAAGAGAGACGAGTATAAAGATATTGCCACCGACAGGGCTAGACTTTGGGGAGCAAGAGAGATGGTAGGGTGTATGACTTGGGAGACAAAGCTGGTAAGCTGCTGGCCTGGCTGGATAGGAAAGAACGTGTCAATATGCTTGTCCCAGAATTGACTGACAAGGCGGGCGAATAATCACAGACCACCTAAAAATAGTGAATGAGTTTCCCGCACATTACAGCGTGATATATCAGTCAGGCTCGTCCTCATCGAGGAGGACTCCACGGATCTCCTATGAGATATCCGTATCCCTGCCCGGTCTGAGGTTAAAAGTTTCTTGGAAAAAGACATCACCAATGATGAAATCGCCCAGGCAATCAGGAGCCTTTGCTCAGAGAAGGCACTTGGGCCCAATGGTCTACCGATTAACTTTATAAACAATGCCCCAATAAAATAGCCCTGCACCTCCGCGCCATGTTTGAAGAGAGTAGGAGTGTGGGGTTACTCCCACCGGACCAGCGTCTCACTTCACTGGTCGTGATCCATAAAGAGGGTAAACCTAGGAATAAATGCACCTCCTACAGACCCTTCTCCCTGCTCAATGCAGAACCTAAAATCCTTGCCAAACTCTTGGCCACTCGGTTGACTCGGGTGATAAACACTCTGGTTCACCCTGATCAGTCTGGCTTTATGCCCCGCCGTAACACGGCCCTGTATCTGTGGAGGGTGCATGGAGTGCTGGGGAGGGTTGACACCATCAAAGAATCGGCCGTGATTGTGTCCTTAGATGCCTCCAAGGCCTTTGATACCATCACATGGCCATACCTTCTTGCCATTCTCGCCAAAATGGGATTTGGGCCCGTTTTTATACCTTGGTTTAGACTCCTCTGCTCGGAGCTATTGGCCCAAGTGGTGGTTAATAACAAAAGATCAGACACATTCCAGCTGAGTTGGGGCACCCATCAGGGGTGTTGGCTGTCGCCCCTGATATTTTCCCTTTCGCTGGAGCCCTTGGTGGCCTGGATTAACAATGATCCGTTGATTCGAGGACTGAGATGATCGGCAGATTGGGTGGACTGCATCTCGCTTTACACTGATGATATACTCCTCTACTTCTCCTCCCCCAAAATGTCTCTAAGATGCGTATTGGACATTTTTACGGCCTTCGGTAGATATTCAGGTTACTCGATTAATTGGAGCAAGTCTCTCATATATGTCCTAGGAAATGAGTCTCCTGCTCCATCCAGGGACTGCCCGATGCAGACAGTGAGGGATGGCTTCCGCTATCTGGGGATCTTTATTACCACAAACTCTAAGCTCCGGTATGAGAGAAACCTGCTCCCATCCTTGCAGAGGCTAATGCGAGATATTGCCAGTTGGAGGACACTCCCACTCTCATTACTGGGCAGAGCTGCTCTTTTTTAAATGATGTCCGTTGCCCTGTTTTTAATATGCCCTGCAAAACTACCCAGATCTGGTCCCTGCGAGATATTATTGGGTTGCTCACCTGGCCGCCATTAATCAGGGCACCTACGGAAAACCTGATGAACCAGGTTTTACCATGGATAGATGGCTGCTGCCTGGCGGGGACTACAATAGAGCCTTGTATTAAAACCCCAGGAAGCTCCCTCTAACCGGCCCCACCAAACACTCTGTTCTGATTAGGCACGCCGCAAATAAAAGTTTAGGTTAGGACTGGAAGCTCACACTGGCATCTCCCCTGTGGGACTCAGATCAGCTGGGCAACCTCCGTACCTTAAAGGGATTCGACAAATGGGATCTCATTGGTATCCCCAGGATAGGTGACATCTGGGTAGAGGGAGATATGATTGCGTTTGATGTTCTCCACACCAATTCAAGCTATCCGGCTCAAAATATTTCTGCTACCTGCCGATTCGCCATGCTCTTGTCACAACCTTGCAGAAGGGTACCATCACTCCTTCACCGTTTAAAGACAGATTGCTCAATGGATATCTTCCTCAGAAAGCGATCTCATTAACGTATAAAAACTGATTAGCAATACCCCAGATCCCCTTGAACATTTACGTGAGAGTTGGGAAAGAGATAGACTTGAGATTGATTATGAGGAATAGAGGGAGACGGTGGCCTCTCCCGAGAGGTGGCGATTTCCGCTTGGCTACGACTGGTCAAACTTAAAATATTGCATAGAATGTACATCACTGGGCCCTAACTAGTTCATCTGGGGAGGGGAGAGGGGGGGAATTGCAGACGACGATGTGGTCAGGTGGGCACCTTCCTGCACATACACAAAATTAGCGGGAGATACATGAGGTAATGCGGGAAGTACTGCATAAAGACATTTACCCGGAGGCTAAAAGATGTCTCCTTAATTAGTCGGAACCCACTGATTTGACAGGTATGGAGAGACTCTGGGCTACTCTGAGTGCAATGGTGGTCAAACATGATATAGCACAAGTGTGGGGGGCGGGTGTCCCACCGACTCTGGTCTCCCGGAAAAATAACTTATATTGGTGTATGTTCAGGGAGAAAACGGTCTATGTGGCATGAGGATGCCCTAAGAAGTGGTCCGCCATGTGGTGTAAGTGGAATGCCTACCGGGGAGATATTTGTGTGGCCCTCTGACCCCCTCAGAGGATGAACCTTTGTCTCCCTGAAGCCATCTCGACGATCGATACCTGTCCCAGCTCCAATGATGCTTAAATGTAATCACCATATGTACCATTGCCATGTAAGTACACGCTGCTTTGCCGAATGTCAATGTTTATGTTTAATAAAAAGATATCTTTAAAAAAAAACATAGTGCTTCCAACGCATCCATGATATTGATTTGAAGAGCGCACAGCCTTGCTAGCCGCTGGGTGCAATCAGGGGCACCCCCACCAACAGATGGGGGTGCTTACTCTTCCCTATACCAAGCCATGGGTTGCTCAGTCTAATGAAAGGGTGCACCCCTTTTTACCTTTATTTTTAGAATGGAGAAGCATGACAGATGTCAAATGCAACATCCTTGTAGTACATATCATAAATCTTTGTAGTGCCTCTGTGTTGTGTACCTAATATGTTCTCTCCGTTCTTTTTTACATGTGTTGGGTGGCTGAGAGACTGTGATACAGAGTGAATGGTGTCCTATGAGGAACCAGTGAGTGCTGTACAAAAGGGAGGTTCCCCAGCAGGTTACCTTGCCCTTCTTGTGGATGTGACAGCCTGCTTGGTGATGTCTCTAGGTCAGTGTCACACACCCTGAAGATGTCTGATGAGCTGACAGAAAAGAGATTACCTTCCAGGCGAATATCTTTCAAGTAACGGTGCGTTACACCCATTCTCTTAGGTGTTGCGCTGGACACTGCCTAGCAATTAAAAGACGTTGTTTAAAGAGGACGCTGCCTTTCCAGAAAGTATAAGAAATTAGGAAAAAATGAAAGCAGCATGGCACACTGAACTTCCATCTGTGTAGCATATTTTCACGCACTTCCATAATCCCTGGAGACTCAACAGTTCTGTCTGAACTGGTAAAACTCTGGGCCCTTAACTGGATTATGGAATTCTGTGGGAATATGCTGCAGAGATGTCAAATTAGTGCATCATGAGACTTAAATTGAACTTGCAACTGGCGGGAATATATTCCACTGGACTCAAAGAAAGTAGAAATAATTGTAGACAATCAGAGAACTGCAGTGCACAGTATTCAGAAAAAACAAAAATGAAAGAGAAAGTGAGCAATCGGAAGACACACTCTGTTCAATCTGGAGGACAATTTAATATTCAATGAAAGCGTGGTGTTTGGTTGACCGCAGCTTCCAACCCATGTGCTAAAAGCAGCATAATTTACCACCCTATATATATCATGTGGATGCATCTGGACTCACACAGAGACTCTCCTTAAGAGAACAGTGTAGGGAGTAAAAGATACAGTAGTGATGCTGCATGAGGTTGTAAGAGATTCCCTTATATGTATTGTGTCTGGGTATGAGAGAAGCCCTTCAGATTGCTTTGTATGGACCTGCAAGGTGTTCGAACAAATGTTGGTATAGATCCCTTTTCTTTTGTTAGTTGGGGCAAGGTAACCATGGGAGGATAGACAGGGTGGCAGTTTGCCATTTTTTATGTTTATCAGTGATTGTTGTTACTCCTACTCTTATGATTTATGCCCTGAGATATGTTAAGTCATGTTTTACCTAGCCCTGATGTCCTTGCATAAGAGGGCAGTGCGTAGCAATCTAGTGTCAGATCTGTCTCAGCTTTGTCAACTGTGCTAGGATGTCATGGAATGGAGAGAGAGCGAGCCTCTTGTACACCTATCAGGACATTGGCAGTTGGAAAAGAGCAGCTGCATAGTGAAGATGCTAGAATCTAGTGTTGCTTGTAGTAGACTTGTAATTGACATAGACCAAGCATCTTTTACTCAACAGATGCAGAGTCACTTTATAATAACATTCTTATTTGAAGCTGTGGTTGGATCATAAACCTATATTCTAGTTCTGATGTGTGTGGTCGAATCACCCAGTTCTATCTATATCTATATATCTATATATATATCTATATATTTATATAGATATATATATGTCAACCTAAAATATTGGGTTAGATGTCATGCAACTGTTGGTAGTGAGCTAGATATAAATGTTTGACATTCCTCCAACAGGCCATGTATTTAATACATTTATTTTTAATTGTGATCTAGGTCATGATTGTGCAGTTCATGCAGGCATTTATCATTATGTAAATTACCTATAGACTCTTAGTGTGACACAGTGACACTGGTTATACCCTTGCTTATTACATAATTTATAGCATTTGAACTCACAGTATTCATAACAACATTTATGACTTTTGAAATGAAATGATTTGTAGTGAGTTATAGTTAATGTAGAGTGGTGAGTGAGATGACAAGACTGTGTACGTAGGTGCGCAACTTATAGTTATTTCAAGGTGGTGCGTAAATGATAAATTTAAGCTATAACTATAATCAATAGTTATTTGAAAGTGGTTCGCATATTTTAAAGTTGTTATAACTATAACTTTAGAATTTCTAAAGTTTGTGTAGTTTATGTTGAGTTAGTTTACAAGGAAGAAATTAGGGGGCATATTACCAAGCAATAGCGATAATTATCGCTATTGCTTGGTTAGAGACAAAACTTTACCGCAGCGCTGCGGCGATTTTTACCGGAAATAAACCTTGGCATTAACAAGGTTTAACGCAAATGCGGTAAAAATCGCCGCAAAGCATGAATATCGCTGAAAAGTCAGCGATATTCATGCATTAGCGAGCTAATGCTCTTAGCCATGTTATCCACCTCCCATTGGATAACATGGCTAAGAACTGCTCAGGGCAGGTGTTAGCTTTTGGAGATATTCCCGCTTAGCGCGAATATCTCCAAAAGTTGGTAATAGGAGATAGCGATGTTAGCGACTGTTTTCAGTCGCTAACATCTTGGCACGCCCACTTTGCATCTCATTAGTGATAAATATCACTGACATGCAAAGTGGGGCCCAAGATGGTCGCTATCTCCTACTAGCTGTCGCTAACTGGTGTTAGCGGCAGCTAGGTAATAGGGAGATAATTTTATCTCCGCTTTCTTGGCTTTTAAAGCCAAAAAAGCGGAGATAAACCCCCTTGATAATATGCCCCTAGGTTTTCCTAACTATCACTTATCCTTAACCTTTTTTTTCATGGAACTTCAATGGTTTTTAATTTTTTAATATTTGTTTTTCTAATTGTACAGTTTCCTGTTGTTGAGTGGTGTCTCATTCAGTAGAGTGTGGAACAGTACAGAGGTAGATAGTGTTGTAAAGTATACCTTCATACAGTACAGTGTAGTAGAGTGAAGTAGAGTAGAATGTGGTAGACTGGAGTGGCGTAGAATGGAGTGGCATGGAATGGAGTGGCATAGATTGGAGTGGCATAGAGTGGAGTGGCGTAGAGGGAAGTGGGGTAGAATAGAGTGGCATATAAATGAATAGGGTATAATATAGTGGCTTAAAGTGGAGTGGTATAGAGTGGGATATCATAGAGTGGAGTGTGATAGAGTGGATTTGCGTACAATGGAATAACGCGAGTGGATTGGAGTACAGTGTAGTGGCGCAGAGTGGGGTGTGATAGAGTGGAGTGGCATACAGTTGAATAACATAGAGTGGAGTGGCACAGAATGGAGTGGCATAGAGTGGAGTGATGTTTAGTGGAGTGGTGTAGAGTGTACTAGCATAGTGTGGAGTGAGGTATAGTGTAGTGGTGTAAAGTCGAATAGCAAAGAGTGAACTGCATAGAGTGGAGTAGCTTACTGCAGGATATCATACACTGGAGTGGGGTAGAGAGGAGTGGCCATGAGTGGAGTGGCATATAATGGTATAGCATAGAGTGCAGGGACCTACTGTGCAGTAGCACAAAGTGGATTGGCATATTGCGGAGTTTAGTGGCATCCAGTCCCAGTGACGTACAGCGGAGTGGCATATAATGCAGCAGTGTGGAGTACAGTGTCGTACAGTGGGATACGATAGACTGTAGAAGTGTAAAGTGTAGTGACGTACAGTGCAGTGCGTGTAGTGGAGTGGTGTAGAATGTAGTGTTGTACAGTGTAATAGTATACACTGGATTGTGGTTGAGTGGAGCCTGGTTTCCCTTTTGTTTGTAGATATTTAACAGTGCGTCAGTACCAATAGACTTCAAGATATATGTTTCTATTGCCATCAAGTTCCAAAAGGCATCTTTACTGCTAGACAAGAAAAGGTGGAATACCTGACTCAATCTAAGCGACTAGTAATCATTTTGGACTCCATTGCATCGTTTTTTTGCCCATTATATCACTCTAGACAGAACTGGTCATTGATGCAGTGCGATTCAGAAAGTTATAAATTGTACTTACACAAACCACCTTTTTCAGATCTCTCTTTAACTTTTCTCATGAGAATGTTACTTTTTACTTCATAACAATGCTCCAGGTAAGGTATACATGTTCACCTTGATTTTTAAATTTACTGTGGTATCCAATATACATTATGTAAGAAACTATCACCTCTTTTACTTTACATTTTTCCCATAATGCAAGATTATGACCACCCATCTATCCCAATTGTCTTGAAACTTTTTATAATGCACTATAGATAAGAGGAGACTATATTTTATGGTATGATAGAATATGTATTTGCAAGTACTTAATATATTGTGGTACCATTTAATCCATGAGTTCAGTTGATACTTTCAAAAGGTTTTAGAGATAGGAAATAGCTCTGTTGTAGACAGTTTGAGTTTGGGACCTGAGTGTATAATTAAAATTTTTTAAACATGAACAACAGAGATACCAGGGTTTAAGGAAGAAATAAGACATCGATTACATATCCTAGAGTTTTGCTGTCAGCTTAACAAGAACATTCCTCTTCCAGAAAAGCATCATTTCTCATACGATTAAGTAAAGGTTCTAACTAAAAAAGAATGGAAGACTACGGACAACACCCATGAGCGTATCTCTCCTTTCAGAAACTTTGGTTATTGTCTTATTTTCTGATGGTGAGTATTTTTATCTTCATTCTTGTAAGCGATAAGATATAAATTCTCTATGCCAGAAAACATGTTGAGGATATTATTACTATTCAAATGTCTTTTCTCCAGTTACATTTACTGCAGCTTTCTAGAGACAATTGAGTTGATATATAAACCTAATATCTTAAGACACTATATCTACATCCGAACCTTCCCTAAACAAACCCTGTTTGTCTGTGATGCATTAGGACAGTATCTTCATTCCTAATGTTATGATATGCATGATAATTGCCAGATACCACACAGAGGCTGCAGTATGTCTTATCATGACACTACACCTCCTCTGTCTATTCTACATAAAATAAAGTCACCTTGAATTGTATTGCAATTGCATTTATATAGCGCTTGCTATCCCTGACGTGGCGTTAAATCGCTTTTTCGGTGAGTAGCATGCTACTCCAGAACCCATAAAGGATGAGAGGTTAATTAGTATAGTGAAATGTGAAAATAATTTGAGTGGTGGATATGTTAGTCGGTTATTTGGATTGAGAAGGGCAGTGAAGGGATAGAAGAGGGAAAAAGCTTTGCATTTATATAGCACTTGTCACCCCTTATAAAGTGCATAAGTGCTTTTTCGGCAAGTAACATGCTACTCTGGCACCCATAAAAGAATTAGTATAGTGAAATATGAAAGTAGTTTGAGTGGTGGATACGTTTGTCAGTGAATTGTCTAAAATACCTGGACACTGATATTAGTCCACCTCCACATTATCTGTGTATCCCTGTTTTTAAATATGCTCCTATATTTAAACTTGTTTGTACTGTTGATGTGTCTCCATCAGAGAGTTTCTGGATTGTCAGTTGAGCAATTTGCTTTGGAACTTGAATTGTTGACGTGGGGTTCATTTCATCCCTCTTCATGCTTCTGCGAGCTGCTCGAATGTTTGCGTTTGGTCCTCCTGTGCCTGTTCCATTCCTCCTTCTCAGCTAGCATACCCCCTGCCAGTTCTCCAGCCTGTAATGGTGCTTTGTGTCCTCCTCGGTCTCTGGCCATGGTGTGTCCCACTAAAGCCTTTGCTTCTTCTTCTATGTGCAGCATACATCCTCTCATTGGAAGGTTTGCTCTCCTCTGTGCCGCCCTTGTTCTCATGCTCCAGTATTATGCGGTCCGAGAATTGGTCCATCAAGGGAGGAGACCAGTAAAGTATTATCAGCTTTTATAGCGACTTTCAACCAAGAACAGCCTTGCCATACATGTTCCAAATGTTTTCTGTAGAATACTTTTCGCACTCGGCAGAAAAGTCAAGTCTGCAGCTGTTATCTGATTTGCTCTCATTCGACCAGGGTGCACGCAATACGTCATCACTCTGCTCCAATGCTCACCAGGCGCACTTGATGAACAGTATTCACTGGAGCCTTTAAAGTTGCCATCTGCTGGTTGGACCACTTTATATATTTTTTTAGCAGTTTTATATAGCACGAACTCAACCCGAAGGTATTTGAGAGCTTTACATGAGCACCTGTTACCTTACACAAGGATACATACATTTTCATTTGTTATATTGATAGGCACGGGGAGATTAAGTGACATGCCCAGAATTACAGGATGTTGAGCCGACGCGGAGCTCGAACATAGCTTCACAGTTCCAAAGTGGGCAGGTCTGCCTGTTAAGCTACATCCTCTCCGGTTTGAACCATCCAAAGAACATTTGGGGCATACGAGGACCAATCTCTGTCTAACTCCCATTTCTCTTTTCCAGTGTGCTCCTGTGTCACCTCCACGATGGGCACTGGGTCAAGGTAGCACCAGAGGCAGCTTCTAAGAGCTATCACACCCTGACAATATTGTTTTAATCTACATTAAATGAAGAGATAGACGTATAGCTAGAATGAAATGTTAGATCTTTACCTGTTTTTTTTACGCAAAAACTATTATGACTGATTCCATCGAGGCTGGTTTAATTCCCTATTTAAAGATTTTATTATATACTATTGCACAGAGTGGCAACAATTCCGCTTTCAATTTCCTGTAATATTCAATTTTGAAACAGTCCACCCTAGGCATCTGAACAGCTCTAAGCATATTTGATGATATTTAAATTTACTGATTAGTTATTTTTGCAGATATTATATTTCCGTTTCCGAGTCAAAGCTGGGAAATTATCCTCTCAACTAAAGTCTTCAGTAGCGAAGACACTCGGTAGACTGTACTCTGCATATAGTACTTTAAAATAGCCTACAGAAGCAATATTGATATTTGTGTCCCAATTTGCTCTACATAAACACAATTAAACAGGATCGTTTTTCTTTCTTCGACCAATTAGCTAAGATTTAGCTTGCTCCTTTTCCTCCAAATTAAGTAACTTTGCTTAAAAAAATCAATTTGACTAAATTTAGAGAAGAAAATGTCTGCTCCTGCCAATTACACATTGCTATCTGCACATTGCTGAAGACAATACTGTGGATTTGTTATCAAAATCTATAAAGAATGCCTTGAATGTGGCTTGATGAACAAATGACAGACATGTTGATATATATTGCTGAACCTAAATTCCAGCACTTATGCTGATTGAGTACTAGATTATGCATAACAAGAAATTATTCTTAGAAAACATTGGGCTCAACTGAAACTTTTCAAATTGGGAGTGTCTGACAGTGACAGTGACTTGTAAGCACCCTGCCAGTAGGTCAACAGAAGTGTTTTCTGATCCTAAGAGGGCATTTGCTATATGGAGACTATATGGAGACATGTTTTTAAAAGAATCTTCTTAGCTGTGGGAAGGCAGGTAACAATTTCCAAATAATTAATTAACCTTCTCTTTGATGGTGGACTGGGCAGAATCAAGAACCCTCAGGAAAATGTTTGCATAGAGGCTCATCAAGAGGACTTAATTACTGGCATCAGTCCTCAAGCATCAAGGAAAGCTCTTACATAAACAAGCATTTGGAAAGCCAATTAGTTACACCCTTTTGACCCATTGAGTTTACCAATGCTTTTGGCCAAAGAAAAAAACAATTATGATGGAAATGCGTGCAATGAGAGCATGTTGTGATGCTTCGGGTGACCACGTCATTCCATAGGTAGGCACATTAGGGACATTAGGGACATTAGGGATAAGGTATGCCCCCGATGCATTTTCATGCATGTGCACACCTGTGAAATGGCGCAGGCACCATTATTATTATTTTTTATTTTATTTATCAGTTCAAGATGGTTTACACAATCTGGAGCAGGGACTTGAGATTTTGATTGAATAAATTGGGAAACAGCTTAACCTCACTGACTAAGCCTATTGATGAAAAAAACATGGCTGAATGCTTGTTGCGTTGCTACCAAGGGCATTATGTCATGTGTTTTGCGTGTCACATTCTGCCAGTCCTGCTTTTTTAGCCAACTACACTGTTAATGATGGGGTTTCTAGCAAAAGCAAAACCTCAAGCCACATCACACAACATGATGTTGAAAGCCAGGATTGATCAAGGAGCCACATATGGCTGGGGGTCACTTGGTGACTTTGTCTTTATCCTGTGCAATGGTGATAGGACTTTTGAGGGTATGAGACGATTCTTTCTTTTAAGTGCAGCAGTGGACTTTATTGCCCATGGTTAATCTTTGCTTCAAGGGCAGATACATGATAAAAATGGCAAAGTGCTGGTATGCAAACATTACTGCAAAAGCTCAGGACTAAAAACCCATCAGCTCAATCCTTTGTGTCACACGTTCTGATGTGAATTCTTTGAAGTCCATAGATCAAAAAGTAGATATCATCTGAGAAGATCAGGGTAAGACTTCAGTGAGTGAAAAAGCCTCTCTACCATATTCCTAACCTCCTGAAACATGAACAGAACATTTTATTCCAGAGTTCTTGAGAATTGAGGGGCTCATTTATGAAGAAGTCACACAGTGCAGCAAGTCACCTTGCTGCGCTGCACTACGTGACAGGGAAAGGGCAGAAATGTGCCGCATTTGAAGCAATACATCGCAATCCTGTCCTTTCCCATGCGCTGGCAAGGCCAGCCTGGCCATAGCAGGCACCGGGCATTTCCCCGGGGGGACGCCAGGGTTGGGGGCTAGTTGGGGGACCCTGGGGGCCGATTTCATTACAGGGCCGTTTTTGCAGCATAGCTGCAATATCAGCCGCTGTAACGAAATCGGCAGAAACCGGCCCTGGTAAACAGCTCGGCCGCACCCCAAAAACCCTAGGGTCTGGCCAAGCACTTAGGGCTAGTTCTGGGTCCTAGCCCGGCCCAGTGCGCTGGTGCCCTTTGGGCTGCCTGTCACCATCACAGGCCACCTCTTAACCATGGTGCAAGGGTGCTTGTGTTGCATGCAGATTTGTTTCGTGCAGAAATGGACACTTTCCTGCAAAAAACTAATCATGGGAGGCATATTCCTCTTTCTATGTGTGCTGCAGAAAGCAACACACATAGAAAGAGGAAGAAATTGGGAAGCCTTAATATTATGGCACATTCCCAGGTATACAAGTTCTTATAAACACTGAAATGCCTCTAAATCCATTGGACTTGTGTGGGAACACTCAAACAATGCCCATGGAACGCCTTCCCAGGACAGAGTAGCTCAATGTAGCAATTTTCACTGCCTTGCGATGCTCCAGATTTATGAAGCCACTCAGAGCCACGCAAGGTGGGTTTGCATGGATTCAATATTCTGACATAGCGGTTTGCGGCACGCATGTACCACAATGCGAGGTGCAAACTCGATGCAAGCCTTTGATCTTGCACTCACAATAAACTGCAAACAAGACAAGCTGATCTGAGTATGTCTTCATTCAAAAGGTAGACTTGTCATGTTGAGGGGCATTTTTACAATGTCCCTGTGGCACTTTTGTGCCGCATGAGCGTCACTTTTGTGACACTCCGGAGGGGCAGTGTTCTTGCCCATATTTACAAAGCCAGTAAAGCCACCCTGCGTGGCTTTTCATGGCCTTGTAAATGTGCCCCCCCTTTCACTCATTACTCTGCATGAAAGGGGCTTCCAGACAACACCCAGGGAATCAAACGCATTTCCACATTTACAAAGTTTGGTGTGTCAGATTTTAACACCTCTCCAGGGGAGGCATTAAAGTGGCGCAATGAGGAGAAATAACTTTATTTCTCCCCGTGTTTTGTTCTTTTTTGTGTGTGCTGCATTCTTCATTCTACAGCACACTTAGAAGGAGGAAATGTCATCAATGATTGGTTTTGTGCAGGATGGAGTGCCTTCCTGCACAGATCCAATCAAAAACCAATCATCCCTGCAATGCAGGCACCCTTGCACCATGGTGCAAGAGAACCTGCATTGATGCTAGGCAGCCAATTGTGCGCCAATGCAGAGGAAAGCACAGAGATGTGCTGCATTGCTATAAATTCGGCACATCCCTGCACTTTCCTAATGACACATCTTGGCACAGCAAGATGGCTTGCAGTGCTGCGCTGCATCATTTACTAGTAAATATGCTCCAGAGTCTCTTATTTTTATTCCATATGTGAAATGGTTAGGTATTGCTGAGTGTACTGAGCGTCTAATGAATCCACGAATTAGCACCAGTTCTTTAGAACTCGCTGTGGCACTTTCAGGGAGCTACTGCAGCCCATGAAGCAAATTGACTTTTATGTTTTGCCCTAACCAGAGTCTATGTACTCAACAGAACAGCAATATAACATTAAGTAGGTTTCTATATTCTAATCTCAAAAGGTTTGAGGCTCTGTCTTTCTAGGAATTTGTGAATTCATTCTGTCAAATATTTTTCATGGTGGCTTACTTTTTACACAGTTTTGCTGCTTTACATTGCTTTGCTCGGCATGCACTATACCTTAATTTCTTTTCAATAATGCTTCTTCATGCAGTGAACAACTAGATGTATTTTATATAGATATCCATTTGCCAGTTGTCTTTCAATCCTTACATCATTTCTTCATGGGTGACCGAGCTGTAATGGATGCGACTCGGGCTCTTTTTACCTTTGTAGTTACTGCCAGAAGCAATGGGCGGGGTAGAGCGGGTGAACAAGGGGGGGGGAGGGGATACAGAAACAATAGCAACATGTTTTCAGGAGGGAGGGACAGGGGAGGCAATGAGAAGAAGCACACTTGGGTGAATGCAACAGGGAATGTATTGGGCTACAATGAGCAACACAGAGAGACAGGTACATGAGGAAGCCAGCTCAAACACACACACACTCTCATGGAGTGCTCAGCCCAACATTAATAGTGATTGAAAAGCAAGCAATGGAAGCAAAGATGTCAGCCAATCTAAATGATGTTAAGAGGCAATGCTCCCTGCGAGGGACAAATACAAGATTGCCAACCTAGGGTACGAATAAGAAGCAGGCATATTAGTGTGACAATGTACTGCTTATGGTAACCCTGTGACATTCAACCGAGAAATAAAGAAGCAAGCTGCATGTTGTGGATGACCACCTGCCTTTTAAACATATCACCTGCCCTGTACCACATAACACATGCACAGGTAGCAAGTTGCCAAATAACCTCAAAAGCTCACATACCATTTGATATGATCCTTCAGTGAAAGGACACTGAGGGCCGTATTTACAAGAAACGAACGCAGCGTGGTACCACAAGTCATTTTGCTGCACTGCTTTAGTTTCGAAGCACAAAGATGTGACCTATTTACAACAATATGTCACATCTTTGTGCTTTCCCCTGTGCTGGCGCACAAACTGCGGCCATGCACAGGTGCAGGCTCCCTTGAACCATGGTGCAAGGATGCCTGTGTCGTGAGGAGATTGTTTTGTACAGGAAGGGGCACCTTCCTGCACAAAAACAATTAATTGAGATGATCTCCTCTTCCAATGTGTGCTGTAGAATGCAGCACACATTGAAGGAGGAAAAAACGAGGAGAAATGAAACATTTCTCCGTATTGCACCCCGCTACGCCACCTGTAGGGTGGCGTAGCATAGCATTGTGATGCATTTCGTGGTATATGATTGCTCGTAAATCTGGAAATGCATCAGTGGACATGAGTGTTGTGTGGGAACACCCACAGCAACACCTATATCGGCCCCTAACAGGGAAAGTGCGACGTGAAAAGGGGCGAAATATACAAGCACAAGTAAAGCCACGCAGAGTGGCTTTACATGTGCTTGTAAATATCATGCAGCAGGTGGCGCCACCGGTGCATCACGCAACGTCGGCGGTGCAAGGGGATTGTAAATAAACCTCTGAGTATCTTTAACCCCTTCTATGCTCATGACGGAGCCGCTCCGTCATGAGCCTCAGTTGAGCGGTGCTCATGACGGAGCGGTTCCGTCATGGCCCACTCGGCGCTCCTGCGCGGCGCGAATTCCGCGCCTGCGCTGGACGTTCCATTGAGCGGGCGGGGCCATGACGGAACCGCTCCGTCATGAGCACAGCTCAACCGCGGCTCGTGATGGAGCGGCTCCGTCACAAGCATGCGAGCACCGCTCGGCCCCCCACCCCCTTAGCGCTGCGGCGGAATTCCCACCGCAGCGAAGGGGTTAATCATGTCCTTTTGCTCCCTGCCAGTGGTTTAACTGCTTTGATGACCCCTGGGAAGTGGTGCAGCAAAGTGAGTGGAACTGTAGGGCACGCAAGGGATAGAATTTGTTTCCGAAGGTCACCTCTATTTGGCATACATAAATCATCACTATGAGAAATTGGTGGGGCCTCCTGCTCATTTTATCACTTTGATGGCCGGGGTTACTGACTTTACTTGGTGCATTGATTTGCAGATTCTCTGACACCTTCGCTCTAGTTCAACGAGTTGCCCAGTCTTGCTCCTAGGGCTTGGAGAGGCTATTGCAATGAGCATATGTATCATACCAACTTCACACATTGTAGCATTTTGTCTAACAGTTTGCTCATCAACTAGAACTTCGTAAATGCTTCTGCAAAAGTTTGAACTCCATACGTTCCTAAAAATCGACATGAACACTTGAATATTCCTGTATAACACTGTCTGACCATGGGCCCTTTGTTATTTGGAGTGCAGCACCTCACCGTGAAAGCACTGTATCAGTGGTTGTGTTTGGGGCTTGTACCAATAGCTGAAAAGCTGCTAGAAACTCCCAGTTTTAATTTTGTCTCTGTACTTTACTACTATACTTTCCTCTTAGTACATAGAGACATTATATATTTTTTCTAAGGTTATAGCTCAGTGTAATTACTTCTGTAAGTGTTTGAGTTAAAAACTGTCTACCACCTGCTGGAGTAAGTCCTGACTGTTCGTCCTTCCTTCCCTTAAAGGGTTAAGTGTACAAAGGAAGTAATTTGGTTATCCAGTTGGAGTGCAATACTATCTAAGTCCAGTTACCACCATCGTTGCTATGTAACTGTAACCAGTGATCCTCCAGGATCAAAATAAAAACTATCATAAAGAGGTATTTTGGGAATAAACAATAATCGATGTATGAGTACTTATAGATATATTTAATCACTCTCACAATATTCATTATTATGAAATATAATACAATTACTATCCTCAAGGCACCCTTGAATTATTTACAAACAGAAGTACAGACCAAGGGCCTGATTCGCAAAGATTTTGCTGTGACTTAGGGCCAGATGTATCAAGATACACTTTTGCGATTCTCAAATAGCGATTTTGAAGGAATCGCTATTTGAGAATTGCAAAATGGTATGTATGTAGAAATTCACTATTTTTTAGCAAATTCTTAAAATTCCTTAATTGCGATTAGCAAATTGCTAATCATAATTAAGGAATAATTTCCCATTCATTATTAGGGGCCAGGAGGCCCATAGGAATGAATGTGAAATTATTCTCAATTTGCGATTCGTAATTTGCTAATCGCAAATTGAGAATAATTTCAAGGGTGCAAGGGTGTCCAAAGCACACCCTGTTGCACCCCTGAAATAGGCATGGGTGCACATGTGGTGCACATACATGCCCTAAGGGCATGTATGTGCATCACATGGCACTTTGAAAAATGCCAAAATTGGCATTTTTCAAGAAATTTGCAAATTACCACCAACTTGAAGTTGGTGGTAATTTGTGATTCCTTAGGGACAATTAGCAAATTTATTTTTGCATCATACATTGCATTTAAGGAATTGCAAATTTTGCGATTCCTTACATGCAATCGCAAAATAAGGAATTGCAAATTTGCGATTCCTTATTTTGCACTGAAATTTGCTACATACATACCATTTTGCTCAAATGAGTTTGCAAACGCCGAACGAATTTCGGCGTTTGCGAACCCATTGGAGTTCATACATCTGGCCCTTAATCGTGTCGAACTGAATTTCAGGAGCAAGTTGCGATTATTCCTGGTTTACTCTACAATGTGCTTTTCCACTCCCTGCCCCCGCTCCTCGTTGCTTTCCTCTAGCATCCCACAATTTCCACCCCACACCCACCCTCTTCTTTTTAAGTAAAGTTTTTGAGGGCAGCAAATTGGTACTGGCTTGCTACCTAAAAAAAAAGGTGCTTTCTTGCTGCAATTTGTTTTTTAATTTATCAATCCATCTCGGAACCCAACGTCATTTTGTAGGCGTACATGCATAATGGCGAAAGTGCATGCACACGTCTTAATGCATGAGCATGCCTACAAAATGTCACTGCTGCAGCGCCTTTTTTGCTTTAAAAAAATATATATATATATTGGCAATGCTGCACAGCATCTTGCTGATGCTATATATCATCACCAAAAGGAATTGGAAAAGGCAAGAACTATGGACTTTGCCAATGCTTACCACACTTTGCGTCCATTACAAGATGAGCGCAAATACCATTTACTTTCATGGGTGGTTTGCACTTGTAAAAATGTGACAGATGTAATACTGTGGACAAAGGAGGGTACAAAACATTTACATGTCATTCATCCTTGGTTTACTGCAAAAATAATAATCTGGTGCAAAAAGATAACCAATGCAATGGGCTTTTTGTGTATCTGTAGTGCTGCTGCATTGTGCCACTTGATGATGAATCTTTGAATGGGAACAGCTGTAGAAGATACATCTTATCTTTTAGCAGATTAGAGAGATTTTAAGTACACGGGATTTTTGCTACCCTGGTAATTTTTTAAGTGTGTAAACTTTGCTCGGCAGTTTTGGTGAGTTGCCACTATAAATCGAAGAATGTTCCATTACACATTCTGGACTGAATCACACCCCATCTTGCTCTGCTTTGGAAAGTCCTGTAGTTTATTGTTGCATTTCCTGGTAGTTACAGACGTAGAACTGGTCATTGTGAAATACTTTCATATTCAGTGAATGTTTTGAATGTTTTTTTTTCTAGATGATGATCCTAGTATTACATATCGTTTCTAATTAATTCAATTATAAAAACCGAGCTGCCGATTTTAAATAAAAAATAAATAAATAGAGTGCTATGCGTGATTCTTAAGATATAATATATAATCAAATCTGCACCTTGAGGTTCTGACCTCATCCCGTGTACATTAGCTAATCTAAATGAATTTACGATTTTCATTTTTGCATACCAAAATATACTTGTGAATATTATCATTTGTGGGAATATTGAAATGTATCTTCTAACATTCAAGAAAAACAAGAATTGGCAAAGTCAATAGGTCTGCTAACACAGGAATCGATAGTACATTAGAGCTGTGTTACTGTCCACAGGACATCCAACCACATCTCTCCTTGTCGCCAACACTGCAATGGCCTCTCCATACACACAAGAGCACAATTTAAGATTGCATGCCTTACTCATGAAGTCCTCCACAACTCCTGCTACCTGATTGGAAAAATGAAAGTCCCTATAGCTCAACGAGGAGCAAGAAAGGGTGAGGCCCTCCTGCTAAAATTTCTGACTTACAGGCAAGAAGCCTGCCTGAGATAGACACTCTCGGTAGTGCAACAAGGCTTTAGCACTTTATCACACCAGCCTTATGCACAGCCTCCTGTATGTTCACATTCAAAAGGGAACTCACAATCATCCCATTTGAGAGACACTTTGGTTAAAGTGGGGATCGTTGCTCTCATTCCTCATGTTGACATGACCCGCCTTTCCAAATTATAGTTCTCTCTACTCTCTTGCTTACTTGTTGCTGTTTTACTATTTTTGTTTTAATTATTTTCATATTAATTCATTTCCTTTCCAAAAATAGAGGTTCAAACAATCCTACTAGAGCCCATATGAAATTTCCTAACCAGAAATCTACAATAAATTGCTTTGAAAGAGCATTCATCATTACTATATAAAGTGCTGGAAAACGTGCATTATCTTGGATTTATCTTTATAAATACAATCCACACATTTTTCCATAAAAATACCAAAAAGTATTGCTATACAGTGTTATCAGTTCTCCTTCCCAAAAGTGTTTTCCATATAGTGAATAAAACATTGCCAAACTTAAAAAAACTTTTTACCCCTACCCAAGATCTTGGCATATAATTATTCTTTGTCATAAACCATCTATAAACCAGAAGCATCTTATTCAACCATATTTGAAAATTCAGGCGGGTCCCTTGATTTCGAGTGATTAGTTATCATTGACAGAGCTAATAGGATTACTATATACCACCAAGCTTGCATGTTCCCAGTATTTATACCCAGATGCCTCGAGCGTCTTACAATTATAGCTTTAGCATCTGATACAAGCGAAGTTCTTAGAACCTCCTGAACATTTGTTAAAACTTCTACCTAGAATCCAAATAATTTTGGTCAACTCCCAAGTTACGTCTAGGACAGCTGTTCATAATATTTACATTTTACTCGTTTAATTTCTCGGAGGTATTGTGTGCTAGCCACTATTAGACCATATGCATCCATTTGAAGTTAGATCCCCAGAACATCTGGGAATTAAAGACCAACATTTCTGACCAGTTCCCCTCATCCACATACACTCCAACCTCCTTCCTCCTCTTCTCTTGGGCAATACGAAACACATTATCAGCCTCTTTGTGATAAATATGAAGCCATCTTACCAATTCCCCAAGCGTTTTTTGTGTTTTTATGACAGAATATTACCATTGCTCTTTACCTTGATTCTTCTATCTGAAGCAGGAGGAATTTCTTGAGTACACTTTCTAGTTGAAGATATTCCAGGACCTGGTCTGAGGGAGATCTCATCTGTCTTTCTTCCTAAGAAATGTTTCATTATTATTATTAAACCAATCTCATTCTCTCCTCAAATGAGCTCTTTTGCCTTTTCCTACTGTTTGTTGTAACTATAAGGGGCATAAGAATTGGAGGGGAAGCTCTGCATGAATCTGTGTGATGCCAAGATATTTCCATAACCGTTTTTGCTTCTGCTTAAATAATGACATTGTCTTGTACCTAACCAGTGTAGGCTGTCTTTCAAAGGGATTTAAAAAGATTTGGATATGGAGTGATCTCTTTCATCATATTTAGATTATCTACCACTGACGCCTTGGATATATTGTGGATTCTAGTATACATATGCATGTAAGCCACCAAATAATAATCTTTTTAATCTGGAAGAGCCACCCCTTCTTCTTCCAAGCAAATATGTAATGTTGATTGGCTTATTCATTTTGAGAAAAAAGCATTAGTTAGGTGAACTGGAATGGCTAAAAACATAAAATTCAATAAGGGCAAAATATTTATCTTGATCATTGCGACCCTTGCCAACAATCCAAATTGGTAGCCTCTGCCACCCATCTAATCCCTGATATTCCGAACTAAAGGGTTATAATTCAGATTATAAAGATCATCAGGATCCTTCATAACTTGAATCCCCAGGCACCTAATTGAACTGCTGCTATATACCTTTTGAAGAACTTGAGGCAGTTTCAATCACGTACAACTTGAGTCAAGGTGAGTCTGGCGCTGAAGGTCAAAAAACTTCCATCCTCCTCAAGGCACATGCAAGGGGGTTTACTAAAAGCAGCAAACCAAACTATAAAGGTGATAATAAACACCATTGCCTTGTGCCCAGATATATTTTTAGGAGTTGAGATTTTTCCGTTTATGCCAATTGTTTCTTGGAGTCGTGGGATATTCTGTCAATAGTCTTAATAAGTTAATAAGAAAATATCATTATTTCCAAAGTTCTAAATATAAACTTCCAGTTCACCAAATCAAAAGCTTTTGCAGCATCCTTGAACAAGACCACTGCTAATTCTCGTTAGTCGCATAGTAATCCAGAGCTTCAATTACGAAATGTGTATAAGAGAATTATTGGTGTGTAGGCACAAACCCATTCCGGTATACTGCCTCAAGATCAGCTTTCACCTCTGTTATTCTCCTAGCAAGGATCTTCATGAAAATCTTATTATCTGAATTACATACAGTGATGGGGTGGTAAGAATGCACCTGCTCTGAGTTCTTTTCCTTTCTAGGAACACAAATTAAGATTTCTTTCATAAATGAAAGGGATAGGGCCCCTCCTTATGTAACATGGTTTAACAGCTCTTTAATTGGATTCTTTAGGTATTTAATCATCAATGATTACTATTGAGGAGGGTAAGCATCCTCTGTCAGAGATTTATGTTTTGGATTTTTCCTTACCACCTCTACCACCTTCTCTATTTCTATTTGGTAAATCAGATCGCCCACAGCTTCCATTGCCAATGATGGAATTTGAGCCAAATTCAAGAAATTTACAATATCGTCATCTGAAGGATCAATACCTTCTTCACCTATTTTACAAAGTGAGCGCTAGAAATAAACTGATATCCCTCTTTATCTCCTGTTGTTTTGCTAAGATGATTAGCTAACATCCTTTTATTCTGTGATGTCCTTGCTTGTATGTACTGTTTGCTTCATGTTTTCCTAGTTCTAATAGGTTGTTGTATGAGGTTTGTTAACCAGAACATACTTCCTGCTGTCTTGTAAAGCACCCTGATGCCTTTTGGTTAAGTCTTCACTATATTAAAGCAATCCATCAATCAATCAATCAATAAATAACTAAGAGTGACCTACTTAGGAGGGAGCTAGAAGGATCAGACAGAGAGTGCCCTAATAATCCCTAAGGCATTTCATTGCAAGCACTTGAATGGAGTCAGTAGGGCACACCAAAACTGCTAAAAGCATTAGGTGAGAGCTGAATGCTCCATTAAGCTCTGTCTAGATGTGATTGACAAAGTCTCAAATCAAAGGCTTAACAAACTGGTCAAATAAAACAAGTGGGTTAAAGGAGAGAAACCAAAACCTACTCTCTATATATTGCCAACAATATATCTGTTTGACAGCTATGTTTTCGCAACCCAAATGTAAAAAAACACTTGTATGCCCAAATTAACTTGCAAACCATTTTACCAGCAGAAAAACTATTTCCTTTATACCCTCACATGCCTCTCAATTTTTGGAGCACTACACTTTCCATTCTATAAAGGGATTTACTTTTACCCTTGATAGGTGCAAATCTTCGACAATTTCCTGCGTGGGAACAGGTTGAAAAATGCTTAGTGAATACTCACAAGCTTTGAGGACAAGTTGCCACCTTAAAACACACTCAGTGTGAATATATCCATTTACATGTTCAAAACCAAGGATTTGATTTAGAGTTTGACAGATGCAGGACATCTGCCATAAAGCAGATGGTTTTCCATTCACTCTGTTGACAGAGACTAGAGGCCATGTGCTCTACAAATATTGCAGGTATGACATCATCCACCTTTTGACCCCAACGTTTGTAAATTTGAAAAGTGGTGTTTAAGTTTGACCTAAATGTATGAGTAGCTTCAAACCCGAAGCCTAGCAGAGTTTTTAAATAAAAGCAAGGTTAACTAAACTTTCATGCAATGCAATGTAGCAAGGCAACTTGCTGTACTGCATTGCGTGAAAGGAAGAGAGCAGAAATGCAGCATATATACTAAGATATGGCTCCTTTCAGCTCTCTCATAGCGCTGGCGCACATCAGGCAGCGAGCGCCAATGCAGACACCGTTGCACCATGGAGCAAGGGTGCCTGTGTTACAAGGATAATTGTTTTTGTGCAGGAAAGTGTACCTTCCTGCACAAAAACAGTCTTTCAAGACATTTTCCTCTATGTGTGCTGCAGATTGCGGCACACATACAAAGAATGAATATGCCATCCACTGGGAGGCTTAGCAATTTCACACAATCTGAGGTTACAAAGATTTGTGAATCTAGGATTGTGTAAAATCCATGGGTGGATGCATGGGAACGCCCAGGGCCGGCTCTAGGGTGGTGTGTCCAGGGCCACTGCACCGGTTGCTGACTTCAGGAGGCATTGTGTTTGCAAGTTTATTTTGGTTCTAAAAGCACCTGCTGGCTCATTCTTTGCCTCCAGTATTTTCCATAGAACAATAAAAATGTCAAGATAACTATGGTGATTAATGTTCTTCCTGGAGAGAGATCAGAGTTTTGTCAAGTTGAGGCTTTGACTGATTATAAAATAGCACAGAGGATTAATATGCCTGCTGCAAAGAACGTTTTCCATGTAGATCACAAAGTGCATATATTGTAAATAGGTGGGTAAGTGGGTTATTGCTTTTCTAAGAGACTTTTTTGTTACTTGCAGTTTATAAATTAAAATCCTAATATAAAACAGTGAAATATTAACTGTCATCAAAGAACCGCATGCACACTGCAAAGTATAGTTTAGAGCATAGAATAATGCTGCAAAAAGCATTGATTTTGGTAGAAATTGATTCATAATATTGAAGAGAACCACCCCAACTATAGTGTCTTCTTTTCAATTCAGAGTTTGTTCTTCTTCAGACCAAGCACTCTTAAATTATACACTGAGTATGAAGATGGAACTGTCCAAGGAGATGGGCTCATTTCACAAGGAGGAACACTTTCAGTGAGATAAGAACGGTGCAGGGAGATGGGCAGTGTGCAAGGGGATAGCTTCTGTGCATCAATATGGGGAGCATAGGGGGTAAACAATGTTCACAGAAAATTTAAAGAGATAAGGACTTTACAGAGTCGGGAGACACGCTACATGACAGCACACACCTATCAGCATTTACTACATATTCTGAAATGAAAAACGTGTTTTGTGTAACATGTTTTCTCAAGATCAGAACATGACTTAAGTAGCATAGCACTGGCCCCTCTGCCCCTGTGGCACAGTTGGACCCCCACCCATCAGAGACCTACAGTGGACTTAAGACATCCATTTCAGGATACAGGAGTCTAAGGGCACTCCTCGCCACATTCTGTGAGGTGTCCCATCTTTTTGCATTATTATGCTGCACGACCTCTTGCATATAGATCTTTAAGTATCTCGATTATCTAGTTATTAACTTTTCAAACATATCTGGTATATGGTAAAGTATGGAACAAGGGCTTTTTGGGTAATAACGGCCATGCTAGACTTAACCCATCGGATTGACAAAACCCTAGAAAAACAACCCTTGTGCCAAAATGTCATGAACCCATGAGCGACAGATTAAGAGATGCGGGCATTTAAATTTATATTGGTATGTAGAGTCTTTTTATAATTGTATTGTTTTGGAATTGTTGAAGAAATGGTTGAACTAAGAGAGAACATTTGCAGTTTCAGTCTAGTCCTAATTTATTAGCTTGTGGGGAGATTTGAGTAAGTCCTGAATAAGTGGCACACATTAGGCTGCAAAACACCTGTTAGTACCCTTTCATGCAGGACCTACTCTGTTTACTGATAACATATACTGTGGGCTTGGTGGCAAACTGACTCTGTACACCCCCACCGAATATGTCAGCCTATGTTTTTGCATTAGCTAGCTCGCAGTGCCACTAGAATCTCCTGTTATCAGAGAGATTAGTTTTTGGCAACCTCAGAACATAAGAACCTACTAAGAATATACTACTTTTCACCCAGTAACTCATGCTTGCTTGTTTTGTTCTCAGAGAGATTAACAGAAGAAACAGTTGAGTGTGTTTACAATAAGAATGTATTGTACCATTGTTCTTCTCATGCAAAATAAGTGTACTGCTACAGCTGTAACACAGTAGCAGAGATATAGAACCAGAATTACAGAGAATAAAAAGAAATAGTATTAGTCTACCATTTTGCAATAGTCATGAACACATACATGAATACGAAATGCATTTATAAAATAAAGTGCGTACTCCTAAGATGCCTGTCTAGGTGTACCTAAGTGTACCTAGCATGTGAGTAGGTGTAAAAGAGCCTAAGCCTAAGAGCCTAAGTCAAAGAGCCAAGAATCCCACTAGGATTTAGTCGAACCCCCATACCTGAATAGTGAGAGTGTGGGACTTCATCCTGGACTTGAGCTGGACACCCCGCAAGGGATCGTCATACCACTGTCAGCAGGAGTGATGGCATGCTGCAGCGTCTCTGGTTAGTGTGTCGGCCTTGATGTCTTGGTTCCCTCCTGCTTACTGATAGCAAGAGGTGCTGTATTTATACAGTCTAAGTGCTTATGTTCCCCATTGTTCAGTATGAGGATGATGTTGGGAATTAAACCTTGTGCGTTGATGGGAGAGGTGAAGTGGACCTCCTGGAGAGTGTACTCATAAATTATTCATAAGTGCTAAGCATGACGTCTTAGCAATATCGATTGGGAAAACATACCCTCAGCATGGAACTAGGTGAAAGGTTTAGTCCATATAAGGCTACAGTCCTTATAAGGCAGTATGACCATACAAGGCAGTCTGTCCTTATTTGGAGTTTTGTCCTTATAAGGCTCGTTCATATGAAATGGCAGGAAGATGATGTAGGGAAAGTGTACGATGTTCCCTGGACCTACGCCAGGGTACCGATTTGAAATGTAACAAGGGCCTCATTACGATGTCTGTCGGAAAGCATTCTGACCGACTCCTTGTCAGAATTGTTTCAGACCAACACTGGTTCGGGGAGTCCGACTGACCGAATATAATGGTTCCGAACACCGTTTGGTCAGATTCCCATTGACATCAATGGGAACCTGTATTACGACTGACAACTCAGGGTCCCATTGAAGAAAGGAGTGATTGGGGAAAACCTTGCATCCTGTGGTGGGCACCCCATGGTGCCTGCCACACTGTGCACAGTTGAAAAGAGGGGTCCCATGGGTACCACCACGGGGCACAACGGGAGGCCACCGGGAGAAGGGGAGCCTGCTACGGGCCCCCAAAGTCGACTTTCCGTGTTGACAGACCGATTCGGAAAAGCTGTCTGAATCCAACATCGTAATAGGTCGGTCGGAAACGCAGTCCATACAGCTGTACGATACAGCACAGACAGACTCAGAGTATCTGAATGCCCTTCAGAACCGAGTTGGGCAGACCAAACGGTTACCTACCATCATAATCGGTCGGTCTGAAATTATTTCAGAGTTGGTCAGAAACATGGGTTCCGACTATGATTGGGAAAATCTGAACATCGTTCGGAGCCTTTCCGACCGATATAGTAACAAGACCCTAAATATGATTGGAAGGTGACTCAATTGAAATTTGAAATTGTTTGTCTGAAGTACATCAATAACATTTGAACAAGAAACACTACATTTTGAAATTAATGTTACATATGTAAATATACAAACTTGCAAAATAAAGATGAAGAACTAATTACATTAATATTGTATTGATATGTTCAAGAAATACATTTAATTATTATTTAATTTAAAAAGTATTATCATGTTTTTCTTTTTTGGGCTCTTCACTTGTTTGTAACATTTATTGTTACTGTGGTTCATATAATCTATGATAAAGTACTAGTTAGACTAAAGGAGGCAGGTGCTCAGCCTCTGTTGAAAAGAACACTTTTTATCCAGCCCCCTCTACAGATTTCAACCTGATATTTATTTTCCACATTTGATTTTATTTTATTTGGGAGCATACTATTTTGACAAATAGCAATGTGCATAGGAATGCTTGCAGCAATTAAAAAGAAAAACAAAAACGTGATAGGTTCAGGCATGTCAGACATTTTGTGGAGCTATGGGCAAAAATGTTTGTGGCCCCCTCTATTTTTCCAATCCATGGAGCTGCCCATAATTAAAGCAATATCTATGATGGGGAAAGAGAAAATACACATTTGGTGCCTCCTAGTGGTGTGCCCATGATATCTGTATCATGAATGAACAGGCTAGACCTCCTTTTATTACTTAAATACATGTTTTAACAGGAGCAGGGCCCCAGAAAGTGTGCGGCCAATGGCAGACAACCCTGGCTGCTCTCCACTTGTGATAGTTCAGGATGGGTGGGATGCTTGCATTATTCTCAGTCTCTTTTTATTTACTCTGGACTGTATTCCAGGCCATCCTTTCTCGCTAATATGAAAATCTGCCTTTGATCCTGGTCACCTAGGACCAGCCCAATATCAACAGCTTAGCCACATCCTCTCTGTTGTGTTGGGGCTAGGAAACTGATGAAATTACTTTAGAGTGCCAGTATTTTCTGATTACGGAACATTATCCAAAGGCCTGGGATTCTGGCTCCACTTCAAACTAGCTTCAGGCCTGGAATACATACCCAAAGAGTGAGTCTTTTTGCTGCTGCACAACCTCATTGTGGAAATGATTGGCAGTGGTATTGTTGCCATCCACGGCAACATTCAACACAGTTGACCATCCAGTCCTACTCCATTGAATGGGTGAGGTTGGCACCTGTCATTGAGCATTAACTGGATAGCATCTTTTCTGGATCATTGTTCACTACAGGTCATCCACCCTACCCGCCTGACTGCTAGTCTGAAGTGCCGCCCTCGACTTTAAAAATTGTATCTTTATAATGTAACTGTAAACATAGGCCTCTTGCCATTCTTTTACACTCTTTCAGAATTCGGTTCATCATGATGTCACTTGTCTAGTTTTAAATGTAAAGGGCGTGTTGGGTACCTCACTGCAAAAACCATCTCAGCACTATTAATGTCCATCCATTCAGTTTTTTATATAGTTCGTTATTGCTTTTATACAACTACAGACAATGCATGAGGACTGCTTAACATCAGTATTATATATGTTTAGTCTGTTTTAGTGCTGAGGGTGTGGCGTACTCACAGTTATATGAGTATTAACAATGGTGCTTGCATTATACATGCCTGTTTACCAACACATGAACTACTTTAATGTTATTAAAGATAATTTGAGTGTACTATATCGGAGGACTAATGTAACCAGCAGCAGATCCTAGTGAAGCTTTGCTATGACTTCTAAGTCCCATGATGGAATTTTTTAATGTCCATCCAACAGTTAAAGAAAAATCCCTCAAAGTCAGAAACCTCTTTCCACTAGACTTAGTCATGTTTCCTTAACAAGCCATGGTTATGAGGGACCTGAGACTTCCTATTCACTGAAGTTATCTTGAAGCCTAAATTCTGGCAAAAGCTAAATCCTGCTTTAATCATCTCAGACGACTACTCCGATTCTGCCTCTCCTCTATTACTTTCCCTGATATTTATGCCTTAATTTCCACCTGTGTTGATTATGGCAATACTTTATATCTGGACCTGCCACAAATGTCCCTCACCTTTCCCTAACATATATCAAACTTCTCTGTCACACTGCCTGGAGGAAAGTACAATCACATTTCTTTTGGGCTGAAGTTGCTAAACTAGTACATGTCTGAAGTACATCAATAACATTTGAACAAGAAACACTACATTTTGGAAGTAATGTTACATATGTAAATATACAAACTTGCAAAATAAAGATGAAGAACTAATTACATTAATATTGTATTGATATGTTCAAGAAATACATTTAACTATTATTTCATTTAAAAAGTATTATCATGTTTTTTTTGGGCTCTTCACTTGTTTGTAACATTTATTGTTACTGTGGTTCATATAATCTATGATAAAGTACTTGTTAGACTAAAGGAGGCAGGTGCTCAGCCTCTGTTGAAAAGAACACTTTTTATCCAGCCCCCTCTACAGATTTTAACCTGATATTTATTTTCCAGATTTTATTTTATTTTATTTGGGAGCATCATATTTTCACAAATAGCAATGTGCATAGGAATGCTTGCAGCAATTAAAAAGAAAAACAAAAAAGTGATAGGTTCAGGCATGTCAGACATTTTTGTGGAGCTATGGGCAAAAATGTTTGTGGCCCCCTCTATTTTTCCAATCCAAGGAGCTGCCCATAATTAAGGCAACATCTATGATGGGGAAAGAGAAAATACACATTTGGTGCCTCCTAGTGGTTTGCTCATGTTATCTATATCATGAATGAACAGGCTAGACCTCCTTTTATTACTTAAATACATGTTTTAACAGGAGCAGGGCCCCAGAAAGCGTGCAGCCAATGGCAGACAACCCTGGCTGCTCTCCACTTGTAATAGTTCAGGATGGGTGGGATGCTTGCATTATTCTCAGTCTCTTTTTATTTACTCTGGACTGTATTCCAGGCCATCCTTTCTCGCTAATATGAAAATCTGCCTTTGATCCTGGTCACCTAGGAACAGCCCAGTATCAACAGCTTAACCACATCCTCTCTGTTGTGTTGGGGCTAGGAAACTGATGAAATTACTTTAGAGTGCAAGTATTTTCTGATTACGGAACATTATCCAAAGGCCTGGGATTCTGGCTCCACTTTAAACTAGCTTCAGGCCTGGAATACATACCCAAAGAGTGAGTCTTTTTGCTGCTGCACAACCTCATTGTGGAAATGATTGGCAGTGGTATTGTTGCCATCCACGGCAACATTCAACACAGTTGACCATCCAGTCCTACTCCATTGAATGGGTGAGGTTGGCACCTGTCATTGAGCATTAACTGGATAGCATCTTTTCTGGATCATTGTTCACTACAGGTCATCCACCCTACCCGCCTGACTGCTAGTCTGAAGTGCCGCCCTCGACTTTAAAAATTGTATCTTTATAATGTAACTGTAAACATAGGCCTCTTGCCATTCTTTTACACTCTTTCAGAATTCGGTTCATCATGATGTCACTTGTCTAGTTTTAAATGTAAAGGGCGTGTTGGGTACCTCACTGCAAAAACCATCTCAGCACTATTAATGTCCATCCATTCAGTTTTTTATATAGTTCGTTATTGCTTTTATACAACTACAGACAATGCATGAGGACTGCTTAACATCAGTATTATATATGTTTAGTCTGTTTTAGTGCTGAGGGTGTGGCGTACTCACAGTTATATGAGTATTAACAATGGTGCTTGCATTATACATGCCTGTTTACCAACACATGAACTACTTTAATGTTATTAAAGATAATTTGAGTGTACTATATCGGAGGACTAATGTAACCAGCAGCAGATCCTAGTGAAGCTTTGCTATGACTTCTAAGTCCCATGATGGAATTTTTTAATGTCCATCCAACAGTTAAAGAAAAATCCCTCAAAGTCAGAAACCTCTTTCCACTAGACTTAGTCATGTTTCCTTAACAAGCCATGGTTATGAGGGACCTGAGAATTCCTATTCACTGAAGTTATCTTGAAGCCTAAATTCTGGCAAAAGCTAAATCCTGCTTTAATCATCTCAGACGACTACTCCGATTCTGCCTCTCCTCTATTACTTTCCCTGATATTTATGCCTTAATTTCCACCTGTGTTGATTATGGCAATACTTTATATCTGGACCTGCCACAAATGTCCCTCACCTTTCCCTAACATATATCAAACTTCTCTGTCACACTGCCTGGAGGAAAGTACAATCACATTTCTTTTGGGCTGAAGTTGCTAAACTAGTACATGTCTGAAGTACATCAATAACATTTGAACAAGAAACACTACATTTTGGAAGTAATGTTACATATGTAAATATACAAACTTGCAAAATAAAGATGAAGAACTAATTACATTAATATTGTATTGATATGTTCAAGAAATACATTTAACTATTATTTCATTTAAAAAGTATTATCATGTTTTTTTTGGGCTCTTCACTTGTTTGTAACATTTATTGTTACTGTGGTTCATATAATCTATGATAAAGTACTTGTTAGACTAAAGGAGGCAGGTGCTCAGCCTCTGTTGAAAAGAACACTTTTTATCCAGCCCCCTCTACAGATTTTAACCTGATATTTATTTTCCAGATTTTATTTTATTTTATTTGGGAGCATCATATTTTCACAAATAGCAATGTGCATAGGAATGCTTGCAGCAATTAAAAAGAAAAACAAAAAAGTGATAGGTTCAGGCATGTCAGACATTTTTGTGGAGCTATGGGCAAAAATGTTTGTGGCCCCCTCTATTTTTCCAATCCAAGGAGCTGCCCATAATTAAGGCAACATCTATGATGGGGAAAGAGAAAATACACATTTGGTGCCTCCTAGTGGTTTGCTCATGTTATCTATATCATGAATGAACAGGCTAGACCTCCTTTTATTACTTAAATACATGTTTTAACAGGAGCAGGGCCCCAGAAAGCGTGCAGCCAATGGCAGACAACCCTGGCTGCTCTCCACTTGTAATAGTTCAGGATGGGTGGGATGCTTGCATTATTCTCAGTCTCTTTTTATTTACTCTGGACTGTATTCCAGGCCATCCTTTCTCGCTAATATGAAAATCTGCCTTTGATCCTGGTCACCTAGGAACAGCCCAGTATCAACAGCTTAACCACATCCTCTCTGTTGTGTTGGGGCTAGGAAACTGATGAAATTACTTTAGAGTGCAAGTATTTTCTGATTACGGAACATTATCCAAAGGCCTGGGATTCTGGCTCCACTTTAAACTAGCTTCAGGCCTGGAATAAATACCCAAAGAGTGAGTCTTTTTGCTGCTGCACAACCTCATTGTGGAAATGATTGGCAGTGGTATTGTTGCCATCCACGGCAACATTCAACACAGTTGACCATCCAGTCCTACTCCAGTGAATGACTGAGGTCGGCACCTGTCATTGAGCATTAACTGGATAGCATCTTTTCTGGATCATTGTTCACTACAGGTCATCCACCCTACCCGCCTGACTGCTAGCCCCGACTTTAAAAATTGTATCTTTACAATGTAACTGTAAACATAGGCCTCTTGCCATTCTTTTACACTCTTTCAGAATTGGGTTCATCATCATGTCACTTGTCTAGTTTTAAATTTAAAGGGCGAGAGGGGTACCTCACTGCAAAAACCATCTCAGCACTATTAATGTCCATCCATTCAGTTTTTTATATAGTTCGTTATTGATTTTATACAACTACAGACAATGCATGAGGACTGATTAACATCAGTACTATATATGTCTAGTCTGTTTTAGTGCTGAGGGTGTGGCATACTCACAGTTATATGAGTATTAACAATGGTGCTTGCATTATACATGCCTATTTACCAACACATGAACTACCTTAACGTTATTAAAAATAATTTGAGTGTCCTATATCGGAGGACTAATGTAACCGGCAGCAGATCCTAGTGAAGCTTTGCTATGACTTCTAAGTCCCATGATGGAATGTTTTAATGCCCATCCAACAGTTAAAGAACAATCCCTCAAAGTCAGAAAACCTCTCTCCACCAGACTTAGGCATGTTTCCTTAACAAGCCATGGTTATGAGGGACCTGAGACTTCCTATTCACTGAAGTTATCTTGAAGCCTAAATTCTGGCAAAAGTGAAATCCTACTTTAATCATCTCAGACGACTACTCCTATTCTGCCTCTCCTCTATTACTTTCCCTGATATTATTGCCTTAATTTCCACCTGTGTTGATTATGGCAATACTTTATATCTGGACCTGCCACAAATGTCCCTCACCTTTCCCTAACACATATCAAACTTCTCTGTCACACTGCCTTAAGGAAAGTACAATCACATTTCTTTTGGGCTGAAGTTGCTAAACTAGTACTTAGTGCAGTGACATTTGATTCAAAACTTTGTACATTTTTCACCAAGCCTCCGTGCTTAATTTGTGAAAATATAAGTGCAAGGTCCCAATGCTTTTCTTAGGAGCCCAAGGCTGGAGCTGCTAAATGCCATGATTTCTGAAAACCAGGGCTGCCTATTTTTGAATCTGTCTAATGCTGCTTTCTTTCAGTTTTATACTCTTTCTGTGTTTTTCTATTACTCTTGCAGGTTCTCTTTCATCCCTCCTTTCTCCTTTTGTTACTTCTGTGAGATCTTTCTTCTTATTTCTTTCTCTTTTTTCTGTCGTACTCTCTCTTTCTCTGTATCAAAGTCTGAGGATAACAAACAAGTATCAGTCCCCAAATACATGTATCAGTGGCCACTACTGGCAACCACCAGCACAAACTAAGGAGTACTGAGTCCACTCTAATAATGGTCCCAGTTTCATCAATGAGCTATTCACCAAGTGCATCCCTCATGGCACATTCTGGTTAGAAGCCCAGAGACAGGTACTTAATCCTTCCTTTCTTCATTCCAAAGTGACCTTGACAAGGTCCTGAGGGTAAAGACCTCTATACTGTTAGCTTCTGTAAACTTACAGAGCAATAACTTAATTTGCTGGATTTCAACAACTTTAATCGAAGAGACTTGGTGATGACATTGATGTAATCGGCTTTCCTTGTGAGTGCCAAGAAACCCCTCTAGAGGGTACGAGAGCGTTACTAAAAACCCATGATGCAACATTGTAAATTAAAAAGCTTGCTTAGGTAGTAACTAATGTTAACATGCTTAGATTGGCAGTTCAGGCTGGCCTGTTCTCATGGGTTTCACGGTCAAGACTGATTTGTATATGACTGGGTCAAAACCGGGGTGGCACGCTGAGCGAAAGAACGATGGATTAATCCCAGATCTGTGACTGGGGTGAGTGTTTGAAGAGTTTCAGCACTCCGTTCATCATCTTTTTGTGTTGCAACATTCAGCCACCAGGCACAACCGTAACAACAATTGCACAAAAGGTTTTGCAAGGATGATTGATGGGCAGCAGTTTTGCTTTCTTTCTAATTATATACATTCCAAACAGACGGCCAAATCCCCTCCAGTTTCCCCTTTCAAAGAGTCGAGTGCTGATGAGTGAATGGCTTCTCAGATGTTCTTTTGAGATCACGAGCACACTGTAGGTGTGAGGCAGCCGTGATTTTGTATGGGTACGTGAAGTCTTAGATCTCGGTAACCAAGCAGGATCATTGTTTCAAACTCTCACTCACATGGACATATTTCATCATCATCACTAATAGAAAGGGAAACTGGTTTGCTAACCCAACAACAACAGACAAATGACTTAGACTCCTGCCTCTCTATTCTCTCTCTGGCGGCCATCTTAGACTAGTACACCACTGTGGTGGCCATCTTAGACTAATCAGTATCCCTCATTAACCCACGCCTATTGCTATACTCTATTTCTCTCCTCTAATCTCTCTACGCTTACCGCCCTATAACCGCGTTCACACCTATAGCCACCTTTTATTTCTCTCCTCTATTCTCTCCATGCCTCCTGCCCTATAACGGCGTCCACCCATCCACACACACCACCCCCCCTCCTCTACCTCCTCTACCTACACCTCTTCCATTATGGAATGCATGGGCAAGCACACATACAAGATTAACTATCCTTCCGAGCTGACCAAAAAAAATGCCAAGCGCTTCAAACACAACTTCCTGAAGGCCCACCCGAAACCCCGTTTGTGGATTCCTACTTCTCGCTAACTAATGGGGCCACGAGCACAGATATCATCTTCTACACCCTACGCAGAGCACAATGGAGGAAAATGCTCCTCGCCACCCTCACCATCTCCACCTCTAGAAAAACGGCTCATGGCCTAACACTCACTATTACACCATCCCAACTTTTCCCGGGCAGAGCGACCATCTCCATCTATAACAATGGGATTATCCTATTCCAATCCACAGATAGGAATCTCGACCTACTCGACCATCTGTTCCCCACCTTCCTAAATCATATCTCCAACAGGCGGTCCGCCACGCCTAACACCACGGGTTACACAACACCCACTAACTCCAAGTGTCAATACTTCTTGCCTAAACCCTCACAGCAGAGGAGCATCTCACACCTCTCCCTTCTGACCAGCGCGGTAATCAGTCACCCACCTGATCATACTTCCCAAAATCCCCAATGCACTGGCGAAGACCACACCCCCTCGCACATTCCCCATACCCCCACCCACCTCACCCCCACCTCACGACCCCTGCGAACATCTCAGATCCCACTGTAATCAATCACCCATCCCATCTCACTTCCCCACACCCCCATGCACTGGCGAATATCACCACCCTTCACACATCCCCTATACCCCCTCCCCCCTTACCCCCATCCCACACCTCACACGAATCTCGCAGAATCCACCTCCACCGCACTGAGCACATCTCCCACGACCCGCGACACGACCAACTCTCACCCTTTCTCCCCCCCCACTCTCACTCCCCACTACCCCACCCTACCGGCCAGACTCACTGAACACACCACCTCCCTCAACCCAATCCCTTATCCTCTATCCCCCCCCACTCTTAGCCCCCACCATCCTACTGTCACTCCCTCCTTCTCCAGCCTACACTCATCCCTCAACTCACCTACGCCACCTTCCGCCAGCGCCATCACCTATGCTACCAACCGCCCCTTGTCCTCATCCACGCCATCCACGCCCCTTGATCACAAACTCCCTCATCCATCGAATGCCACCCCACCTACTATGGCCGCAGTGCCCTGTATCCCGCCTACTACGGCCGCAGTGCCATGTACCATCGCGTGCACATCCCGCCCTTCTCGATCCAGTGCCCACCCCATTGCACTCAATCACTCACTCACTGCGCTCACTCCTAATACCATCCCCAATCCAACTCTGGACATGATCATATCCACCCTTCTACAAGTCAAAGAAGATCTTCACTCCATCAAAGAACTTCTTTTCACGCACCCCAGACACCCCCTTCCCTCCACTTCTGCGCCCAGCAAGTGCATCACTCGCCCCTCAAACCGCTTCACTCATCACTCTCCGCCCTGGCCCTCAATCCCCGACCTCAAGGCCACCGGCCGCCCCCGTCGCACCCTACACCCCCTCTCTGATCGAGACTTGCACACTCTACTCCGCTCATATGGCCCAGGTCCCACAAAACTCCCACCCACCACACACCTTCCCATACCCACGATTCTCACAAATCCCCTAAGGCCCCCCACACGGAGCAACAGAAGCTCCGTCCCCTGTAATCTCAGAAAAGTCCCCCTCTCTCTAGAACACTCACCCACTCTCCTCACCCCCAGACTAAAGTGTATCCTGCTCAACTGCAGATCGGCCGAAACACTCCTCCGGCATCGCGGATCTCATCTCATCAAGGGACCTCGATCTAGCCATTCTGACTGAAACGTGGCTAACTGAAGCCTCCACACCTATTATGGACATACTAGTCCCCCCCAACTATCACATTATTAGACTCAACAGAAATGGCAAGACGGGCGGGGGAATCGCATGCATCTTCAGGAGCAACCTCGCCATCACTGAAGGTCCCGCCCCCTCCCTCTCCTCCTGCGAACTCATCTGCCTCGATATTACTAGCGAAGGCAAACCTGTGTGCTCCCTTCATGTTATCTACCACCCACCCAGGGACAACCTCACCTTCTCCCAACAAATCATGGACACGATATCCACCAACGCCGGGCGTCAGATCAATCAAATCTACTTGGGAGACTTCAACCTTCATTGGAACGACCAGAAAGACGCTGTGGTGAATAGCCTTAAGACTTTCCCCAACGCACTTGACCTCACCCAAATCTGCAACCGTCCGACACATGAAAAAGACTCTATCCTTGACCTAATCATCGCCAAAGAAGACTCTACCCCGCTGGAGGCAATCGAACCCTGTGATTGGTCAGACCACCACATCATCACCTTCTTCATCAACGAAAAGGTCAAACTTAACCCGGCACAAACTGCCAAAACCAAGATCTGGAAGAGGGACATGAAAAATCTAAACCCAAACTCCTTGCCTGCCCACACAGGCAATCTCCTTCTTCCCCCGACGGGCGTCTCTGATGTGCACTCACTGACCGACCTCTACCTAGACACTATGTCTGCAATAATCAATGAAGCCGCACCCCTGCAAATGAAGAGAGTCACCACCAAGAATTCGAACCCATGGTATGATGGTAGACTCAATGAAGACAGACGTGCTATGCGCATGGCAGAGCGCACGTGGAGATCTGACCCATCAGCACTGCACCTTAGAGCGCTTAAGAGTAAGAGAAACGCTTGTTTCAGGAAACTCAAACGCTCGAAATCAGTCTTCTTTAGCCAACAGCTGGATCAAGCAAAAAATCGACCAAGAAAACTGTTCGAGTTAGTCAAAACCCAAACAAAGACGCAGCCTCTACAACCTAACAACTCAGCAAAGGATACACCAAGTTGTGAAGACTTCTCTGCTTTCTTCAAGCAAAAGACCGACAATATAAGAAGTGATCTCCTCAATGATGTAAGTCGCTACTCCTGCTCCATGTGCATAACTAACACTCAACCCAAAAACAACGCTTCATGGACGTCCTTCGACACGTATACTGAAGAATCAATTCACAAGCTGCTCGGCACCTTGAAACCCGCCAATCACCTCACAGGCCCCCTACCTGCCAACGCTGTTAAAGCCCTCATCCCCATGCTCCTCCCACTCTGGACTAAAATAATCAACTGCTCCTTGCAACAAGGACTCATCCCAGACTCCCTCAAGATAGGGCAAGCCACGCCTATACTCAAGAAACCCACAGCTGACCCGGCCGACCTAAACAATTACCGACCCATCACCAATATCCCCACTCTGGCCAAATTGCTAGAAAAATGCGTACTACTCCAACTGACAAAACACATTGAGCAGTTTGACCTACTCAACCCGCAACAATCAGGTTTCAGAGCAAAACATAGCACGGAAACGGCTATGACACACATAATTGATGACGCCCTTCAAATCCTTGATCACAATGAGTCCTGCCTCCTCATCCTCCTTGACCTCTCCTCAGCATTTGATACGGTCAAACACGAGAATCTACTGGATCTGTTGAACACCAGAATGGGCATATCCGGGACTGTTCTGAAATGGTTCACTTCCTTTCTGCACAACCGGTCTCAGAAGTTCAAGATCAACAACGCATTGTCCTCGCCTGTGCCCGTAACACTAGGCGTCCCACAAGGCTCCTCCCTATCCCCCACATTGTTCAACCTTGTCATGGAACCACTCACCACCTTGCTGCAAGCATCAAATGTACACTTTCATATGTACGCCGATGACACTCAGCTCTACCTCAAGCTTCAATCACCTGAAGACATCAAACTTTTGAATGCCACACTAAGAAACACCTAAGCATGGCTGGCCGACAATCACCTTAAACTAAATTCTCTGAAAACTGAATTCCTTCTGATCTCACCTCCTGCGAAAAAGGCCATCACCCAAACCTGGCTCAATCATCCAACCGCACTAAATGTCCAGCCCACCATCGTGGACTCGGCGAAATCCCTTGGCATCACACTTGACTTCAATCTCGACATGCAGCAGCATATTAGCAAAGCAACCAAGGGAGCCAACTTCCAAATCAACACGCTGAGAAAACTCAAACCCTTCCTGCCACCCAAGGACTTCCGAACTGTTGTACAAGCCCTAGTCATTCCTCGCATAGACTACGGAATTGTGGCTCTCAGCGGGCTCCCCCTAACAACAACGGCGCCCCTACGCGCCTCCTTGAACGCGGCCGCGAGACTCATCACTGGTTCTAGAAAATACTCACACATATCCCCTGACTTAAAAGCCCTGAACTGGCTGCCTTTTGAAGCTAGAGTCCAGCTAAAAATTGCCTGTATGACACACTCGGCCGTACACCACAAGTCACCCAACTACCTCACTCACAATCTGACTATATCAGGAGGCTCAAGGTCCAACAGAAGCACAAAGAATCTCCTCCTGAAACCTCGTAGATTCCGGAAGGAAAAAACATACAAACGCTCCTTCTCAGGAATGGCACCCAGGATCTGGAATGCGCTCCTGCCAGAAACTAGGCTTATCCCCTCCTCTGTACTCTTCAAGAAAGAGGTAAAAGCCTTCCTTATGGCTAAGTTCACCTGAACCCTACTGTTACTGGAACAATCACACAATTGCTTATCTATGTTTTGACTCTTTTATGACTGCTACTGGACCAAAATCTTTGCACAGATGCTTTATTATTTGGTTTCCAGATTGCTTATTAGGTCTGCACACTATGACCTGAGTGACTTACTAACTGCAATCCACTCACTATTGCCTACTATTCAGTTTTCAACAGCGTGTTTACTCTCCCTCTGGGGGCTATAATCTTATTCGAGTCGACATTGCATGGCTTCAATATTATTACTTCTTGATTGTTATTAGTGTGCATACTCTTGTGCAATATTATTACTTCTTGATTGTTATTAGCGTGCATACTCTTGTGCGATTATTACCCTATTGGCAACTCACTCCCTACCGATTAGTATACTGTTTTCAACAGTTTGTTTATCCTACATACTGTCTCTGTAAAGCGCTCTGATATCTGCAAAGATCTTGTTCGCGCTATATAAAACTTAAAAAATAAAATAAAAATAAATAATCCTTCCGTGAAACAAAACTGAATATAGTACAGACATAGCCTTATGTGTAACAGGGCTGAGCAACAAACCTGTGTTTATAAAACTGAGATGGAGCTGTGTGCATTGACACAGCACAGCAGCACACATCTGTAATTGGTGCCACCCCATCCCCTCATGATGCCATAATGATAACTTAATATGGTTTTAAATACCTTTTTCCTTTAATAATATATAATTTTAAAGCTTATAATGATTGTAATGATGTACGTTTTATATTGTGAGTTTTAATTAACTGTACAATAAAGTAAGTTAAGTTCATGATGCCATAAAAAAAGCGCTATCACACTGCCAGTGCTGGCTGCATCATAGCGCTTCTTTTACTAATTTTTAGCAAAGATACCTACCAGACCCGCAGCTGTACAACATGGCTAACACACATTAACAAAGCTAATAGCTCTCCCGTTGGCGAGACCTAATGGCTTTGGCAATGCTTATTTTTTTGCGGATGCTGCACAGCATTGCCAAAAAGCATTTCTTGTTGCCAATCCTGTACAGAATCACCAAAAAGCATTGACAAACAATACATAAAAAATGGCAATACCTATTGCCTTTAGCAATGCATGTTTTAAAAATGTATTTCGCTTCTTTTTCTCTTACTGTATGCGTAACCCCTAATGCTCATGTAAATAGCTTAGCAGATTTGGAAATGCATTCCATAAATAAAAGCGCTGCATTAGCGTTTTCACCAGCGTGTAATATATAATGCTAAAACACCGTATCATGTCAGCATTTTTCTCGGTAAATCCCTGAAACTCACCGCCCACCCCAACCTACGTCACAGTCTTCCTTCTGTATTTTTGAACAGCATACGACTCAGTGAAACCATCGGTTTCATTCACTTCTGCTATTTCATGTTCCTTGACGTTGTCCCTGCTTTTCAATACAGACTCCACATGTACTATTCTTACATCGTCATGAAACCAAAAGTAGTTGGAAATGAGCTAAGGCCCCATATCTCTCAATAGCCTTCATGCAAAAAACTCACAAAAAAGTATTTCCCTACTTTTTCAACACAGGATGATTTAGTTACAGAGGCATGATAGATGAATAGGACTCTAAAGTTGTTCTTATGTTTTGTTTTTCCGGACACCTGCTTTGGCTAGGGTATGATTCCATCCAATAATTTTTAGGGTGTATGCAGATGTCCTGATTACATATTGATATCTTTTATTACAAATAGTCTTTTCTTCTTGGTTACATTATTTAATCTTGGTGTCCACAGGAATTTATTCAGACAATACCCATGTTTGATGAAGCACCTTTCCCCATTCCTTCTCCTCCTACATCGAGCACCTCCTCTTATCGAGGTTAAAAGAGAAGGATCACTTTACCACTTCTTGCGTTCTGTCGAAGCCTATTGCTACTGATGAACCTTGGCCGAAACTCCCATAGTTCTCTTAGAAGAAATTATGCAAAATGTCCAAAATGTATACAAACCCTTTTTTTCCAATGGCAATACTTATGAGAACATGTGTGTCGCTCTTGCACAACACAACATAATGCAAAGAAAAATGAGATTTGTAAATCCACTCAAGGCCGCCTTGCGTGGCCCTGCGTGGATTCATAAATCTCGAGTAATGTATTTGTAAAGTGCACATTCACTCAGAAGGGTATCTTGGCGCTGAATAACAGATGCTTATTGTTACCCACCTCAATGATACTCATGGTGCTCATTTTACCAACCTCAGAAAGATGAAAGGCTGACTAGAGCTGCAGGGATTTTAACCTGTGACCATAAGGTCACACAGAGTCCCCTACAGTTGATGCATTAGTCCACTAGCCACCAGACCCGAATGGATGCGTTGCATTACTCTGCGCAAGGGAGGCGTTTCCAGAGGTGTTAAGTGGGTGTGCCCCTGGATTTGGATGTATTCCCAGATTTACAAGAACAGGTAAACCTAGGAATAAGCCAAAAAGGTATGTCTCCATATGAGAGGTGTAACAAGGAGAAATATCTTTATTTCTCCTTGTTTTTTTCCTCTTTCTATGTGCGCTGCATCCTGCAGCACACATAGAAAGAGGAAAACGCCTCTCAAGATTGATTTTGTGCAGGAAGGTGCTCCTAACTGCACAAAAACAACCCCACATAAAACGCAGTCATACTTGCACTGTGGTGCAAGGGTGCCTCCGTTGGCACTAGGCAGCCCATTGTATGCCAGGGCAGGGGAAAGGGCAGGAATGTGACATATTGCCTTAAATACGACACATTCTTGCTTTTTTCCCAGTGATGCAGGGCAGTGCAGCAAGGTGACTTGCAGCACTAGGCTTCAACAGAAAGCAAGAAGTGGTAAAGTGATCCTTTTCCCTAAATCTGGACCCTAATATTTTGTCAGACCTTACCGGATTTAGGCGCGTATAACATATGGTTAAATATTTACATTTGTTGATTTTTTTGACTGGAATGTGTCAAAATGCTAAAAAAAGAAGTGTAATACAAAAACTATACGAAATTACATGTTATTACATGAAATGTTGGTCTGGCATTTTGCGCTATTTTTTAGCATGAAATGAATCCTCAGGTCCATTTTGTATGCAAAGACACATTTCAGCTAAAAAAAAACACAAAATCACGTCCCTCGTGTTTTTTTTTTCACATTGTTCCCGTGCTCCGGCATTAGGATTTTACTTGATTGTGGTGTCATTGCATAATCTGAGGTTTATTAATTGTAACGCAAAAAGCCAGAATCTATGGTAGAATAAGAGGACATAAACCAAATTTCACGAAAGCTTACTGGTTATGCGTACCATACCAGAGGGTGGGAGAGTAGTAGAGTATCACCGCATTAGGTAAGAGAGGTACTATCTTATTAAGATTGGCTTTAAAGTAAATATGGATGTTGGGTCCTTGTATGTATATGTATATTTGTATGTATAAGGTATACCTATAGCGCAAACCTTGCCTAAAGGCACCGGAGCTCTGTGGCATAGTCATTTCATCTTTGTTTTATTATTTAACTTATATATTCAAGTAGCATCTCATCACTTACACAATACCATGTTTATTGAAAAAAATGTCTTTTAAGTATACTAGACCTTTGATCACGCCTGGCTGAGGGATGAGCAAATCCACTTGACCCTAATAGGGTCCAGCTACAAATGTCAATTAATGGCTCCACTGTAGTCCATTCAAATGGCTGTCACGTCCATAGTAGATAATTTACCCGTAGCAAACCCAATCCTGCTCATGCATAAACTGCCTGATGAATTATCTCCCTAAATCATGAACCAAGAGTTGTAGAAGCTGTTAAGGAACCCTCAGTCGCCGCACCAAATCTGACAAACCACCTCTTGTAAGTTTGTTAAGGAAAGCTGGATTCTCCAAGAACTGCAGTATACTCCGTCATAGGTCCAATAGATGCAAAAGATGCAGACTGAAGCCTTGTCTAGCAGAAAAGAATTGAGGAAGAATCAAATTCTGATCCCAATTGAAAAGATATTTAAAACATATATTATCATTGAATCTGGTGTTTTCTTTGCATCAGATTTAACTTTCTAGGCCTCTTAAGATTGAATACTATGGAAAGGTAAAAAGAGTAAGTATTCTCATTAGAAACTTTAAAGAACTTGCAAAGTAACATCACTTTTCCCAGAATGTTTATGACATCTGATACTCTTTCAGAGTGTTTCCGAGGGGCAAATTCTGATCTGGGTCTTAAACGTTCAGATTTTCATTTCACAACTAGAATTACCAATAGTTAAGGTAACTGAAGGAGACTGAGATCTTGCAAACCTGAGGCGAGCTGGAATGAAATTACATATTAGAGAATTATTAACACTGATCAAGAAATTGGGCAAAAGAGAGAAATAGGAAGGTAGATGGTCGAAAAGGAAGGAAACACAGAGAGTTAGATTGCAGACACCTTCTGTTGTAATCGATGGAGGGGTTGGAGAGATACATATGCTTCTAATAAGAGAATTACCTAGTGGAGGATATATGCATGTGCCTTGGACGAGAGCTGATATTTTGTCATTTACCAATGAATTTCTGAAATTGAGAGAAAATCCAGTGGAGTGGTACAGACAAATTAAAAGTTTTGTAACAACTTCAAAGGTTTATTGAATCAACTTGAACACCTTGTTTGACATTACGGGTCAGGGAGACTTGTGGGCAAGGTGTAAGATTTCTGTAGATTGGCCTGAAGCAGACCCAGAGAGGGATCTTAGAACTGTTGCCCCATCTCCTGTGGTGTAGCAGAAATCCAACAAGTGATAACTTTCCTCAAAACAAAAGTTTCCCGAAAATAAATCGATTGGCGTAAAGTCTATAGAACATAACAAGAGATTTAAGAACCAGTTCATACTTGTTATGCAAGACTGATTCAGGTTTTTGAACAGTACAGTGGATCTGAAAATATGGCAGAAAAGGATTTGGGATGTTTTGTTAACAGATTGGCGATGGGTGTGAGACCTGAAATTTCAGCAATGGTTCAGACGCATTTGGAGTGTTTGCAAAGTAAGCGGATAGATTAAATTTTACATTACGCAAAATTTTGTGAGGATGAATTAGATTCGATGCATAAGAAGCTAAAATAATTTTTTTTGATGGCCCAGATGAAAGCAGTACAGAAAGGAGATAGGGCCATATGCATCAAGCCATTTTTCGTTTGCAAATGGGCCGATTCGCAGAATCGTCCCATTTGCGAATGGAAAAAGGCCATTTCTATTGCATCAAATGCTTGAAATTCGCAATTTAGGTAATCGCAATTACCTAACTTGCAAATGCAAATAGGGAATCGCAATTTACGATTCCCTAATACACATGAAGGAAGCCTTTGGTAAATGCGAACTGTACATTTAGGAAACGCTAATTGCTATCAACATCAAGTTGATGGTAACCATGTGCGTGCTTTGAAAAATGCACAAGAATGCATTTTTAAAGTTCCATGTTACGCACACATGCCCCGAGGTCATGTGTGTGCTTTACATCTGCACACTGTCGTTTTTGGGGGTGATTCGGGGGGGCCATAGGGCCCCAGGCACCCTTGGCTTTGCATTTGCTAATTGGGATTTGGTAATCGCAAATTAGCAAATGCAAAACCATTCATTTCTATGGGTCTTTAGGAGCTTTGGCATAGTAGCAATCTCTAAAGTGAAAGTAAACAAGTGTCTTTGAACATTGTGACTTTCCCTCTATACCAACATGTGAGTCAAATAATTGCAGACCAAAGATGTTGCGGCCTTAGGCCCAATTGAATGAATAGAGTCATATTACCTAATAGCGATTCGCTATTTACCGAATCGCTATTAGGTAACGTAAAGGAATCGCAAAATATTTTGCAATTCCTACATGCATTGCATTTTACGATTACAAAATCTCAATTTGGTAAAAATTGCTATTTTAGAATCACAAAATGTATGCTTGATGCATGTGCCCAATAATTCTTCTGGCAATGTAGTACCAGCACATGGAGGATTTAATTCGGCTCCTGTAATGCAGGGTGTTAATGATTTTCAACAGTAGAATTTCGAGCAACAGGGTAGAGGTTGTGGTGTGCAAATAGATCCTAGAACAGGTGTTGATGTGTTAGCTTTGAAGAAAACAAATCAATGCCACTAGTGCAGAAAATGTGGGCTTTGAAAACGCGAGTGTATGTTTAATGTGACCAATCCTGGAAAAATGTATTATAGAATGTAGGGTATGCACAGTTTCTGGGAAATAACATTGGTCAGACTCAACAGATGTAAAGACAGAGAATTCAAATTCCTAATGTATCCCAGTCAATGCAAACTTCAAGCCCTGACGCCTCAAGAGAATGTTCAGGTACAAAGGTTCAATGAGAACCGAAATCATAACCACCAGACGCATAGAAATCCTTTTCAATCTCAAGATATATCACAACAGTATTTGATTCAAACAGATGATTTCGATTAGGACCCATCAGCCTGAGGGAGTAGGAGGAGTACTGCATGCTTGGCACAGCCTTAGAGGAAGGCCACAGTTGTCTCTATGTAGATGGAAAGGTAAGTGGGAATCATGTCTGATTCCTTGTAGATACTGGTGTCACCCGCTCTACTGTAAGAACAGCAGAGGTTCCTAACCTACCCCTCTCATGAGAAAGTATCCAAGTTGTAGGAGTTACAAATAAAAAGTTGTCTACCCTAATTTCAGAACCAGTTCCTGTTAAACTAGGGTCTTTGGAAGATCAATATCGATTTTTGGTGTGCAATTCAAGTCCACTAAATCTACTCAAGCGTGACTTACTTTGCAAATTAAATAGTTCTATTTATTGCACTCCAAGAGGTATTGAATTTCATACTAATAATGAGGATGTTACTTTTAAACTTGCTCAACACACATATGAGATGGGAAATTATCCACTTTTGACTTTAAATGATTTACCCATTGAACTGAAAGACACTGTATTACCAATAGTTTGGGACTTTACAGGTAAAGATATATGACTTATTAAAATAATTAAACCAATCTGAATCACTGTCAAACTGAATGCAGACTATTAAAAAAATCCCACAATATAATTAGACTCCAGATACTATTGCAGTAATTACTCCTGTGATTAACTCAAGTGTTCAGCAAGGGATCTGAAAGGAAATAACGGGAAGTTCATGTAACTCTACCACTATGGGCTTGCAGAAGACAAATGGCAAGTATCACATTCTGCAGGATCTGCACAAGGTGAATGCCATTTTAGTCTCATGTTGTCCTGTGCAATCGAATCCAGCTGTGAACTTATTACAGATTCCATGTGAGCCTGAATAGTTTTCAGTCATTGACTTGTGCAAGGCCTTCTTCTCAGATCCATTACAGGAGAAAAGTCAGTTTTTATTTGCTTCCCATTTCAGCAGTCGTGTTTTGGTATGGTGCTGAGTACCAGAGGGGTATAGGGAAATTCCCTCAATTTTAATCAGTTCCTCAAAAAGAATCTTGAGTCTCTGGTAATGGCATATTACTCAGTAATGGCCCAGTATATTGACGACATGCTGGTAGCGTCAAATACGAAAGAAGCTTGCAAAACTGACACAATTGATCTTTTTAATTATCTAGCTGAAATTGGACATAAGGTATCCCTGGCTAAGTTACATATTTGCCAAACTGAAGTTCTGTAGTTAGGATATCACATTGAAAAGAAAGTAAGGAAAGTGTCTCAGGAAAGAAGCTCAGCAATTCTTAAAATGAGTCAGCCAACCACTCTGAAAGAAATCTGCATGCTCTTAGGAATGGTGGGCTAATGAATTCCAAAGTTTTCTTTGACAGCAAAACCTCTACAGAGATTGAAGCTCAAACACGTGTCTGATCTGGTACCCTGAGAGGACAGATTTATGACTACCTTCCCCGAGCAGCAAGAATGCCTTTTTTATGTGCCTGTTTTATGATTACAGGATTTAACAAAGGGATTCCTGATGGTAATCCATTTTTTGTGGGTAAAGATTTCCACCACAGTTGAAATCAGATCTCTGCAGACATAAAACCCACCCATGAATTAAAAAGTAAGTGCTAAATGGCGTCATTACATCTTGGAAGTTTGAGAAAACCCACAAATAATACTTTTGTGGGCATTCCCATACTTCTCTACCTACGCTTTCAAATTTGGAAAGGGCCATATTTTTACTTAAGCATCGGGATGGTCTAAATCCTCTTCTAGGGTGGGAATGGAAATGGATCATCTCAAAATGTTCTGCGAGTATAGGAGAAAGGCTTTATCCACGGGGAAAGGTATTTTCCCTGCAGAGACAAAGAAGTACATTTGAAGAGGTGCTCCTTATTCCTCTTATGTGAGTTCTCCACTTGAGAACTCCTTACAGTGAGAATAGGATCCCTCCTCAAAGGTCACATGGTAGTCGCAATAGTTCACCTTGAAACCTGCACTGGGTGCAACTTTCCAGGCATAATTTTGAGAATCTTTCTCTATGAGCAAAAATCCTTGAACACCAAAGCATAAACCTCTGACTTCCTTTGTAAACATGCCTTACATAGTCTGTACTTTAGTTATGTAACCCTATCCACAGCAATTGGCACATTAGTGATAAAGCTGATTTTGATTTATTAAAATGAGTTCTTAATATTATAAAAAATGCTGCATTGAACCAACAACACAGCACTTAACAAAAATGTATTTGCTTGACACAACTAGCCTGAACTAGACCTTAACTCCATTTTATTTCTTAGCAAAAATGATGATGTGTGTGTTTTCATTCTTCTGCTCACCAGACGTAACCACAATTTGTATTTGTAATACTTTGTATTGACATGCTGCACTTGAGAACCACAGACGTAGCCTTTGGCTTCTTGTAACTAGTTTATACTGTCCCAGCCAAAGAGATTAGGTTAGAATAGGGCAAATTAATATTCCAGTTAGGGGCCAGTGTTAGACTGGTCGAATCAGATGTTGTATAATTCTGTATTGGAATTTGTCAATTTGTTGCTATATTTGCTCACCCTATTCCGACTTTGCATTTTCCCTGGACTTCCATTCCACAATGGGCTATACAATGAAGCATTTCTAGAGGAGAGCTGGTATTCTGACTCCCCGACATGTCAGTTTGTTCTTTGCTTTGGTCTTAAATTATTTTTGCCTTGACTTCATGTCATTTACTGCTGCATCTGAGTGAGCCTTATGCTAATTTCCCATACTGATTATTATGTATTTTGACTGACATCTACTTTTTGCCTTCTGTATTGCACTGTGAGTTAGTTTAATAAAACTTCATGGTTTCATTTTAGTTATGACTTCAGAGGATTTATTTCTTGGAAATGTTATTATTTCAACTTGTATTTGGGTGCTGTTTAGGTACACATTGCCTCATACATGCCTGAGGTTTAACACCGTCCCTGACCCTCCCTAGCCTCTATATCTGGTGAGATAGCATCAACATTAGCCACATCCTTTTCAGAGCCAGGATTAACCACCATAGGGAGTAATAAGAACACACGGTGGAGTTGATATTTTGAGGGGCAGAGACAAAGAAGATTTGTTTCGAAGGTCAATATGAGATGTCCAGTTTCAAACTTTTATTCAATCGTCACTCCTAAAGTGAGAACCCCACACTCTAAGAAGCCTTTTGCACCTTGTAGGCTCCTCATATGGAAGCCAAGAAGTGACATCCAAGAGGGGTGATAAGGTTCCCACTTGCATGTTGAAGCTTGTGTGGCTTCTTATCAGACATCTTTCAGTCACAGCTTCACAGCATAGTGAAGGAGAAATACTCTTGCCCCAAGGGGCTGACATTTTGAGAAATATTTTCAGGCTGCCACCTTCTCATTACGAACGATACCGCAGATCAATTATTGAAAGACAGTAGGTTTCATAGATAATCTGTTAAAAAACAAATGTCGTTGGGACCAAATTGTTTTCTTGAAGAGTATAATGTGATGTAATACATTTCCAATATGACTCACTCAATCAGGTACCTGTGTAATTCCCACTTGCTTGACTCAAACTCTTGAGGGATTTTGAGGGTTGTTACTTATTGAACTGCCAACCTCTCCACCACAGGCACAGGCATATATTGAAGACATTGACAGTTGGACTTAAGAAAGACTAAAGAGAGAGACTACTGTGTCTTAAATTTGCGACCCAATGTAGGGAATCACTAACTGTACAAAATGCTCCCATTATAAATGAAGCTGTGCTCCCATAAACACTAGACTATTCTGCAAATTCTAATTTATTGACACTAGTGCACAAAACACAAGTTTAGTAGGAAACATATTATGCAAATAAGTTCTATTATTCTTATTAATTGAATCATTCTGAACTGCCATCTATAGACATTAGCTTACATGTTTCTGTTTTAAGTAGGGGAGTTTTTGTAGCTTTCTCTCATTTCTAGCATCTCCCCCATCACTGGAGTGGGGTTCCTCCGTGTGGTAGACAGACTCCTTACCAGAGGATAAGTATTGATTTGTCAACATTTATGTTTGCCAGGGATAGGGCGATGAAACTGAGAAATGGCGGATACAGATGTTTGCCAGCTTCAGCTAGGATCATACACAGACTTTATTGTGTCCCCACACACTCACTCCTCTTCCACTCTTAAAATGAAAGGGTAGTTGATGCTCTTGATTTGGTATAAGTCTAAGTGAGGAGGGATAGTGCTCTGGTGTTGAGATGTTTTTGCAGGTTTCCCCTAGCTCTTGCCCCCAACAACCCCCATCCTATAAGTGCCTTCTCTTTTTAATAGGCTTGTTATGTAGCATAAGGCATGGATGGATCTAACAGCATTACAAAATGCCCAAAAAGATAGATGAAACTGAGGATTAGCTAGAGATAGTTGTTACCAGCTTCAGCAAGAAGCCTTCGGGCGATCTCATGAAAATTTCTCCCACTCACTTCCTCCACTAACTTGTTGCCATGTCAGAATTTGTGACACCCCCAAAAAAATTTTTGTGAGTAAACAAGATAGAGAATGAGAGAACAATGTAGGCGACTTCTCTTTTTAAAATCTCACAATGTTGTTACTCTTGGCTTCTTTCAGCCAATTATTCATGAACACATCTGGCAGAATGCACAACATTCTGGCCTTTGGACCAAGGCCCAACAGTTTCTTCTTGATCTTTACTGGCTCCCACTTCTCCACCATGTTTTCACTAACACCAATTTCAACACAAGCTTGCCTTCTGTCATATACCCTGTCCCGCTTATAGTTAGTCTTGGGAGATACCATCATTTTGCAACATTTGTTATTGTCCTTTTCTGAGCCTGTGCTGTCTCCCCTGGGGGCCACTTTTATTAAACCACAGTTCCGAGACATATCCATAGGGTCCACTCTGAGCTATGAGACAGCAATTTCCGCTCTTGCTGGACTTGACACAACACTTTCACCAGTGATGGTTTCTAGGTCCACTCTGAGCTACGTGAAGGCAACTTCCCCTCATTATACTATACTCTCCCCAGTGGTGGAGGCCTGCAGCACTTGAAATGCCAAACATGTGATATTGGCCTATGAAGGGAATAGTTCTCAGAAGGCGGAGGGGAGTAAAGACTTCTTCGATAACTGAAATATAAGGAGTGTTTTCTGGGCCAGCTCCTGCATGGCTTTAGTTCCACCTTGTATACAACCTGCCTCCTTTATTATAATACAAGCAGATGGGTGACATTTCATATCATGAACTTTTGAATGTATCATTTCAGCCTTGTGAGCTGCCAAACCTGTGGGCACCGAATGTGCCCCTGCCTGAGAGATCCTTACTATGTACAGAGCATGGTGGGTCCCCTCATTTGCAGGGTTTCATTTCACCACAGCCCCTTTTTAGGTCTCACTTGATCCAGCGCATGCGCTGGTCTAGCATTTAGTTACGGGCTTTTCAATGTGCTACCATGGCTGGCCTAGCGCTTGCATTCACGAGCGCGTGCATGCGCGCAACCACCAGGCCAGCTTTAAATGCTTTCAGTTTTGTCTTTTAGTGCTTGCTTGTGTTGTGCTTCAATTCATACCCCCTCCCCCACCACAGATTGCATCACCACCCACGTGGTTTCACAACTCCAGGGCTAAATACTTTCAGTTTTGCCTTTCAATTCCCTCCCCCACCACAGATTGCGTCACCACTTATGTGTTTTCACAACTCTTGGGCTAAATGCTTTCAGCTTAGCCTTTTAGCGCGCGCTCGATTGTGCCCAAGCTTGTTAACTGTGACTAAATATTACTGTTAGGAAAGCACAAATATTGACGTTATTTGGTATGCTGTCTTGTAATAGGTGGGAAGAAATGCTTGTTTGAAGAAATCCCCCAGATGAAATTATATCCGAGGTACTTGCATCTACCTCACCCAATCAGGCTCCCCCTTGTCCTTTGTCATGGTGCCTCAGCCTCAGTTACACCTTTTAGGATCTTTGTAGCCCCATAATGGAGGACTCTGTTAAGGTTGCTCCGTTAAATAGTGTTTTCAATTTCATCTTCCCGCTTTTGGTACAGAGCTTCCTGGAGGGGCAGGAGCTGCCCTCTATGTGTGTGTATGTCCTACGTGCAACGTTGTTGTGTGGTGGAAGTTCTGGTGAACTGCAGGACATTTGATAAATATAGTTCTTCCTTATTGCCAAGGTAACTGTATGCCACGGTGTCGAGTGCTGTGAGTAAACAGCTAATTCCCTATTTCCCTATGCCTCCAGGGATATGTCTTCCCCTATTCATATAATTACCAAAATATTAGGCAAGATATTATACAGCTAGAAGGCTCATTTGCTAATTCGAAACCATAATCACGTGGTCTGTCTGAATGTAGGTATCTATCTATTCGTACGAAATATTCAATGCTCCTTAGGAATTCTTCTTACTGGTGCTTTCGTATTCATGGTATCACTGGTGTTCTAGATTTGTTGCCACTACTTACAGGCGTCTTAGAAATGGTCTTTATTCACTGGTGATGTGATGTTGAGTTCATGGCATCACTTGTGTTCTCGATTATATTGTGGGGTCATACTAAAGACAGCTGTGTGTTTGTGTCCTAATTTCAGGAGTGCTTATAGGGACCAGGGGACGTTAGATATAGTCATTCCTCCGTATGACCCTGTGCCGTACTTATGAAATTACTTATGTTCTAGATATTGTTGGGGCATGCTTGGGCAGCTAATTTTCATGTTGTATTTTTTTATTTTTAGGGACACAAGGACAGTGGATATACTCATTCGTGTAATATTGTGCTTTAATATTAGCCATTGTTTCTCTTTTTTTGTGGGAATCGGATGTTTAAAATATCCCTCTGCGTTTCATCCTGGGATCGATGCCAGCAATTGATCCTGTTTCTAAATTAGCACAATGACAGCTTATTATTAATACAATGTACATTAAAATAGCTAATACCTGCCCTTCCCCAATCCACTCATAGCTTTGGGGGCCTGGTATAATCTGAATTGTCACACTTGTTGGAGTGTGATAGTTAGTACTGTCATTTGCATCACTGGCAGGCATAATGGGTGGAGCAAGCTGCTGTGGCCTACTGACGAGCGGCATGGCACTTTTTTTTTTTTAATTAAGCACTGACATGGCTTCATCTGTTATCGTGGTAAAGTCTTCTTTTACCACTGTAGCTTGGTTACACTTGTTTACTGTTTTTTAGGTCTCGCCTTTGTGACCTTATAAGTGTTAAGCCATGCAACAGTTGCTGTTGTTGCAACAAGGATATTTTGCTGCATAACTAAATACTTATAAAGTCCCAAAAACGAGAACTATTGGCTATGACAAAGCTTGTTGTAATTTCAACCTTTGTCCCCTTCAACTTCACGCATGCAATTTTCTCCTAATATTTCTCTCTCTTTGCAAGTGTATGAATTTGCAGAAAGCAAGTAAAAACCTGAAAACATTCTTGTTCTATGCTTGGGGGGAGAATACAACGTGGTTGCCATAGAGTACCTCGCCAGTGTCTGTGAGCAAAGCTTGCAGTGATGATCAGTTCTCTCTGTAGTACATGTCCAGATGCATATGCTTAAACTGCTTGTTGTTGCGCTGTACCATTTTTATTTAGGACACATTGGGGCATATTACCAAGCAATAGCGATAATTATCGCTATTGCTTGGTTAGAGACAAAAATGTATCGCCGACCTGCGGCGATTTTTATTGCAGATAAACCTTGGTATTACCAAGGTTTATCGCAAATGCAATAAAAATCGTCCGCAATGCATGAATATCGCTGAAAAGTCAGCGATATTCATGCATTACCGAGCTGATGCTCTTAGCCATGTTATCCACCTCCCATTGGATAACATGGCTAAGAACTGCTCAGGGCAGATGTTAGCTTTTGGAGATATTTGCGCTTAGCGCGAATATCTCCAAAAGTTGGTAATAGGAGATAGCGATGTTAGCGACTGTTTCCAGTCGATAACATCTTGGCACGTCTACTTTGCATGTCATTAGTGATAAATTTCTTCGACATGCAAAGTGGGGCCCAAGATGGTCGCTATCTCCCACTAGCTGTCGCTAACTGGTGTTAGCGACAGCTAGGTAATAGGGAGATAAATGTATCTCCGCTTTTTTGGCTTTTAAAGCCAAAAAAGCGGAGATAAACCCCCTTGATAATATGCCCCATACTTTGGGACTCATTTATGGTTAAATCATGCAGTGCAGTGCATAAAGTCACCTTTCTGCACTGCACTTCGTGACAGGGAAAGGCCAGGAATGTGCTGCATTTAGGGCAATACGGTGCATTCCTGTCCTTTCCCTTGCGCTGACGCCCTTTTGGCAAACTAGCGCTAATGCAAGCACCCTGTTTTACATGCAGGATTGTTTTGTGCCGGAACGGACACATTCCTGCACAAAAACTATCCTGGGTCGCATATTCCTCTTTCTATGTGTGCTGCAAGATACACCACAAACAGAAAGAGTTATATGTAGGGATTTGGTGGTAGTGTTTCTCTAAGAGAGAAAACGTCCGCACATTATGTTAATACAACTCTCACTTGAACATATCTACGTGTAATGTCATTTTTAACACTTATATAAGTATATTTCTACGAGGTGCACTGTTGTCCTGTTATACACCCACCACCAGGGGTGTCAAAACTAGCAAAGATTGCTAATATCAAGAACCAAGAGAAAACAGGTCAGTCAAGCACTCTCAAAGTTGTTTAGAGTTTCAAAGGATTGTTATTATCATTCTCAAGTTATAAGGTCAATAGAGCAAATTGTTCCATTGACAGTTATGCTTCACTTCAGTAAGTGTAAAGTTCATTTGCAGAAAGTAGATTTCAAAATACGGATCCAAACAAGATGTTAAGGTGAGGAGGAGCCAAGATGGCGGCGGAGACGGACGTGTAGTCTCCCGGCTCCCAGAGCCTTTGTTTCCCGCACAGTAATCCTGTCCACTATCCTGTTATTGCGTACCAGCGGGATGTTTGGGAAAGTGTTCTGATGCCATTGATGTTCCGCCGGTGTCCCTACCTGTCTGCTACCCTGACGTTTCGTCGAGATTCCTGCCGACGCCTGCCCGAGCCCTGGACCCGTGACCTGCTCTACAGTGTGCCGCCTGTGGTAGCTGCAGCTGCGGGGGCCGATCGTGCCGTAGCGGTGCGGACATCCGGGATTGGGCGATTGGACCTGTGGTCGTTTGCACCGGGCGCTTGAGCGGATGGTACTACTGGCCAGCTGGGAGTTCAATTCACCGCCTTTCATCTGCGGGACGCTGGAGGTGAGCCGCGCTTTGTTTTCTCCAGTGGCGGAGATGTTCCGGCTGCCGGGGCTCATTCCTTGACTCGCCTCCGCCTGGGTCGAGCGGAGAGGGACCCCTCACTATATGCCGTCCACGATCGCGGACCCATGCTGTCCTGATGGGATCGATCACCACGCCATAGTGCTGACTTTGCCTGGAAACCTTTGCTATCCCTGACGGCATGAACGTGGCGGCTGGCTCCCTAGCGGTAATGGCGGACGGCGCCTCGGCTCCTGCCCGGTATGCCCAGCACGTACCCGATTGGGATGTGGACCTGTCTGCTGCGCCTCGCAACGCGGAGGTGATGGAAGACCACTCGACTTTAACTTACGCTTCCGTTCTTATTACTCTTACTCAACTGAGGGTCGAATGGAGTGAAAGCTCGAGACTGTTGGGAGAGAAGCTGGACGGACTTGCAATCAGATCGGGCTCTACTTTGCCAGGCCACTTTCCTCACTATGTTGATCAGTCTCAGCTGATCCCTGCTTGTGAAACATTGTTGCCGCGAGAGTGTGTGGAAGAGCGGCTTCATGGCGATGATACAATGTGTGCTATGCGACCTGACTGCCCGAGTGCTGCCACAATGTCCCTCTCCCTGGTGCAGCGCACAACCTCGCCCGCGGTGCTCATGGATCCGCTGTTGCAACAATTGACTATCCTGATTGACTGTGCCTATTCGGTAGAGACATCGATAACTTTTACATTGCAACGTACTACTGCTTTGGAAACGCAGCTCCTTTTGTGTGTTGGCTCTGTGTGGGACTGGCGACGTCCATTTTGTCCTTGGACATCTCTTCTTTATCGAGTGCGGCCATTTTGCCTCTTTGTTTTCATTGGGGCGGGCCTTCTCTTTATCTCTGATGGTAATGGCTTTTCACGAGGGGTGGGTACGGGGGGACATCCAAGATCGGGCCAGGGCTAGGCGGCTTCTTTAGTGGAATGTATGCATTGCCGGGCGGGGACTAGGTTGGGACTGCTTTCTGTCTGATTTGTCTACATATTTGGACATGACGCTCCCCATTAGTACATGAGAGTACGGAGGAACGAAATGTCCCTGGCTACAGTGTTGAGTGTTCCCTTATTTACGAGGCTACAGTTGCAGATTCTCCCTCCACTCCGAAAACTGAGACCTTGCCTACACAAGTGCTGCCATGGCCTTTTTTACATTGTTGGAGTGTCTGTCATCCTGTGATAAAAGGGGCGTTCGTCAATTTATACACTGCACTGGTTGGTGACTGGGGACAATCACTTCCTCTTCCTCTGCTTCTTCTATGTTGAGAGCGGCCATCTTGCTCCTTTGTCCTGCCTGAAGTGCGCTCGCAGCGGTGGCCATGCTTGGAGGGATTTCGACGCTCAGGCCAGGGCTGATGTTGTTTCTCTCGTTGATTTTGACTGATCGGCTGGCTGGGACCCGGACTGAAACGCTTGTTGCTATATGGGTTGCGCTGTATGTGCTGCTCTCCCCCATCTACGATTGCAGCTGCTATTATTTGCAATCGTTCTTTTCCATTTCAGGTTGCGAATGCTGTGTCCGAACTTGTTGTTCCTCTTAACGGGGTGGATGTTTATGCGGGCTGGGAGTCCGGGGGTAAATGTTACTGTTGGTGGTCGCGAGGTTTGTGTCTGATTGGTTGGCGGGGACCCGGATTGGAACGCTATTTTGGTATACTCAGGGGCTCCATCTCTGATATTTCTTTTCACTTGCGGGTACAATGTTTGTATTCTCTTTACCTTGTGGATGGGATGGAGGCTTTGTGCGGGTAGTGGAGCTCAGAATTCGTGATTGTGGCCCTCCTCCGGGGTTAGGTGTTTCTTGGGAGTTTTAGATTAGACTATTCCTTTCTTGCTCCCTATATCTTATGTGATATGATACTTCTCTTTTTCTTTCTCTTACTTTATAATACTATATTTCGGGTTTATTGGGCGACAGACACACTGCTGGGGGGGGGGTAGGCCGTAGCCTTTGCATGCGTGTAGGGTGGGGGTTGGGGGCCTGGGTTTTTAGTTCCTTTTCTGTTTCTATGGTGCCTTGTTTTTTCTTCTTTAGTTATTTCTTCTTTCTCTCTTACCTTGGGTCCGTGTCGATGTTGCTGGTGGGCGGGTGGCGGTAGATAATTATTAGGATCTTGGTACTGATACCCTTGCTGCACACTTTATGGGCCGCCATTCCGCCTGAGGGGATTTGACATTTGGGTTGCTGGGCTGTGTGTGACTCGGTCGCTACTGTTATATCACGCCTACATGGACCTTGCTTTTTTATTTTATAGTTTCTATTTCCAATTAAAATGGAACAGTCTGGACTTTAATAGCTGCTATGAAAAACTTTTAAAATTAACCTTCATTGCTCCTGAGGCGTGATAGCACGTGCTTTCCAGTGTAACTGCTGAATGCTTGCTTATTGATATTGATGTGCTATTGCGTCACCGTATGCATGCACTTGTGCTTAAACAGTATTCGTGGCCGGCCTCAGGGTTGTGGGCCCGTATTTGTACTTTTGTGGATGCACTAATAAAGGTTTTCAAAAATTTAAAAAAAAAAAAAAAAACAAGATGTTAGGCTTCAAATTCTTTCTTTCATACACATTAAAAGTTTTCCAGCTCACACCGCCGACACGTGTTTCGTCTCATGGAGACTTTTTCAAGGCTGGAAGTATAAAAAACTACAATAAATATTCTACAATATACACTGAATATGAACACTTTTGCCTAATAATGTACATTTAAAATAAGCTACAACATATATTTACAAAAATCATAATTACTTTCTAGAAAAACCACAAAAGAAAAAGCAAGATGTTATTCACATAGTCACATATTCACAACAGTATTTGTTCGTCAATGACTGATAAGCACTTGATTATAGATCACAATCATTGTCACATACTGTAACCCCCACTAGTCACAACATTAGTAGTGTATGTAATTCATTACTTCAAGTAAATGTAACAAAAATATTGTACATCGCATGGTTGTCACCCTTGTACCAGTCTCAGTACCAGATGTTACTGGGCTCTCTGTCCCCCCATTTCATAATTCCAAAACACACAACAAGATATAGAAAGGGACATACCAAAGGATATTATGATGGGATGTTAGTTTAACACGAGTCTTGTCTCCCAGCAAAAGTATAGATGGAATCGAAAGTCAAACAGTCTATAAGAGTCCTACAAGATAAAATAATAAATTTGCAAACTGTATCCAAATGGAAAGTATGTGGTAGTAATTCAAATATTCAAAAACATACCGAATAAAATAAACCGGGACGGCACGATCCTAACAATCCAGGTCACTCCACCCGTCTTTCTATATAGTGCATGAGGTGTAGTCCAATGTCACGGTAAATAGCTTTGGTAGTAATCCTAAGAGTCGGGGCAAAGAAATATAATAAGCCCCGCATTCATATGGCTGAGAGTCATGATAGGATATTAATACTGAGATGTCAAAAATACAACCATACAAAAGTATTGACCATACGTATTAGTCAAATGAGCATAAAATTGTGGGTTTAGTTGCTGGGATCTAGAGCACCGCCCAAACAAATCAAATATGGGCCACATTATCTGGCTCCATTGTAGTGGAGTAACAAATACACCTACTAACGCAGCGGTTAAACATACTCATTCAGCAAGGCCTAGTTAATCTTAATGTTCACTCAAAACGGAACATGTGTCCCAACAAAACGGAACATGTGTCCCAACAAGCATATCATCGACTGTAAAAAGATTGCAGGGATTAATGTAACTAGGACTAGAGTACATATGGGGAGTGATACCATCAACGGACAATAACATGCATGACATGAATATATTCTATAGTGTAGGAACTCACTTAGTAAATTAAGAAGTCTTGCTACGTGGAGGATAGTTCGTTATTCTACAATCTGTTGATGGACCATGATAAGTCTCTGAAAATAATGAATAAACAAAGATTACAAATCTGAATAAAAATGGAATCACATAACTAGTCCAACGGTTCAGTTATCCAAAGGACGAATGGGGTTTTGATCTTCCTAAGCTAACAAGGGGGTAATATATCTCCACATCACAAATCACATGGATTATGTGGACCCAAGTAAACGAGTAGTTGGAAGGTATCCTAACATAAAAAGACAAGGGGGTCGGAGAAATAATTGTCTCCTGTATCTATCCTAGCCCACTTCCGAGTCCTGGATCTTACCTCATGTCAAACCGCCGTCCAAGCGAAACCTCCACTGCTGGCAGCTACCGGAAAATTATTCCCGCGCTATTTTATGAATGGTCAAGGGGAGTGGCTTAACCCCGAAATATTTGAATTAGAGGAAGGACATCGTATGCATGACCCTTCTCTTTTGTTAGCGAATTCCCTTAAATTAAATTTCACAATGTTACCCTTATACCGATCCATAATATTTAGATTCTCTTTATAATTGACAATTGGCAGCCTTAGAAAATCGATCGCATGAATCATGCTTATGAAATTTGCCCCCTTACAATATGGCCGCCATCCATGCATTGAATGCCACCATTGGTAACTTGCACATGATGGCTACTACCCGGCTTCCCCGTTAAGCCACTCCCCTTGACCATTCATAAAATAGCGCTGGAATCATTTTCCGGTAGCTGCCAGCAGTGGAGGTTTCGCTTGGACGGCGGTTTGACATGAGGTAAGATCCAGGACTCGGAAGTAGGCTAGGATAGATACAGGAGACAATTATTTCTCCGTCCCCCTTGTCTTTTTATGTTAGGATACCTTCCAACTACTCGTTTACTTGGGTCCACATAATCCATGTGATTTGTGATGTGGAGATATATTACCACCTTGTTAGCTTAGGAAGATCAAAACCCCATTCGTCCTTTGGATAACTGAACCGTTGGACTAGTTACGTGATTCCATTTTTATACAGATTTGTAATCTTTGTTTATTCATTATTTTCAGAGACTTATCATGGTCCATCAACAGATTGTAGAATAACGAACTATCCTCCACGCAGCAAGACTTCTTAATTTACTAAGTGAGTTCCTACACTATAGAATATATTCATGTCATGCATGTTATTGTCCGTTGATGGTATCACTCCCCATATGTACTCTAGTCCTAGTTACATTAATCCCTGCAATCTTTTTACAGTCGATGATATGCTTGTTGGGACACATGTTCCGTTTTGTTGGGACACATGTTCCGTTTTGAGTGAACAGTAAGATTAACTAGGCCTTGCTGAATGAGTATGTTTAACCGCTGCGTTAGTAGGTGTATTTGTTACTCCACTACAATAGAGCCAGATAATGTGGCCCATATTTGATTTGTTTGGGCAGTGCTCTAGATCCCAGCAACTAAACCCACAATTTTATGCTCATTTGACCAATACGTATGGTCAATACTTTTGTATGGTTGTATTTTTTACATCTCAGTATTAATATCCTGTCATGATTCTCAGCCATATGAATGCGGGGCTTATTATATTTCTTTGCCCCGACTCTTAGGATTACTACCAAAGCTATTTACCGTGACATTGGACTACACCTCATGCACTATATAGAAAGACGGATGGAGTGACCTGGATTGTTAGGATCGTGCCTCCCCGGTTTATTTTATTTGGTATGTTTTTGAATATTTGAATTACTACCACTTACTTTCCATTTGGATACAGTTTGCAAATTTATTATTTTATCTTGTAGGACTCTTATAGACTGTTTGACTTTCGATTCCATCTATACTTTTGCTGGGAGACAAGACTTGTGTTAAACTAACATCCCATCATAATATCCTTTGGTATGTCCCTTTCTATAGCTTGTTGTGTGTTTTGGAATTATGAAATGGGGGACAGAGAGCCCAGTAACATCTGGTACTGAGACTGGTACAAGGGTGACAACCATGCGATGTACAATATTTTTGTTACATTTCCATGAAGTAATGAATTACATACACTACTAATGTTGTGACTAGTGGGGGTTACAGTATGTGACAATGATTGTGATCAATAATCAAGTGCTTATCAGTCATTGAGGAACATATACTGTTGTGAATATGTGACTATATGAATAACATCTTGCTTTTTCTTTTGTGGTTTTTCTAGAAAGTAATTATGATTTTTGTAAATATATGTTGTAGCTTATTTTAAATGTACATTATTAGGGAAAGTGTTCATATTCAGTGTATATTGTAGAATATTTATTGTAGTTTTTTATACTTCCAGCCTTGAAAAAGTCTCCATGAGACGAAACACGTGTCGGCGGTGTGAGCTGGAAAACTTTTAATGTGTATGAAATAAAGAATTTGAAGCCCAAAATCTTGTTTGGATTCGTATTTTGAGATCTACTTTCTGCAAATGAACTTTACACTTACTGAAGTGAAGCATAACTGTCAATGGAACAATTTGCTCTATTGACCTTATAACTTGAGAATGATAATAACAATCCTTTGAAATGCTGAACAACTTTGAGAGTGCTTGACTGACCTGTTTTCTCTTGGTTCACAAACAGAAAGAGGACGAAATGTGGAGCAATAGACATATTTCTCCTCGTTATGCCACCCCTGGGAAAGTGTAAGATTTTGCCACACCTCCAGGTTTACACATTCTTGCCAACCTGAGGATGCATCAAAATCTATGTGAATTACGTGGGAACACCCATGCAATGCCCATGGGATGCATTGCCAGAGCAGAGTAAAGGTATGCAGTAATTTGTGCTGCCTTAAATTATTCCAGATTTTTGGGGCCACTCAGAGCCACGCAAAGTGGCTTTGCATGGCTTAAAAAATCTGTCTCACAATTTGTGTCGCTCTTATACCACGTTTTGTGGTGCAAGAGTGAAGCAAACGACCTCATAAACATGCCACTTTGTCTGTATTATACCTGTTGTTTGTGTGTTTAAAGATGTGTTGGTGATAAAGAGTGCTATCGGAACATGTCCTCCCGCTATCTGTTTTGTTTGAAGGAAGTTTTCACTGCCAGTGTCATTGCCTCCTTGCTGTACTTGCTCTGTGTGCGGCAAGCCTGCACTATTGATGTTCATGACATGTTTTTTGTGTGTTAGTTAAACCTGAGAAACTATTCCACTGTAAAAAAAAAGGAAAAGTCAAATCCATCCTCTTTGTTAGGAACGTGTAAAGTGATTACAGCCTCCTGCCAGGCAAGTTAGATCATTTTTACCAACTAACAGTAGCTTGTATAAAAGAGTGATGCCATGTCAGCACAAAGACAGGTAAGTCAATATGGCTGTGTCTGGGTGTTAGGTGTCCTCTCCAAAGGCCACGTGCGCAGCCTGGAGCGTACATTTATAAATTAATACAGTTAGGTGCCTGTGCACACATTCGCCTGTTTCGTTATTTCTGCTTAACTTCTGCCAGGCCTATCATAGTAGGATTATTCAATTTTCAATTGCATATATTTTTTTAAATAAAGAAATTATCTGGCTGAACATCAGTATTTTTTTTGTAGCCTGCTTCGACCAGTAGTAGCAGTCAGCTGCAATTTAAATGTTTCCTTCCTTTTAGATCCTAGTGCTCAAACAATAAACCACTTATGTGTTAAATATCGGTCCAAAAAGCGTTTCCATTATCACAGTATACTAACATCTAATGGCAACACACTACAAGAAACAACACAAACACACACATAGGGAAGCTCAGGCTTGTGTGCCTAAAGACACTAGGGGCCTGATTGCACAGATACATCATACTTTTGAGTAAGTTTACTACTTTTTGCTTATTCACAAAATCTGATTGCAAATTGCCGCTAGGAAAATACAGTGGTAAGTCCAGCAGAACACAAGGCCAACCACTGGTACTGTAAAACCATCACATACAAAATAGTGGCCGTAGGGAATCAAAATAAAACCCCAGACAAAACAATGTTAACTTAGAATAAATTAAATTACATCATTTAAAATAGTTAAACATAGAAATACATATATTTTCAAGGTAACTATATATAAAAATAGTACATATTTATTATTTAATTATAAAATATTGTAGTGGCATATTTTAAATTCAACATTAATGTAACATTCATGTTTATTGAATTATAACTACATTAGTTTTAATTCATTCTATATATCATGGTTCATTATTTTTAATGCATAATAATTTGTTCCTTTAGGTGGAAATGTATTTTTGAATACAGAGTTAATTTAAAGGTAATTGAATACATTTCTAAAGATTTATTTCAAAATTAAGTTAATTATGCTGTAGATTTTTTAATTTGTTCTACAATTCAAAGAAATAAAATAAACTCATATTAGTATTTAACATACAAATATTTGTAATATTTATATTCAAGTTAAATAAACTTTTTAGTTTCTCCCTATAGTTTTCTGTAGGTAGATATCCATCCCGATTGTAGAGTCTCCCTGTGGTAAAGTATAGGGAAAATAAAAAATATATATTTTCTATGGGAGTGTGTTGCAGTAGTTGGCCAAGTGTTGTGTGTGACTTAGTTATCACTTACTCTTGCGTTTTGTAAATAAGCAAAAATTCGTAAACGTATTGAAAAGTTCAAATTACTCAAAAGTGTAATTCCTCCTTTGTGAATCAGGGCCTAGGACTGATGTTACCCACAAAATCACAATACATGACACAGCACTTTGGCAAAGAAACGGGTCTCAGTGACTGTGGTAGAATGTGAAAACACAAAAGAATACAGAAGTACTGTCATTAAAGGTCAACTCGGAATTCCAATCCATCCACAACTCCTATATGCGGATGGATCTAAATTCATTTTAATTTAGGTATTTTAAAAACGTCGGTGTATCTTTCAGTGTGTATAGCCACTTGCAGTATTTAGTGTCATGCTTCCTGTGTGAATTCTTGTATCTTTTGTTTGGGCATGTTTGTTTGTATGTCCAACTGAGAACAAAACCCGTTTATTTTGCGTTATGTGCCTTTTTAACTACATGTATCCGGTGTTTGTACTGTAGTGGCTCATGTGTAAGTGCCACTCTTGTGTGAGTTGCGCATGAAGGTGTAGGGAGACAATTGCAATGCAGACTATATGTATTAGGGTCACTGGAATTTTTTGGCAGGGGAAGACTAAATGATGTGTCAGGGCTGGCCAAATTATGTGGGAAGAAAAGGCAAATTATGCAACATTATGCAGAACATTTTGTAATAGCATTACTTGCTTTTTTCCCATTTTTTCAGGTTAACAGTGTCTGAGCAAAGGTTTCACCTCATTATCACCAGTTTAACTTTCAAATACAGTAATAAGCAACTGAGAGATGACCAGTCAACCTTTGCATATATCTTCCATTGTGTAGCAACACAGGTCTCCCCAATGTTATTAACTTTTGATCTGTTTAAGCTTGAAACTATTTTTTGTTAATAAAAAGGCAGATTATGCATCAGATGATAGAATATGTGGCACATGCGGCAAATCTATTATGATGCGGAAAAAGCAGCAGATGCAAAATCAAATAATTACAGTGGCCCTCATTTAAATATATATACATATTTCCATTTTGGTTTTCTAGTACCCTTGGCATGTTTGGCAAACGTTCACATTTCTTTTTTTTTAAAGTTTCATACACCTAAGCTTCTACTTCTGAAGTCTCGGGGTAATCTGTCAAGCTGAGGGGGGGCAGTAGAATGGGGGGGCAAAAACACGTTTTCTTCATACAATTTTACACTGGAAAATTGAACAGTGAAACAGTCAAAATAGCTGAACGGAATTACAGCAAATTTGGTAGAAAGCTAGCTCTACATTCGGGAAGTGTGCTTTTGGTAATTTGGTGTAAATCCATAAAATAGTTTTTGAGAAGTTACGGTTAAAAATGTTTGTATGTATCAGGCAGCAGAGGATATGCAAACACAACAGGGCAAATTTACAAGGAAGTGGCAGAGCAAGGCGTAAGCCTCCTTGGCTTAACACCGCTCTCTGTCACTTCTGAAACGCAGGGCTGCCCTGTATTTACAAGAATACGGTGCAGCCTTGCGCTGGCGCTAATTTAGCTGCCTAGCAACAATGCAGGTACACTTGCATCATAGTGCATAGTGGCTGTGTTGAGGGGATTGACTGCTAATGTGCAGGCCGGTGTCCCTTCCTGCACATAAACAATCTGAAATGGCATTTTGAAACTTCTATATGTGCTGCTTAATGCAGCAGACATAGAAGTTGTAAAACATCATTTTTCTAATGATTGTTTATGTGCAGGAAGTGACACCTTCCTGCACATAAACTATCAATTGCATTTTGCTGGTTCTCTGTGTCCTATGCAATGCAGCACACATGTAAACAGCAAAAACGAGGAGAAATTAAACATTTCTCCTCATATTTAGGCACCGCTTGACGAATCTCCACAACATTCTCATAAAAATTCACCTTTATGGTACAGCTGCTGTGTTGAAAGTTTCAGGGGGATCTGTCAAGCAAGGGGTCCCAAAACTCATTTTCCCGATCTTAAGTGTATGGGGATTTTGCTTTTTTTAACATGGATGCAGCCCAAACTGTTGAATGGAATTACACCAAATTTGTCACAAAAGCTGGATTTTGGTCTAGAAAGTTTTTGAGATATCTATCGCTAACAAATATACAAAACTGGGGATGCAAGTCCTTGCAGTAGACTTGCGAATCCTACTAAAATTTGATTAGCCGTCAACTCTTCAACCAGGAAATGGTATTCGGCTTGAAGCTGAGTCCCAGAAAAAATTTAAAAAGATAAGAAATACCCACCTATCTCACACCAAATCAGACTCAAACAACAAGAAATAAAAGACTTGGCAGAGGATATGGCTAGATCACTGGCGGTGCCCATGCAGTGCAGGCTGTATGACCTTGGAGACAAGTCTAATAAAATGATTGCATGGCTGGAAAGGAGAGGCAAAGAAAGGAGCTGCGTGGTGGAGATAAGGGAACCCTCTAGAGCCCTACACACGACCAGGGAGGGAATAGCAGATGCCTTTGCTGATTACTATGAGGGAATATAGTCCTCCAAACCAGTCAGAACAAAAGTAGATTGCCAAGAACTCTTGGCAGAGATCTCCATCCCCAGGTTAACAGATGAAGAGATTACAGTTCAAGAAATTGAAGGAGCCATAAGCGACTTGCAGGCTGGAAAGGCGTCAGGACCTAACGGTCTCCCGGCTGAACTGTATAAGGGAACGGTGGAGGTGGTGGCTCCACATCTGTAAAATGTTTTTGAAGAGGCGAGGGAGCGCGGATGCCTACCAACAGACCAGCCAACAGACACGATAGTGGTGATCCTGAAGGCGGGTAAACCCCCGGAAGAGTGCAGCTCGTACAGGTCTATATCCTTGTTAAACATGGAGGCCAAAATTCTGGCCAAGGTATTAGTGAATCGTATATTGAGTGTCATCGTGACAGTCGGGCTTCATGCCGCACCGGAGTACCAGACTTAATCTTAGATATTTGTTTGGGGTGCTGCACTTGGTCCAGGCTCATCCTAGGAATAATGCATTTGACGCCCGAATGGCATTTAACTACATAGAGTGGCATCACCTATTTGCAGTCTTGGAAAGATTTGGGTTTGGTCCTAAGTATAGATCCTGGATTCAATTACTGTACATGAAACCGATGACCAGGGTGCGTGTGAATGGATCGGTGTCCCTCTCTTTTGCCCTGCATAGAAGAACAAGGCAGGGATGCCCGTTATCCCCCATTGTGTTCGTATTAGCATTGGAGCCGTTAGCGGCTTGGATAAGAGAGGACCCGGTAATTACCAGAATAACAGGGAGGGGAACTGGGAAGAGCGTATTTCTGTATACGCCGACGATATTTTGCTGTATGCAACCAGGCCTCACTTCACAGTAAGAAGACTGCTGCAAATCTTTAAGCTATTTGGTGGATACTCAGGGCACCGTACAATTGGGCAAGTCTCTTCTGTTCCAGCTTACAGAGGAACCAACGTTTTCATTGCCTGAGGAGGTTAAACTCCAAATCAAGGATAAGTTCAAGTACTTGGGTACAACAATAAGGAGGTCAGAATCAGAGTTTTTGGGGGACAATTTGGTGCCGCTGCTGGAACGGTTGAAATGGGACGTGACACATGGGAGGGCCTTGCCAATTTCATTAATGGGAAGAGTGGTGCTCTTCAAAATGATAACACTGCCGCGTTTGTTATATGTTCTGCAGAACACCCCTTATAAAATTACAGACAAGAGATAGATAGTGAACTGAGGAAGCTCCTATGGTACGGGAAGGTGCTAGAATCGCCCTGTCCAAACTCCAGACAGGGCGATTTTTCACATGAAAAAAACCCTGTGAGGTCGAAATGCGTAGGTGGAGTAGTGCTGTTGCATAATTAAAATAGCAAAAGAAGGAATCAATGAGTGCAGCATATTTGTTTGTTGGAATTGTCTCAGGGCCTAGGGTTCAGCCCTTCGTCGGCAACCGCAGTGAGTGCGCCTGGATTGAACCGAATTGTGAGAAGAACAAAAAGTATATATATACATATATTGAGAGGAGAAGTGATTGGGGCCTGTTTCTCCCCCAGCTATGCGTGCTTGCACGTTGGCTGGTGGGAGGAACAGGTCCTTGCCTCTCAACATCACCAATGGATGGAAAATAATGTTAAATGCTATTTGAGATATATATATGATATCTTTATAGCATGGAAAGGTACCAAGGAGGAAGCCATACAATTTGTACAAAGTATTAATGACAATTCCCTCAACCTTAATTTCACTGCTCATATTGACAAATATAGGATACAGTTCCTTGATGTGGAAATCTATATCTCTGAGTCCCAGATCAATACGACCCTGCATAGAAAAACTACAGCAGGGAACGCAACCCTACATGCGTTGAGTATGCATCCTAAACACACAATTGCTAGCATACCATATGGGGAGATCTTAAGGCTGAAGAGGATTTGTAGCTCTCCAACTGACTTTGAGTCTTGTCTTAAAGACATGATAACTCGACTCAAAGCTAGAGGCTATTCTGACAGCCTCCTCAATCAAGCTATAGAAAAGGCCAAATCTAGAACTAGAGAAAGCCTATGTCCAAGTGCTCTAAAAGATTCGGCATTGGAGGCACCTTCTGGGATAAGAGATGAGTGTCCGCGTATGATAACCACATTTAGCAGTGAAGACAGAAAACTTAAAGCTATATTGAAAAAGAATTGGCCAATCATTCAAAGTGACCATGCGTTGAATCTCAAACTACCAAGTAATCCCATCATTACATTCTGACGGGCCAGAAGTATGGGCACTACTTTAGACAAAACAGCCCCGGAATTAAAATCCAAAACTTCTTGGCTACAACCTTCTAAAGGCTTTTTCAAGTGTTCGAGCTGTCGTGCTTGTAAGTTTGGTATCAACACTTCCCACTACTCCACCCCTTTTTGTGTTGATCCTAGGCCTATCAATGGCAAATACAACTGTAAAACAGATCACGCCATCTATGTCCAGACATGTACCTGTGGCCTAAATTACATAGGAAGTACCAAGCTTCAGGTACATGTCAGGATATTACAACATTTACGTGCGATACTTCACAATGATCCGGCCTACCCGGTAGCCCGCCACTTTAGAAGAGTCCACAACAATGACTTATCTTGCTTAAAATACTTTGTGGTGGGTGCTATTCCATACTTAAGAAGAGGGGGTGACCGTGAACTCTTACTAAGGCAACTCAAAACAAGAATGATACTTGAATTTGATAGCCGTTGGCCCAATGGATTAAACAATATAGAAGAGATGCATCACTTTTTGTAAGGGTCTTTCCTACTGACAGATTATCCAAAATTACTTTGTAGGTCTGCACCACCACTAGAAATTATAAACTCCCTCTCAGTTAGGTTCCCTATTGGAGGTTGAGTGGGTGAGTTGCAGTGACTTTTCAATTATCAACATTTTTTATGAATGAAGCTTTCTGATTCTAAATTAACTTTAATTGTACCAATATCTCCCTAATTAACATACATATTTATTGGGATGATCTAAAGATTATTATTTTTATGATGTAAATGTTAGCAATATTATATTTAAAGATAAGATGTATTTTCTGATTACCTTTTTATTTCATCTTTTTATACTACTATTCATACAATATTGCATCGATGTTTCAGATCATGTTTGGTGTAGATATTTATTATTATCTTTTCTATATTAATCCATATTTATAGGTTGTGTATTTTAACTTTTTTGATACTTTTTTGATACTTTTCTATTTCATCTCTTTTAGAGATATGTGAAATTCATTTGAAATATAAAGTTTTTATATCTCAGGGACCTGAGATATTCTTAATATGAAAATGATCTTATCTCTTGATGTCTATAGTATTGCACTGTATTCTGCTTTCTTTGCACTTATATTTGCACAATCAAATTGCACTTTTTATCTATTGCTGCTTTGCTGAGTTTTGCTCATGTAGTTTACAATTACTGACAAGCTTTTTGCACATATTGCCTCAACCAGAGGGCTCATTCAGTTGAGAGCCTGTGAGTGAAATACAATAATGTATTTATACAGTCATTATAATCAATTTACCAGCTGTATTAATAGGTACCTAAACCCAGTCTTAGTTTATCTATTTATAATGTGTATTAATATTTACTTTGAAAATTGCGAATCTTGTCACATTGGGATTTATCCTGAAAGTTAAACGTGCATATTTATGTTGCAAAACTACTAGTGGTAGTATTTCTTCACTTTTTTAGTCATGTGATAGGTGATGTCACTAAAAGTGGGTTTACACGTATTCTAGCAAATATAAAAAACATTTTGTTTGTTGTAACTTTGCAGTGTGAACAAGGGCGAATTAGCCTGAAACGCGTAGCTGTTCTCTGTGTGTTTGCATATTATATATATATATATATTCACTGAAAAAAACACAGGTTTCAGGCACGTTATAGTTAGGAATTAGCTTAAAAAAAGGGCACTTTCTGAACCAAGAGCTACCTTTTTGCAAAATTTAGTGTAATTCCTTTCAGCAGTTCGGGCTGTAGCCGCGTCTAAAATCTTCTACGGGAAATACCATGGGGGAAACGTGTTTTGGGACCCCCTTTTTTCTCGGCCACGCTTGACAAATCACCCTCAACCTTACAGGATAGGACCGGACCGGAGCTTACCGTAAGTTTGGGAAAACTTCGTGAAGATTCGTCAACCGGCGCCAAAATTTTTACAAATAGAATGTGTCGGATTTCCTATGGAAAATAGTTCCTAACTATAACTACCTACTGGCGACCGCCAGTAGGTAATAGGTATAGCTGGATACACATATATATATGTATAAATCCAAAAGCTACACAGACTCCGAGCCACCCAGCCTCTGGACCGGAATTTGCTTGGCAGGAGTCAGTGCCAAATATATCTATCCGCTTCCAACCACTCCTCACTCCAGTCAGGAAAAAGAGCTACACCAACAAAATTACTTCATGTAGTTTTACCTGCCAGAAACAGGGAAACATAATGCATTTCTTCTTTAACCTTTGTGAGTAGTCTGACATCATACATAAGGAATAGAACAGAGCCACCCACTACTCCCCCCAGGACTGGGTATCATAAATAGTAGAAGCAAAATGTCCAGGAAGGAATCATTTCAATATAATTTCAATGTTATATGTGTCACAAACGTGTACACTTAGTTATAGTGACCATAGGGATTCAATAACAACACTCCAATTGTATCAAAAATATACATTATTTTAATTTTCAATGAATAGGTAGCTTTTTTTGGAGATAAAAGTCTGGCAACAGAAATGCTACCAAAATAATCCCAGGAGGTACTATGGTAGTGCAAAGAACACCTTTCGCATATAATGTGGACAAACAATGGAACCACATACAAGTGAATTAACACAATGAAATTCACAAATTATATTCAAGTGAATTTACAGTTTTTAGCAAAAAAGGCGTTGTGCGTCGACGTTTCGGTCCTCGTTGATCATACCGATCTTTAGGACCATCTTCAGGACAGAATAGTTGCACAGGAATATCTAATACAAACATAATAGCAAAAGCATAAATCATACCCTAAGGTACAAGGAGAATTATACAGTCAGCCCAACACAAAAAGACAACAAGGTGAAAGCAGCATGACCAGCTTCATGCAAAAGGTCAACTTAAACGAAAATCCAAAATCCAAAATCAAAAGCCCAAAAGACCATCACCGAGTGGATATACCATTAGTAAAATTACCAAAAGCGTGCTTAAACAGAATACTATTTATCTGAAACCTTATTCCAAGATTGTGCCACAGTATAGAATCCACAGTGAAATTACTCACATGTCCCTTTACTAGGACCAACTGATAATCTAGTAAAAAAATAAAACAGTAAGACAGTAATTAGCCAGAGGCGCTAAGTTGTAATCTAGGCGCCACGTCCTCGTTAGAGTATTACTCATGTTCAGAACACGCCAGACTGGTCGCTATAAATGACAACAAAGAGGAACCACCGTTAGCGCGCTGTGCCTTACGACATAACACCACAGTTAACAAGACACCCAAATGTGAGGTTTGTCTGTAACTTACGTATCCAAAAGCCACCATACAACCTGCGGGTTTCGAAAATTACATACCAACATTAATGCCATATTGGGATGCAAAATACCGTGTGGAAAACCACATAATACAGTGCATACTTACTTGAGTGGCAAAAACAACCGGCAGTACTTAGTCCGTGCTACTCCCGACGCAAAGTCTGGGAATCACTGACCCGATACACACGTCGTGGTTAAGACGCCGTTTACTAATGACGTCACAAAGTCGGCTAATGTGTGCGCCATCTTAGGGTGGACCACAGGTTACTACAAGCCTATATAAATGTGAGGCTGATTACAAGAACCTGACTAGTTGTACATGAATATGTGTGACCAATGATAAATAAACAGATAACCAAAGATAATGTATGACCAATCCAAAATATTAGCCATCAAATCAAGCCAGCCGCTTAATGTATATAACACAATAGTAAGACTACATGACTGTACATATGAGGATGTATGGGACACACAGCCATGTGTCCAGCAGGGCTACTAAACCAACCAAAATTATCTATGCAATTTAAAAAGGTAAAGAGCCCTTACACGTACAAGGCAGCTCGACGATACAGAGACCACATTGCTTAAAATCTCACTGCCACCATACTAAGAGGTAATCAAGAAGCAAGATGAAGTACCATAGATTATCTCAGAGTGGCCAATGTATGCCATTCAATAAGGGCATTCAAACCATTTTCAACAGTGTTGCACAACCAAATCCATTTATTCTCTTTTTGCGTGAGCAACTTGTCCACATTCTGTCTTCTCCTTGTACCTTTTACAACTTCAATGACAAACCACTTCATGTCAGATGGCCCATGTGACATGCTGTTGTAATGTTCAACAAGCGGAGCCGTATTCACATTGCATCGAATACGTGATTGGTGTTGTGTGATGCATTTTTTTATCTCTTGTGTTGTCTTGCCAATGTAGTTAAGGGCGCAAGGACACTGTATACAGTAGACTACGTTTTTAGTCTTGCAGTTAGAGTGATGTTTCAACGTTTATTGCCTCCCGTTTAGGCAGCAAGTCTTAGTGACCTGAGTAGTTGCACATGCAGTACACTCACCACAGGGAAATTGTCCCACGACGGGTGCTAAGCCCCAGAGGTTGGTTAAGGTACTGGTCCTAGGCTCAACGTAGGCTTTTACAAGATGATCAAGCAAGTTTCTGCCCCTCTTGAATGCAAAGCGCGGGATAGCTAATTGCGGCTCTACCTTTCTAATCAGATGCCAATTGTGTCTGATGATTTTAGTGATTTGTGTTGACTCCGTGCCATACGTCATGACACATGTGATGGGTTGTGTACTGTCATTGTTCATGTTGCAAGTTTAGTTTTTTGTAGTAAAGCTTGCCGGTCATAGAACCATGCACGCTTCATGGCATGTTTGACCAATCTGTATGGGTACGATCGCATAACAAGTTTTTCTTGAAGTATCTTGGCCTCTCTAAAATAATCATCCTTTTTGGTACAGTTCCTCCGGATGCGGAGAAACTGACCAAAAAGGAGATTATCGCGAAGATTTCGGGGATGGTGGCTACTGTATTTTAAAAGCGTGTTCCTTGCCGTAGGTTTTGTATAAAGATTCATGGCAAGAACCCCTTCATCATGTGTGATCTTCAAATCCAAGAAATTGGATGATTATTTTAGAGAACAGCGGAATTGCTGAACGGTCTTCAGAGGTTATGACCCCTTTTTCCACCACTCTGCAAACGCACCTCCAGGCACGCTGCTGGTTGAGGATTAGGTCCTCAAACACACGAGGGCACACAGGGCACCCACAATAGAGGCTGGGGTAGGGAGGGGGATGGGGTTTCTGTGGCACCAACCAACCCCCTCCAGTAATATATAAAAAATAGAAAATGCCAGACAGGCAATTCATGTAGGGCCCTCCTCCTTTCACCACCCCTCTACAAATGCACCTCCTCGTGCACTACTGGTTGGGGAATGAAGTCCCTTTGGCTGCAGAGGATATTTGAGGGTCAACAACCCCTCGAGTTACCTCCAGTAACTGCCACACAGGGAGATGGCTGAGAGGTGTTTAGAGGTCCTGCCCCCTTTCTCCACCACTCTGCAAACATGGCTCCTGGCACACTAATGGTTGGGGGATGAAGTCTACTTGGATGCTGGGGGTCCTTGGGGACCAGGAACCCCTTCTGTTACCTCCAGTAAGGCCCACATAGCGGGATTGCTGACAGGTTCTTTGTAGGCCACACCCACTTTCTCCACCACTCTGCAAATGTGCCTTCAGGTGCACTACTTGTTGGGGGATGAAGTTCACTTGGCTGCTGATGGTCCTTTGGGGCCATCAACCCCTCCTGTTACCTCCAAAAAGTCCAATACAGTGGGATTTCTGAGAGGTTGTCGAAGGCCTCACCTCTTTGTCCACCACTTTCTCCACCACTCTGCAAATATGACTACTAGTTGAAAAGCCATCAAAATGTCTTTAAAAAACAAAGGTTACAGGGACGTTATAGTTATCAAATAGAATTTGAAAAAGATAAGAAATTCACTCAAAAAAACCAAAGGTTACAGGGACATTACAGTTAGGAAATAGAATAAAAAATATCTTAGAAATTTACTGAAAAAAAACAAAGGATACAGGTATGTTATATTTAGGCTCAGATTTCACTCATACAAAACCAGTGAAATTCGGCAGTTATAGTTAAATGAGCTAATTATAACTTATGTCCCTGAAATGCACTGCTTATGACTAAATATTTTAGTTTCAATGACATTACATGGTTGTGGATTTCTTCAAGATGTAACCCCTTTATAACAGTGGTGGTAATGCATTTAAATTTAAGAAAATCACAACTTTCAATGGCTGACCTTCGCTGATTACCACATACACATGTACACAGCAGTTTCAGAAATAGCTCCCTTGTCTACAGACATTGCTGCCACCAACACTTCCTCCACTTCAGCCACCTCTGAGAGCACTCATGGTAAGCCAAAAGAGGAGAGTTCTACTGCAAAATAATTCAAAAGGCTGGCAGACATGGTCTTCTTCAAGTATGGCCAGCTTTATATCTCATCAGAGGAACAGAGAAACAGAGTTACTAACAACGAATAACACTCTGTGTAAATCAAACTTTGCAATGTCCACAGGCTACATTGTGCCCCTGAGTCACATTATACATCTATATGGTGTTGTATCATTTGTGGTTAACTACATAGGACAATCATGCTAGTGATTGTTGAGTACTGTGCATTGTGGATGTGACATCCCCATTTTTGGGGGAACATATGAAAAGTCCTGAATTCCATGTTGGGTGTATGTAGTCAACTATGCATTCATTTATTTAATGGGACCTGTGATATTGTTACAACTATGATGATTCCAAATATGAAAACATATGCATATGCTTAAGCAGCATTAGGACTTTGGCAAGAACAGATGAGGATTATGTCAGCAATGTGTCTAGCCACACTTACAACTCATTTTATTCATTTGGGTTCTTTATTCGATGATTAAAAATCACCATAAAAGTACAAACAATCATAATACATTAAGTTCATCCCTTTTAAAACAAACAATCAAATTAACATGTAACCCAATGTAAATACAACAACAAAATCCCAGTGAAGTAAATAAACATTAAAATAAATAAACATTGTGATCAATTAAAACCAATCACAGAATTCTCATGTTCCCCCCCTCTTCTAATTGCTCTTAATCGAACAGCTACTTTAAGAAAATTGATAATACAGCACAATGTTAGTGGGTCCGATGCCTGTTGTAAAAAAATCAAGGCCTCTTTTGCACATTTAGTATTTGATTTTTTTAAAATATCTACCAAAAATCTACGTCTGGGTTCAGAATAAAATGGACATATTAATACAAAATGAAGGGAATCCTGCGGAGACCTATTGTCGCAGCCGCAGGTTCCCCTCTGCTCAATAGTGGGTGAGTACCCTAGTGGTGATCCCAATAAATAAGGTAAAAAATTGAGCCTAAAACGGGTCATTAAGAACCTTTCCTGTGGGTTGTGTAGCAAGTATAAATAGGGTTCCATTCCTTCTGTGGTCTTTACAAGGTTATATGCACCCACCGTAGTTTTACCCATTTCTTGTTCTGTTCTTTGTGCGGCTTTGTGTGCAAAAAACGCTTTTTTAACAGTTGTCTTATGCTGAGGGATGATCGCGGTCGGTTTAATGAAAAGATTCCCTAGACCCAGAGCTACCAGTACAGATTTTACATAGCTCAGCCACGGGATTTGCGACCATTTTTCTCTGCCCAAGCAATCCTTCAATATTTCCCTGCTTAGGCTCGCCTCTTGGTTTGTCCAGAGCTTTAGCCAGGCTAGAATTGCCTTAACCTTTATCGAATCTTCAAGGTGGGAGATCCCTAACTCCCTGTGTTCTATTGAGGCTGTTACACTATGTGGGGCTTTCAGGACAGATCGTAGATGTTTATTCTCCTCCCTCTGCAATTGACAGACGTTAGCAAAGCCCCACACCTCTGCCCCATAAGTGACTTTAGAGCAACATACTGAGTTATACAGGATCATCACCTGTTCGGGGCACCATCTCCCCAACCTTTGGCCATAACCAGCTATTGCCCCATTGGCGGCAATCAATTTGCGACAACAATCCTCTATCAGAGCGTTAAATTTTAATAACCCATCAAACAGAACGCCTAGATATGAGAATGACTTGACCTTCTCAATCTTATGACTCCCTATTGTGAAGATACATTTGTTAGAGGGTTTTTTACTAACAGTTAAAACATAGGATTTACTCAAATTAACAGAAAGGTCTAATGAACCCATAAAGGAAACAAAACCATCAATTAAAATCTGTAGACTCTTTGGTGTGCGCCCGAGTAGGACCGCGTCATCTGCGTAAAGTAACACAGGGACATGGCGCGACCCTACTCATCGACAGTCGGCTCCCAACTGTAAAAGGTGCTGTTCAAGATTATTAATATAAAGAGAAAATAAAAAAGGCGCCAGGATACAACCCTGATGGACCCCAATATTGCAATGAAAGGAATCTGTGCATTCACCCTGCATATTATACCTAACCTGTTCTGATGTATTGCTGTGCAATTCCCTTAATATGTTAATGAGGCCAACCTCTATCCCCATAGTGGTCATCATGATCCAGAGCTTACCTCTGTTAACATGATCAAAGGCGGCTGCCAGATCCATAAACCCCAAATAAATGGATTCATCACTAGCCATAGTGTATTTGGCTGCTAACATATAAAGGTTCAAGCATTGGTCGCTCGTAGAACGACCCTTCCTAAAACCGTACTGTGTGTCTGAGATGATATTATTTATTTCTGTCCACTCAGACAACCGGTTTAGTATCCCCAAATTTTAGCAGAAAGATCAATTAGGGAAATGGGGCGATAGCATTGTGGGTCGTCCCTGTTACCCTTTTTAAAAATGGGGACGATGGTGGCAGTGGACCATGAGGGCGGTAAGCCACAACGGATTGCAGTGTTAATGACTCTCGTCATTGTAGGGGCCCATAATTCCACAGAACTGAGGAACAGGTCAGGCGGGATTCCATCTGGGCCTGGTGCTTTATTTTTTGATAGCCCCTCGATCCCGACCTTGATTTCCTTTAAGGAGAAAACTACAAGCTGACCTAGATCTATGTTCCCTGTTTCGTACTGAGATCCCTCAGGGCTTTAGAGCAGTCTTGGTCGAACCATCGCGGCTGGCTTTCAGTCTCTTTTGCTGGGGCTCTAGACTTTAACAACCGATCTACCAGGTGTGCTATTTGTTCAAATGCTATGAGTAGTTGCCTCCCTTCAATTCTCGCATCTAAACACACCTCAATGGGTATTTTCCCCTTCTCAATGAGTGATTCATAAAACCTTTCCCCATTGATCCTAGACCACCTTAGGCGTCTACCCTGGTCAATACCCTCTCAGAAACCGCGACAAACTTTTCCCTAATTGGGGCGGACTGGTATAGTATATCCAACATCAGGGGGTTGTGGTCACTAAACGGGTCCCATTCTATGCCTACCCTAGTAGAGACTCTATTTATAATAGTCCTTGAGATAATGATATAGTCGATGTACGAAGAGCATCCTCTCCCCTTGAAGGTAGGTGGCAGGGTCCCGTCCCTTGACATATGCACCATATCTAAGGTGTGGACCAGATCCTGGTTCGATAGAAATTTTGTGAAAGCCTCACCTTCTCAAAGTGAGCCCCGTTGTCCTTTGGGCATTGTAGAGTCTATTGGGAAAAGAACTGGGCAAAGATGACAATTGAAGTCCCCCACGATTAGGCTATTTGGGGTGTCAGTTTTAGTTTTACGGGTGGGGACTTGGTAAAGTCTATACTCCAATTCCCGTATCAGAGCATTACATCCTCCACCCACCACATTGTTATACACATTCAGTATTGTCAGATTAAATCCTTTACCCTTAAGCCGCACCTCTTGAATATCATGAGAGTGGCAATTAGTAGTTGACCATGTACTAGGGAGGTTCAGGTCCACATGTTATGTTATGTTATGTTAAGTCTGCTTATATAGCGCATGGCTACCCCAGCAATGGGGCGTCCCAGCGCTGCGGACATACCTAGAAGCAGTGCAACACAACAGAGAAAGTGGAGTTAGATGGAAGAGAACAACCAAGTTTTAATCTGTTTACGGAACAGCAGGTGGTTAGAAGTGGCCCGAGCCCCAAGGGGGATCGAATTCCACAGCTTCGGCGCCAGATGCCTAAAAGAGCGACCACCAGCTCGGCACCTACGGATCTTAGTCGTGCGTGCCAGTGACAGATCGGCTGAACGAAGGGCACGCGAGGGGACATAGAAGGAACAGAGTCCCAGCAAGGTTTGAGGGGCGGTATTATACAGGATTTTATGAATTAGACAAAGACTTTTGAACTGGATACGTTGTTTAACGGGAAGCCAATGTAACCGATGGAGGATAGGGGAGGTGTGGCATTTTTTTGGCAGAGCGAATAGAATGCGCGCCGCGGCATTCTGAGCTCTCTGAAGTCTGTTTATCACCGTCAAGTTAGAGCCTAGCATCAGGACATTGCAGTAGTCTAGATGGGATAAGACTAAGGCCTGAATTATAGTCTGACGGATGCAAGGCTCAAAGAATCCGAGGATGGGTTTAAGAGAGCGCAGGCGACCATAGCAGGTGCCTGCCACTCTCTTGGCATGAATTTCCATGGAGAGTGAGTTGTCCAGCATCACACCCAGGTTTTTAACAGCCTCTTTGGGGACGGGAGAGGGTCCCAGAGTGGGAGGCCACCAATGTGCATCCCATTTCTCGGTATCCCTACCAACAATGAGTATCTCCGTCTTGGAAGAATTTAGCTGGAGATAGTTCTGTGACAGCCAATTCGATATAGCCAGGATATCTTCCTGGAACTTGATTTGGTCATATATACCGCTAACCCACCCATTGCCCTGCCTGATCTAGAATTCCTTGCTGGAACAAAAAACATTTACACCACTGTAAATGTAAAGAGTGGTTGTCGACTGCCCAGGTTTCCTGTAGACAGATTATGGGGAATTGGTGTATATACTGGCACCATTCTTTGTTACTAATTTTTGCGGCCAAACCAGCAATGTTCCAAGACACCATTCTGACTGCCTCGTTGGCCACCTTGCCCCTTGTGTCTCCCCTGCCCAAAGCTTGTGTGTTGGCTAGTTCTACGTCAGCAATCAGACTGCTATTCAAGTAAGAGTCATTTCTAGTCAGAGTGTTGACTACAGCTGGGGGGGAGTATTATCTTGTAAGAGTAATGGAATACTAATATTTAGGGTTACCTCACTGTCCCCGATAACGGAGGAGATACTATGAATTGGGGAGATCGTAATCTTTGGGGAGCCTATGGATGTTCTCTTGTTTTTAATACTTTCAATCGAACAACGTCTCTCCGCCCGTCGCTCAGACAGAGCTATTTCCTTGTCTGTCCCAGAGTTAACCCTAAATAAGAAATCATCCAGCGTACGCTGGTTTACTCCTCCTATCAATGAGTGCCTGTCTTTCTTGGGGGATGATGTCATGGTTAGATAGTGAACCCACTTCTATTGAAACAACAACTAAAATAAATCAGACACTATGAACCAACAAACAGCGCAAACTGCGAATGAGCAAACAGTATTGTTAAGTAAATATGAATACAACAGCTTGCTACATGTAATACCCAATCTAGTAGTTCAAGAATTAGTCAATGAAAGAGGGAGGGCCCAGCCCAGACTCTTACGGTCTCTGAGGGCCTCAGAGGGCCCGCCCTTTGCCCGGGCTTAGCCCCGCGCGCGTCCCGCGACGCGGGAGTACTCGCGGTCTTTTGTGCCCCCTGGTCACGTGATAGGGTGGGGGCGTGGTCCGCAGGGCTTGTGGGTGTTGTAGTTCAATTTCCCCCGCTCGGCGGCCGCACGCGATGTCAACTGCGGCGGCGGCGGGCGGAAACCAAACAGCAAGCAAGGGTCCTGGTGCTGAGCGCGGAATGCGCTGGTGAGTCTCCTTTCTCTCCGCAAAACAACATTTTTCGTAGCCCGTTCTGCCGCTGTACTCGCGGTCTTTTGTGCCCCCCTGGTCACGTGATAGGGTGGGGGCGTGGTCCGCAGGGCTTGTGGGTGTTGTAGTTCGATTTCCCCCGCTCGGCGGCCGATCGCGATGGGGGAAACCAAACAGCAAGCAAGGGTCCTGGTGCTGAGCGCGGAATGCGCTGGTGAGTCTCCTTTCTCTCCGCAAAACAACGTTTTTCGTAGCCCTCAAAAAGTTGCCTGGAGGTAGCAAGCTATCAAAGGCCCCTTCAAGGTGGCACAAAGCATTGAGTTTGTTTCTTGCATGTCAACAAGCTGACTTTGTGATTGGGGCATATTGGTAAGGTGCTGGACAAGGAACATCTGTATGTTCAGCATGCAAAGAACAAGGCCTGATAATAAGCTGTGATAAGCTGTGGCTACTTATAAGCTCGCCCCAGGCTGGGCAGAGTGTGTGCGGCACTACAACTGATGCCAAGAGCTGTGTCCCTGTAAACCGCTACACCAATGCCCCTGCTTGGTCTCACATGGATAAACCTTTGCATGGTAAGTTAGGTAACCCCTATAACTGGCACTCCTGTCCAGTGCAGATGGTGTTCAAAGTCTGTAATTTCACAAACACAGGTTAACTACTACCAGTGATCTATTAACAATATGCAACAATTGCATAGTACAGGCCAATTAAAGATTTCACACACACACACACACACACAGTCCAGACCATTGCTTAGTTTAGATGACATGTTGGTTAGATGAATCAGTAGCAACCATACATTCAACCAAGCCAGGGTGGACTTAATATGTTATGTTGATGGCATCACAGTGAAAGCCTCACATACTACAAAAGGTGTGCTGTTCAGCCAGTACATGGTGCACATACTCAATAAGCTGTAGTATTGTGTAGCAGCAAGGAATAGACATGTCCACACCACGCCAGTGACCATACTCTCACTGACACACATGGCGGGTCAGTCATAATGGGATGAGTGAAAGTCTGTGGGCCATACCCTGATACCAGCCTCTATGGACTGTAGGCCTAAATTCAATGTGTCTGCCTTTATTGATGGATATCAGATTTTGCCTAAAGTTGTACAGCCTTCTAAAGCCAACAAGGTTTTCTCAGGTTTAATTGTAGCCGACATCACAGTAAATGTCGGTCGCCTCTCAGGTACTTCAATTGAGTGGGGTTATTTTGTGATTTTGCGACATTAACAGGGATGATGGTATTCAGCAGATTATAACTGAAGTGTGTTTTGGGTTGTTTGAATATCTCAGCACGTGTAATACACACATGTTGTGTGCTCACTGTTGGTGTCAGCTTGTGGCAGATGTATTACACGTGTGTGACATCAAAACTGATATACGATAACTTTCAGTAACAAAATGTATGCTTCCTCTCTTGCATCAATCCAGGTCAACAGCCATACGAAGCGTGACATCTCGAAGGCCATTGCAAGGAAGATGCGGACCCTGGGGATCTCCAGGTACGGTAGCATTCATTGCTGCAAAAGGTGGGACGACTTGCGACACTGGACCTGGAAGAATATTGAGGTCCAGCTGGGCTGACATCCCAAAGTATGCGGGGCGCACATCGCACACTGATCCCCCCTCCAATGGACCACTACTTGCGGTGGCCGCCTTTGTCTTGATGGGCAGTTGAGGGTCCAACAGCAGCGATAAAGGGGTAAGTCATGACCAGATTTGTACATGTGGCCTAACATTTCATCCAGATCACACATATGATTCTCACCATCTAAACTGAGGCAGACCCAATATCTAATGCACCAGAGGAGTACACAAATGAGCACGTCTAGTGGTAGGTGAATAATTATGCCCGTTGCCTATTGTCTTATCAACCTGCTACACAACAGTAACCAGTGAACATGACATGGGCTGTCACATGGCTGACTCAAGTGATTATTGAAATGAAATGAAATGAAAAGATATTTATAAAGCGCATGGCTACCCGGAAGTGTCCCAGCTCATGTTGTTAAATAACCCGGGTGCCCAGTGCTCCCAACAGGCCAATTGCCTACATTTGGAGTGAGTGATGCTCACTCACTACTGTGTGTCATGGGATGATGGGCCTATCACATGTGACATAGTATGGCGGGCACCTTTGATGCAGTTACTGAACAAGGATCCCCATTGGTAAATTGGGTATGCGTGATGACGTTAGTGTTCCTACATCACTTGTTCAATCAGTTATAAGCCTACATGTTGGCCTGTGAACCTTTTTCTGTAGTTATGTCATCAGCAATCCTATGTTCTATATGATGTAACTGGATTCTTAGCTCGATGTCCAAGTCAATCATGTATGTATAGGCCACTGATATTATTTTGTAAATTAATTGCGCTAATTAAACTGTCAATGTTTTACCACAGCCAGGACTGTGTACACAGTGGTGAGTGTGTGACACATACCCTGATCCAGTGCTCATAACTCTATTGGAATATTTAAATGGTGAAACTTTGAACGACATGATAGGTGCTGTACTATGATTTCACCCTAGAAATAAACATACACTACATATTGATGTCACAGATAGTCACTTTAACACATGACCCTTGAATGGCAAATTGTCTTTGGCAAATGGTAAGTATGAATGGAGTGGTTAGACAGTCCAACGATGGAATGGGGATATCCTTAGGGCAATATGACAACTTATGCTGTGGTATTTGTTCAGTGATCACCCAAACGGGCTAAAGTATAGAAAGTGGGGACCAATATCAATAGATAAATCTAGATGATGTGGTGTAAACATCACTCATGGTCTTGTAGCTGTGTAGGGTAATGACATCATTGTGAACAACTGTTTACAGGTTATGTACCATGCATTCCTGTGTTCAGGCTAATGTTGGAGTAAATGTTTAGTGACTTGAGGCTGGTTTAGTCTGTGCACCTTTGAAATGTTTAGTCTTCACATCTCATGGCCAGGTGTGTTACCAAGGAGGCAATAAATTGATGTCCATTTACATTACAGCATCATCTCAGGCAAGTGAAGGAGAGAGGGCCAACATTGGCGGAGAAGCAGCTGGCTACAGTGGTTCCGGGTATGGTACTTCTGACACAGAGGGGCCCAGTGGCTGAGAGGGTGCATTGAGTGCCACGGAAGAGGCAAGCTCAAGTTAATCATCACCATCAGTCAACCTCCGATGGGCACTTCTTGCCTGCCACCACATGTTCCAATTCCACCCTCTCAGTTGCTCCCCACCCAGTTAGCCAAGCACTGTCCCCTAAGAGAGGACCCGTCTTTTTTGCTTCAGGCACCTCAGCCCCTCCCCATGTCCCACCCCTGCATTAGGTGAAGAAGCTATTGCCTTTCGAAGGAACGTCTCCGTGGGTAAGACTGCACTGCTAAATGCCATCCAGGCACAAGGCAGCCATCTACAGCAGATGGTGGCCTACCTGGAAGGCATTCCTGGTGCTATGTCTGCCCTACAGAGTTCTTTTTAGACTCTGGCCTCCTCACAGACCGCAGCCTCCTGTCCCCCCAAACTTGTGTCCATCCCTATGCCCCTTACCCATCCCAATACTCTATTCCCAAACCTGTTTAAACCTGTCCAAAGCACACTCACACCTTTGCACACACCCACCCATACTGACCCAAGCAGCACATCCACACACACGCAAAAACATATCAAAAAAGGAAAACCTGCATACAAACAGACACTACACCCACACATTCAGAAGCACCCCCAGAGGTACCCCACCACAGTCAAAAACACCACTGACAACACAATAGCCACATACTCCCACAACTCACCCATCACATACCCACATAGGACAGGGGAGACCAAACTTGCCTACACACACCACCCACCTACCATTGCACACCCACCCACCGTAGACACACTAATACCCATATGCACACCCACCAGCCCATCCATAGACACACCCACATTAAGCACAGCATCACCATTCATGACACTCATACCTAGCACTTCCACTGCAGCAATATCCATGGACACACCACGGACACTCTGCACTCCTTCTAAACTCATACGCAAACATTCAAACCCCCAACATACACCAAATAAACTAGACACACCAATACTAGCAGCACATACACCAGACACACATGCACCTGAACAGACCCAAGCAAAAGACTCAGTCACTTCTTTTCCTTCCAAGTGCCCATTACTTCCCACACCCCCTCCCATGTTCCCAACAGAAGACTCTTTCTTTTGCCTTTCCCTCACTACTACCAAACCTCATAACACCATTTCAAAGAAGCTTTCTCTTCCTACCACAGCCAAGACCACCACTTCCACCTCCAAATCCATCCCTATGCCTGAAACCGTCCACCCCTTCCACTTCAAACATCTCTCCACCCCTTCCTCATACAAAGTCCCACATTCACAATCCCAGGACACCCTTCCAAACCCAAAAGTCCCCCTCCCAAATAAGATGATCGAAGTGCCTAATATTCTGAATTGTTGCCCCTTTGTGAGAAAGTTCCCTGGCAGTGTCTGGAATGGAAGGTTTAGTGGCACAACACTATGCTGGACCACCGAATTTGGTTAACTGCCTATTGTTCTGTTGGAGCAAATTAAACTTTTGTTTAGTTTAGAACACATTAGTCCTGCCATTACTTTTCCGTCTATTTGATGTTATGGTATACTTTGTGATGTGTGAATACAGTTGTGATTGTTTTACCCTGATTGCTAATCAATGTGAAGGGGTTTGTATAATCAAACATTGGAACCAGTGTTGGTGTTACACAGAAGAAGGGTAACGGTTCTGAGGATGATTTGAAGGATGAATTCCAAACAGGACTAACATTGAATTCGGTGGGATATTATATGATAAGTATTTCTGCTTTCACCTGCAAAAAGAGGAAAAGGAGGAAATGTGAGTGTTGGAGATGGCCATTTTTGCAGGGTTATCCCCAAACCTTTTACTTCTTGCTCCTATTTATTCCTGACCAGCTGTTGTTGGTTTTAGGACTTTGGGCACTCTACCACTGCTATTCAGTGCTAAAGTTCATATGCTCTCTGTGCAAATTGTGTTATGGATTGGTGTTTCCATGATTGGCATATTTGATTTACTTGTCAGTCCCTAGTAACGTGCACTGAGTGTACCAGGGCCTGTAAATTAACTGCTCCTAGGGGGCCTGCAGCACTGACTTTGCCATCCACATGGGTAGCTCAGAAAAGGTCATTCAGATCTGCCACTGAAGAGTCTGCGCACAGTTTGTAACTGCCATGTCGACTTGGCAAGTGCACCCACTTGCCAGGCCCTAACCTTCCCTTTTCTTACATGTGAGTCACCCCTAAGGTAGGCCCAAAGTACCACTGTGGGAAGGGTGCAGTGTATGGGAAAGGTAGGACATGCTCTGATGTGTGTGGCCTGTCCTGATAGTGAAATACTGCCAATTTTGTTTTTCACTATTGAAAGGCTATCTGGCCCATATGAAAGAATGGGAGTTAATTTATAACATCTTATAAATATAACTTCCCAATGGGACCAGATAGTAAAATAAAGTTTAGTATGCCTGAACTCAGAATCTAAAGATGCATCTTTTAGTAAAGGTGATTTTTACATTCTGTGTTTGAAAATACCACTTTTAAAAAGTAGGCATTTTCTTGCTTAGCCATCCAGTGTGCCTCTGCTAGGATGTGTATTGACTGTCTTGCTTTGGAGTGACAGGGGCTGGCGATGAGCAGTGGCTCCAGAGAGCCTGATGGGTCAGGGCTGGGCTGAATAGACCTGGGTTGCATTTAGAGTAGTGCGAGGAGATTTCCTTGCACCTGAATGGGCCATGTCTGCCTTGCACAATGCCGTCTCCACTCTCTGCCAAGAAGCTGCACCAGTGAGGACAGAACTGGTTTGGGCTGGGTAAAGACAATCTCTGTCTTCAGAGAACAAAGGATTTGGTGGTATAAATATTGGGGTCCAGACCGCAGACCTTTAGAACTCTTTCGGACCAAGAAGACTGACAAGATGAAGAGCTTGAGAAGCTGTGAAGAGGAACTATCACTTTGCTGTGTGCTTTGCTGTGTTGGCCTGCAGTGGCTGCTTCTGTCTTGGGCAGTGAAAGGATTGGACTGAACTTTCTGCAATCTCTTTTTATGAGTTTCTCCAAGTGCTTGATGTAGAACTTGCCCCCTGATCAAGAAGTCTCAGAAACAGCAAAGACTTTAAGTTCTTCTGCCCTGGGGACTGTGTGTTTTGTGCTGCAAGAGAAGAAAAAGCAACCCGAAGCCATCTGCGATGCTACTGTCGACTCCGTGTCCTGAAGGTATTGCGGAGGGCACTGCCGCAAGGCAGCACTGCAACCCTGGTCTCACCGACGACACCCGACCTGTGGGCACTGCACTCTGTACCGCCTCGCTTCACACCATCACCCAGGTATCCCAGATGACGCCACTTTGGGCCATCATCAACGCGGTATTTGCACCATTGTTCGAGGGCACTGCTCGTAAGTTACACAACTCACCGTCCTTATCCTGCATCGCAGCCTTGGCCTACCGACGCCGGTGCCATCAACTCCAGCTCGTCAACCGATGACAGCGCTTCAGCAACAACAACGCTGCTGCTTGCAGCGTATCCTGCCAGCACCGCAATGAGCATCACTGCACTTCGCACCGCAGCACCTATTGCCTGCCATTGTCAGCGCTCCTGACTTCAACCACGAGGAATTCGATATGCAACGTATTTGACTTCAAGGGCCCAACGACTCCTGCAGCAACTTCCAGAACCAACGCCTGCGGACGCTGTGCTTTCGGAGCTCAATGAGAGGTCACCAACACCTTGCATTTCTAAAGGTACTGTTTTGCAGGTCTTCCCGACACCGCAGCTGGCCTGCGATGCTGCGGTCAGCCAGAAATGCTTGGATTAGTTGTTCACGATGCCGTGATAGCCCCAGATGGAGCTAACAACTTCAAGGAACTTTATTTCAAGTTTATTTTGATAACTGAAGATTTCTAAGTACTGTATTGTAGATTTGTATTGTTTTTGGTCTTGTCTTAAGTATATACAAATATTGGATTTTTTCTAAACTGGTGTGGTGTCCTTTTGTAGTGCTTTCACTATGTTACTATTGGCTATGTGCAAGTGCTTTACACACTACCTCTAAGATAAGCCTGACTGCTCGTGCCCAGCTAACAAGGGGGTGAGCAGGGGTTATTTTAGGAATGTAACTCCCTTATCCTGACTAGAAGGAAGGGTCCCTATTTGGACAAAGGTGCAAACCCTTGCCATCTAGAGGCCCCCATTTTTAACAGTGAGTGTTCTGTATGGACAGAAACAGCGCATAGGAAAAAAGCAAGGTTTCTTTAAAATGCCCTCACCACTAATAGTGGCATGCTTCATCATAGGGTTGCTACAACAGCCCTGCGCAGACCAATGCCCGGGATGGAGCAAAGTGATTGGGGAAGACAGTACAAACATCTTAGGATCACTCAGCAGAACCGAAAGACAGTGAAGGAAGGAATATAACTTTCTCAGGGATGCCCTAAACTATCTTTACTCATAGGATTAAAAGGTTTCAAACAGGGATGATCCAGAGGGTAATTAGTGCCTCTCCATACCTCCTTACTGCTCACATTGTCGACATGTTTTGCCCATTAACTATTGCACTATGATGGAGCATGCCACTATTACTGGGTGAGGGCATTTCAAAGAAACCTTACGTTTTTCCTATGTGTTGTCGCTGTCTGTACAGAACACTCACATTTCCTCAGATTCTTCTTTTTTGGGTAAAAGTGGTCATATTTAGAGATATTAGAAAATGTGTTTTACATCTCTCCCCTTCTATGTGTGTTACAAGTATTTCTGCTTGTCTCGGGCAATGTGCACATAATTTAGCTTGCAGTTCTCAGAATTGCTGTGGATCAGATATCTTTTTGATGTGGGCAAGCAAGTTATTTGTTGGTCTATACATGGAGGATGGTGAATAGTCATACCTTTTTACACTTTTTTATGGGCATGTGTCCTTTTTAGTGTGATTAGCTTAACCTACTTTATATATGTGTGACAAATGCAGTTACTGCTGTCTTTGCTTTCCTGACTTGCACTAACACATTTCCCACATTTGCATGGCACGTGGTGAAGATACTTTTTGTCCTTTATTTACGTCAGTCCTGTGAAAATAGAGGTTTGAAACATGTGAAAAGTGGCCTGGGACCAAAGGTCCCAACCTTTCAGAGGTCCCCCTGCTACAGACATGCCTATTCAGCAGAGAGTGTTAACATTGTGACCTTTGTATGCTTCTCACACTGATTATTTGACATCACATATAAAGTTTTGTGTAGGTGATGTGTGAGAGTGTAATACATTTATTCAAATCAATTCAATTAGTCTTTATTAGATCATAAATAATCATAAAAGACACATAAAAACAGTAAAATAAAAGATTGAGAAATTATTATTTTAAATTAGAGTGCCACATGATAAAATTCAATAAAATTCCATTAAGACTTATCAAACTGGTAATACATGTCATAAAACCTTTTGTCTTAAGACTAGCTAAGAATCCTAGAAGGAAAGGAATAACCATATTTACACAGGTTTAGGTTACAGAGATCACAATCTTATAAGCAAATTAGATTCAAAGAGACTAAAAACACCATAGCTCCTTGAAATCAATTACATAGTTACAAAGTTAAATAATGCCCTGCATCTTATTCCTTCTGAAGGCCCACGTCCAGCTCCAAAATTTAGCCATAGCAATAACTATGACTTCGCTGGTGTCAGTTTTTAGAATACACAAAGCCGTTTGGCAAGATCTTGTTCCTATTTAAGCACAAACTGGCTTGAGCCATTTGTGGCGAGGGGCCTTATATGCAGGACAAACAAAAAGAATATGCAGCAAGGTCTCTTCCTCACATGAATAAGAGTGACAATCTGTGTCTTGCGCATTCCCCCACTTTTTTGTGAACGATTTTATGGGGAGAGTATCCACTCTAAATTGGTCATAGAGCTTCCTATCACCAGGACTGGTAATGGTGTCCCAAAAGTCCTCCAGTCTATGTTCAATTTTGTGACCCAGAAAGAGACCTGTTAAGAAATCACCTTTCACCTGAGTAAGAGTCTTCTGACACACCATATCCCTATATAAGGCTTTAAATTCTGATTTTGAGGGGAAATAATTCCCTTCTGGGTCCAACCACAAGTGGTTGAGGCCCATATCTAATAAGGTAGCCTTAATCATTTGTAGCCATGAGATTTTATTGGATTAGTCAGCTTCTCTAATGTGCTTAACAGCTTGCGCGTAGGAAGCTAACTCCGGGGTGGTCCAAAGCCATCGCCAATAGGCGAGAGGTCTATAACCTGCTGCCTCCTCAAAAGAAAT